>NC_080586.1:14658125-14975000 GCF_029962835.1 Magnolia sinica
GCATTATCCAAAGAATGAGGCAGATCAAAAGCTCTAGTGGGCCCCACCACAGAAAAAAGTGTGGAGAGTGATGCTCACGCTTAAAATCATCCTAAGGCCCACTGTACTGTTTATTTGAAATCCAAACTATTGATTAGGTCATACAGACCCATGTGAAGGAAAAAAACAAAGATCAACTTGATCCAAAACTTTTATGGCCCCCCAAAAAAATTTAATGGTCGATGCCCATTCAACACTGTTTCGTGTAATGTGGTCCACTTGAGATTGGGATATACCCCATTTTTGGTCTCATTACCATAAAATGATCTAGAAAAAAACATAGATGGCATAGATGAAACACATATAGTATGGTGGGGCCCATATAGCACCGACCAGCCATTGGCCGGTGGCGGGGGAGTAGCCAGTACGTTTCCCAAACCCAGGGACGCAGATTTCCTACTAAAGCCTTTCCCATGGAGATTCGCGAAAGGATTCTGTGTAGGGCCCACTGTGATCTTTGTGTGAAATCTAACCCATCCATTTGTTTTTACATATCATTTTCGGACATTATATCGAAAATGAGGAGGACCCAAAATTCAAGTAGGCCATACTAGATGAAACACTGCAGAAAGGAATGCTTACCGTTGAAACCTTCCTAGGCTCCACCTTGGTGTTTATATTCCATCCAAACCGTTTATAAGGTCATTTTCACTGATATGAAATGAAAACATCACAAACATAAGCCAATACAAAACTTTTGTAGCCATATGAATGTTTCAACGGTGGTCACTAAATCCCCGTTGTTTCCTCTCATGTGTCCCATTTAATTTTTGGATCCTCCTCATTTTTTTTCGCATGTCCTAAAATGATTTTGAAAAACGGATGGACGGGTTGGATTTATCACAAACATCATAGTGGGCCCCACACAATCCTAGCACATGATCTTCCAACAATGAAATGCTCGAACATAAATTTCTTGTGGTTTTGTTTATTCAATTTCCCTATAAAATTTCTTCACCATCCGACGAATAACGTGCCGCCAGCACTCAACCTTATGGATAGTCTATCTTATCAAAACAACTTGTGTGAGAAAGAAAGTTTTCTTGCATTGAAACAGTGAGAATTGAGTTTGGCTGGATGTTGACTTGAATCTGTGTAAAGGCCTAGCAAGTAGACCAACCCGGTTCTGACGTATTCACATTTTGGCTCTAGTATTTACAGGCTGGCCACTTAACCTGGTCCAAGCTGTTGGTCTCTAAGTGGGTTGAGGCAGGCCTGGATGTGGATCCTTATATGATCATTGTATGGAGGCAGCCTGTCCCATTTGCGAAAGTGATGAGATCTGAGATGGATGTTTTGTTTTTCATAAAAAGAAGAAGTTGCAGAACACAAGACAAGTTGCTGCTTTCATGCATGCTCTTAGTGGACAAATTTGAAGCGGCCCATCAACTCAGTGGTTTTCGTTGCTCCAATTTGGACTAGATTTTACAGTTAATCTTGGATGAGGAAGTATCTATCCTTATGAGAGGTTTTCTCAACCCACACACGTGGCACATGCCAATAAAACACGTGTATGAGTTCTGAGCTTTCCATTAGAAGGGCTTGGTTCATTCCTCGGGTGCCAGTGCACCAAACAGTGTAGATCAAAGCTCAAAACTTATGCAGTACAGAACTGATTTTCCAGGCCATTGATAGATGGGCTATACAATCCCCTCCGATCACAGCTATTTCAGAGAGGGATGTGCAACCAAAGATGGCTCTTACATGATGAACGGTCCATATAAATGATTCAAATATGGTATAATCAATGTAGACCATCCTTCTTTCCTAGCCACCTATCTGCCGATGAAATTGAATTTTGAGAGGATCTACAGTCCATTTTAATGATCAAACTATTCAAGTATTAGTTAATATGGATAATCCATTTTCATATCCATTAATCATACAAGTATACCATCAAAACAAAGCCTTTTTGAGAGAGATGGGCACGGGCTGCTCATTTTCCTGGCCACTAATTGGATGATGGATCAAGTACTTTTGAGAAGGATGTGCAATTAAAGATGCGGAACAAGAACCCCTAATTTTCCGGGCCACCGATTAGATGATGGATAAGGTGACTTTTGCCAGGATGGGCAATCAAAGATGCAGAACTACATGATGGATGGGCCATATTGATGACTAGACCTTCTCTAGAATAATAAATAAGAACCATCCATGTTTTCTAGCGATTGATCCAATGCCTATGTCATTCGATCAATTTTGAGAGAAACAGGCAACAAGAGGTGGGCCTAAGGTGGGTAGGTTATTTTGTCTCAAGTTTTTCCCATCAAAATCCTGATTGCATCATTGCCTTCCGAGTTCGAGCCTGTGCGACATTTTCTCAAACACATAGAATGCATCTTCAATTTCTCACAGAATGCAAAACAGTGACACCAATTTACAGGTATTTCATCAAACACTCGGCGGGCAACATCAAAATCAACAAATGAGGGAAGTTTTATAATGTAAAGTTTTTTTTTTTTTTTTGGGTAGTGATTTGTTTTGTATCCATTCCTTCCTCGCCACTAGCTGATCCTGCGGAGAACGTATGCACCCGAAACAACACTTCGTTGAGTCATTTCATCAAACACTCGGCGAGCAACATCAATATCAAAATAATCGAGTCACTGAGCCGATTCGAGTTGAGGTTCGATTCGAGCTCAGGCAAGCTTGAACTTGGATCGAAATTTTTTCGAGCTCCAAAAACCAGCTCGACTCGGTCTGAATCCAATTTTGAGCCGAGGTGAGTTGAGCTTTTCCAAAGTCGAGTTGAGCGAGTTGACCAAGCTAACTTGACTCGTGTACAACTCTAATTATCTGTTCAAGTTTTTACTTGGATTGCTATCGAGGTGTTTTAGACAACTGTCAATGGAAGACAAAACATCCTACCTAAATACGTTAAGGAACCAGCGTACAAATAACCCTGCAAGGGACTGAAATGACAAAAAAGTGTTTTTAAATTACCAAAGAACACTTTACACATTTTGAATTAACAAACAACATTCTCTTTCTGCCATTTTAGTTGATAAAAAAGGCTTCATGGGGGCTCTCTCCCTCCCTCAATAGAAACAAATTTTAATTTTTTGCCTTTACAACACTCATATTCCCAATCAGTTTCCCATGCTAGCTACTAGTGTAAATAAAGAAGATTCATATGTTTAGGACTACCTTTGACGTCATTAAATCAAAAAGAATATATCCTTCTATGAAATAGCTCTATTGATAATGGTGACAATAATAGCAATGATAACAAAACCGTACTAATATCAGCAACAATCATGACAATGATGGAAGATAAGGACAAAAGAACACCAACATTTTCGAAAAACTAGGGTATTAAGTTAATCAGTCATTTTATATAAATAGAAAAAAATGGACTACAACAAAGAAATGTAAACTGATGCTATAGAATAAACATGAAAATTTAGTTGACAAAGGAGACATTTATCTTCCAGTTCCCTTCTTATTTCCTTGACCCATGGAAGACTGCTGGTTGACCCTTGCTTCTAGCCTCCTAGCTGTGCGAAGAATAGCTGCTTGCTTCTGGCGGTGGCTGTGGCTCTTCCTTTTGCTGCATAAAAACCACAAAAGATAAGCTACAAAATAGCCTGAGAGAATCCAAACCAATGGTTATCAATGAAAAGAATGGGACACTTCCCTCTTTGTCCAAACCAAGGAAAGCTCGCTTAAATCAGTCAGAAGAAAAAGAAATAAGCTATAATAATAATAATTATTATTATTATTATTTTATTTTTTATTTTTTTAAAGAAATAGGCAATAATTAATAAGACAAAAAAAAGAAGCTAACAATGTTTGTGCGGGGTATTATAGCGTGAATTTTACAGTCTGTGAAGTATACTGCCTTTTAGTTGTGGGGAAAATCTAGCTGGTGTGTGCCCGATGGTCATGCAGACGTGGAATGGTAGTCTTGGGTCTTAACTGTTCATCTGGTGGGCCTGTCCATCAATGGGCTAATGGTAGGAAATTCTCTGGCTGACGTATCTTAGAAGTTCAACCAGCGACCCGAAATGGATCGTAGAAATGAATACTAGAATTGTTGAGTGTTGAAGGGGATAAGTTCTACAAATTGTGGATGGACAGGTTGTCCAATCCATTTGCTTTTCAATTTATTGCTTATCCACGGTAGGACCTCTTGGAGAATGGTCTGGATCAGTGGACAGTTGTGACGTGTCCTGTTTTTGTGCCATTTGCTGGATTTGAAAGCTCATGCGCTCTCCACAGGTTTAAAAAATGCTCTTTGGAAATAGCATTTTAGCCTCAAAATCTTGAATCCTTGATCCTGTAATCTATTTATAAGTGTAGTTTTTAGCTAGCATCACACATGACTTTGCTGGACGAAGATGCAGATGAATAAACATGTAGAGTTGGATGTGGTTTCACAAAGGATAAGTCCTCATGGCGGTTCAAAAAGTTATATTTCATGGACAACAGCCTCAAGTAGAGTGTGGGAGTAGGCCTTTATGTTGAATCGGATCATTTCGAGGTCTGCCTCTGGGCCTACTATATTTTCTCTTGTTTCTGGAGATGCTAATTCTTTAGTGATGCTGGTGCTAAAGAAGATATTTTTAAGCCATCTCTTGTAACTGGAAACAGTTTTCCACTTCCTTAATGGATGAGCATGTCTTCCTCTCTTTCTGTGAATAAACTTTCTTTGTCAGTGATCCAAAAAAAGAAAAAAAAAAAAGAAAAGAAAAAAGAAAAAAAGAGTAGAAGTCATTCAATATGCTTTTATCCTCAACTTGATTGGTTTGCGAGCTCTACTCATCAGTCATCACTAAATTTTATGAACTCATCCTTTGTTCTTCTATTTGATTTTCTATTGATGATTTTCATTTTCTTTTTCGGGATCTTGAATGTGCGTGTGCGTGTCTATGTTTATTTGCATTATTCTCATTTCTCAGTGAGTGTTTGAATTCATGCGAACTCAAATTTGCCTAAACATCCATGTAGTGACAGCTGACATTGAAGTGGCTTCAGATGCCTTTTACATCAAGGAATCAAAACCCGTTCTTGAGTGTGAATTGCTCAGGGACCAGAACCTTTATAATTCATTCCAATGCAGTCGGAATTGTCATGACTCGTTACGACTTGGTGAGAGCTTGTAAGAATTTGGGGGGCTTGGCTTAGTATGCTGAATAGAGAAACCGAGTTTACAAGTTCTAATTCCACAATTTCGCCTATACTTCTTTTTTAAATCATTGCGTCTAATGCTAGTATCTATTCTATGGTTGTTTCAAATAATAAAGTTAGCATAGCTAAAAAGAATGCAATGTTATTCTTTTTGATTTTGTAGATTTGGGCCATACTTGTGCCAGCCAGTAATTGCTGGACTTGGAGATGATGACAAGCCATTCATTTGTACAATGGACTCAATTGGTGCTAAGTATGCCATTTCTCCTCTCTCTCTCTCTCTCTCTCTCTCTCTCTTATTTATTTATTTATTTTTTAATGTTCATATTTCTATTTATTTAGTATCATACAACTTAAAAAATGTTGTTACTACAAACATTCACATTTTATTGAAATTCTTAGTTTGAGTTTTATATCTACTGCAGTAAGGTTTATATATATATATATATATATATATATATATATATATATATATATATATATATAGGGAAAAGGTACTATGCGCTCGACCTCATGAGTCCGTCCCATGAGGTCGAGCTGTGTGGGCCCCACCGTGATGCGTTTCGAACATCTACCCCATCAGTCAGATGCACCATTCCATCGTGGGCCTAGGTCTCAAAAATCAAGTCAATCCGTGACTTGTGAGGGCCACACCACATATAGAAGTGGGGAGGGGCCGTGCACCATTAAAACATTCATAATCATTTTTTGGGCCCACCGAGATGTGGTTTGCAAATCCAGCCCATCCATTATGTGTGTCCCACTTGGATGAGGGTTCAGACCAAGTTTCAGCAGCATGCAAAACTCAGGTGGGCCCCACCAAGTGCTTTTATATGTTTTAACAGTGTCTTCACATGATTTTAGATGGTATGGCCCACCTGAGTTCCGTATACGGCTGATTTTTGGGATATCCCATAATTTAGAGGGGACCCATCAAATGCACGGTGTTGATGGTCGACACATCACGGTGGGGCCCACACAGCTTGACCTCACAGGAGCTTATCGTGAGGTCGAGCGCATAGTACCTTTTCCCATATATATATAATGTATTTCTAGAATTGTAAAAATGACACAAAATTTACTGGTGATTTTGTGCTGTATGTGTGCTAAGTTCTACAAAAATAATGCACATATGTACGCTGGGAATTCTAAATGACACGAGCACATGGACAGGCATGTATTCACGTGCATGCTAGAGTGCTTGTCATCCTTTTTCTTTGCTTCTAGTTAATTACAAGTTTTTTCTGGTCATGATTGTAGAGATGTCTTGGACAGAAGTTGGGTTGGAGAGAAGCTTCAACTAATTTAGCTTGATGGCTGAGGGGTTTCAGTTCAATCGACAATCATCAAAATGGAACTGAACCACTTCTGTTTCATTCGGATTGAAATTATGGCGTTTTTCGGCGAGTAAATTTCCGTGCGAATCATGTGTGCTCGCTAGTAACTCTCAAGTGACATCCAACCCCTTAAATGGGTTGGCCCATCCATGAGAATTGCCTAGTTCAAACATTATCCCAATCTGCTTATTGAGTAGACCACAGCATAGAAAACAATTTCTAACCATTGATAAATAGCAAAGTTGTGGCCCACTTGTAAAGTCGATGTGGCTGAATTTTTCCGAAGGCAATCCTCATGACAGGGCCAACCTGTTAGATGGGTTGGATGTCGTACATACATCAAAAGTCGGAAGCTATCTGCTTGGTGGACTGTAATATATGGTCCAACTGGTTGGCCTTGAGAGCTTCTCATATATATATATATATATATATTCAAGCAAATTGGCTTTTAAGTTTTAACTTTTTAGTGCTTTAGAGGTACCCTTATCCAGGCAGTTTAGTTAGAAATTCCCTTCTATTAAAATAAATTTTTTGATGCAACCAAATCGAATAGGAAGAATCTTGATTTGGATATGTACTCTTTTTCTTGAAGATCAAACCATAAAATTTCCACACCATTTCCCTTTCCCTTATGCACCCACTCCTTTCATTGCAAATCTGGCGCTGTCAAATTTACAGCTTAACATGGTCCAGGCACTCTCTCTACCATCTTTGATGTTTTCCTGTATTGCAAAAATGACCTTTATCTTGTCAACTTTTTTTGATGGACCAACTGGTATGTTTTCCGTCAATTTGGCCGGCAATCATTCAATGGTTCTTTTGTCGATCCATTGTCATGTTCCTAAATCTGTCCATGGATTTATTAGAGAATGCAATGATGGACTCTTGTTCTGTATCATCTTCGATTGTGTCGATTTTGAGTGACACGTCATTCCTCGAATCTTTAGATACAATGAAGTGAGATCCATTGTTTTTCTTGGGACGTGAGGCTTTACGTAAGAGGGATTCCCTCAGGGGAGTTTGGGCTCTGACGGTGTACTGGTGTAGTTGGTTTTGTTGGGTTGGATTCTTTCCTCTTTTTTGGGCATTTATCCCTTTTGTTCAGTAAATAAAACTTTGCTGTTCCCCCCAAAAAAGGAATCCATGTGAGCTCGATTGTACTTCTTTAGTGTTCTTATTACATTAAATTCTTCAACCATCTTTGGTTCCCCAGATGGTTTCTCGCAATAGGGGCATTTCCAAATGGTCATTGTATGACAGTGGACTTTGGTAACAATGAGAATGGTGTGAAGGGATTGCCATAACGATTGTAAATAGAGGGACAATATTAGGGTGATGGGCAGGTTGGTTGTAATTGGCATGGGTCTCTAGGTAGTTTGAAAATGGGTGATAATAATTGCAATGAGTATGGGAATCCGAGTAGGTATAAATTCATGGAGTGTATGCGTATATGCCCGCCTCCGACTGACATCTCAATGTTGAGGACTGGGTTGGCTTACTACGGTAGAATTTGGGCTAAAGGGAAAAGTAGGATTTGTTTTGGAAAATTTAGGGGTTTTGAAGAAATTGGGGTGCTGGGTAGGGAAATTGGGAAAGTTTATAGTAGGGTTTTTGGGATTTAGCAAAAGTCGGGTGAGCAGGTAGATTTTGAGAAAAAGGAAAAGGAAAAGAACAAAAAATACAAAAAAAAATATTCCCAAGGATAGGAACTTTCTCTGATATGGCGATTGATGCAACTCGGAAAGGGAGAATCTTGATTTGGATGCATTCCTTGAAGATCAAACTGTAAAGTTTCTTCAGAAATGCAAAAGAAATAAAAAAAAGACTGTGGGTCGATATTGAACAACCTACTTGCCACAATGCTAGTAATTGCATACTTCCCACGTTCTTCTTTCATCATACGCAACAAATGCCGAAAGGGAAGCAAATATATGTTTTTTTGTTCCATCGTAACTACTCATAAAAGAGTCTTTACATGTTTATGTTCTTGTTCTCAAACCAAATAAAGGATCCTTACATGTTTTCTTCACATAGTTTTCCTACTTTAGGATTACCGGAATTCATTATCAACTCATTCCTGACATGTGTTCTTTCAAGTTAGCTAATCCTGGATATTTTTGCTGTCCATTATTCACATATGGATCCAGTTTATTAATACTGTTTTGTTCTGCTCACTAGCAATGATTGATTGTTACTGCTATGAGATGGTTTTCTTGTCATTTTTTTCCCTCATCGTGCTGATCATTTGAAAGAAAGATTGCTGTGGCATGCTTTGAAACGTTACCCAATGTGCACTCAGTATTATATCCCTGGCCTTCTATTAGTCAATCATGTACTAGGTAGGTACAAAGTGGTTTAATTTGCTGACATTATAAAGAGACTCTTCTATTGTCCTGTATTTCTACAATATGATATTTGGTGGATTGCTGTCCTTGTTCTATCAACTATCAATTTTTTAAATTCAGGCCTTGCTACATGCATCTTATCAACTTTATTCAAATGGAGCCAGAAATTAATGACACTTTTAGTTTTTGCTAAAAAAATATTTTCTTGCTCACTTGTCAGGGTGTTTTTCTGATATGCAGGGAACTTGCGAAAGACTTTGTTGTTGCTGGCACTGCTGCAGAGTCACTTTATGGTGCTTGTGAATCGATGTACAAGCCTGACATGGTTCGTGATGTTTTCAGCTAGGCTTTTGTTGCTTGCATGGCTTATGAGACTTAGTATTGGGGGCTGACTACTGCCCAACCCCATCAAATTCCAAATTGATTTGCTGCATGTGACACAACCCGGGGGAGTCTCTTGAATCTTTCCTTTTACCATTAAAAATACATAAAAACAACCTAGATGTTGAAAACAAATTCAAGGAGGGAGGGAGGGAGGGTGTCAAATCGGTTTCTGATTGGAAACGTACGCACAGCTGAAATTCCATACTGTTAAAGAACCAACTAACCAGCTCTCATTTAGTTCTTCACTAGTAGTACAGGAAGGAGTCTCTTTCTGTCTGGAGGGATTCATTTTTTCTCAATCAAGAATGCCTCAACTAGATAAATTCAACCCGGCAGTAGTGGAGATTCCCTCTGGTAGATGCCTAATATCCTTTAACCCTTCCCTCCTTTAAGAGTACAAGGTATCGGTTTCAACTGCACCCTTGTTGCATAAAAGTTTTTTGTTTTTGAACATTGAAAATTTTTATACGAAAAGGCCAAAGCCAAATATTTACCTAGTATGAAACCCAAAAAAGATTTACAGATCCCGCCGGGATTCCGGCAAATGGGAGGCAATCTTAAAAGCTTGCGTCAACTCCAGAACATGGGATTTAGCCCTTTGGACGACCTCCATTACCTGCCCCTTGTGATTCCTAAAACATCGACCATTCCTCTCAAACCAAATGGCCCATATACCTGCTAGCAAACTTAAGTGCCTGATTTTCGTTCCGATCTTCCCCATACCCCCACCATGCCACATAAAAAAGAACACATCAATAGAGCCTGGCATTACCCATTCCACTCCAAATAACTTGAAGAAGTTATCCCACATTTCCTTTGAGAACAAACATTTGGTAAACAGATGGCCCGCCGATTCCTCAGCCTGAAGACAGCAGGCAGACATTCAGTAGGATGAGACCTCTTCTATGGAGACTGTCCACTGTTAGAACTTTGTTTCTCCCCACTAGCCACACAAACACCACCACCTTTGAGGGAGCACCATCATAACACCAAATAAACGACATTGGACAAACCCCAGCCGAATCATCATCCCCACTAAATAACATACGTAGGGATTTCATCGAGAAATTCTGGATTTATCTTTTAATCACACCATAAAAGATAGAATTGAATAGTAACCCGATCAATCAAAATCTCCTTCCACGGCACAAATAGAATTGAATAATATTGTGAACCTGAGTCAAATGGTAAGTCGAGCAGATTGTCTACTCAGATCAAGTCCTGAATAGCGAACCACAGCTAAACCATATCTCTCACCCTGTGAAGGAGAAGCGGAAGACCCATTCAAGAGGAGTGGAGGAAAAGCTTGAATATATAGGGAGACTACTGCAATTACAATCCTGTGATTTTGGATCATGTTCAATCTCGCTCAACAATAGTGATTTTGTGTTCACTAACTGCTTTGAGTAAAAAAATACTGGACTTCCTGCTCTGATGAGTCCGTCCTTCAACAATACACTTCCTGGCCAGAGTTTTGAGATATTCTTTGACTATTTTAGGAGGATTGGCTAAAAATGGGCTGGCTTCTAGGAAGTGGCCTGTGAGGCTTTCGAGTTGGAACAAGAAGCAAGTAGGACCAGATCTGGAAAGACCTTTTCGAGTCTGGCCGAACAGTAGCCATCAAGCTGTTTCGAGATATTCTTTGGCTATTTTAGGAAGATTGGCTAAAAATGGCTGGTTTCGAGGAAGTAGCCTGTGAGGCTTTAGAGTTGGAACAAGAAGCAAGCAGGATCAGAACTGGAAAAACCTTTTCGAGTCTTGCTGAACACCAGCCATCAAGCTGTTTGTGAGTTCTAGGTCCTTTCTTTTTTCTTTTCAGATTGCAGCCAAAACCTGTTTCTAGTTTTGAGGCTGTGAAAGAATTCATATTTTGAGAAGACCTGGGATTACAAATAGTTAGGCCTAGGAGGGAGGGAGGTATCTACTCAAACTTGATCAAATTGGCCAATTATCATGCTTTTAACCAACACCCCTTGTCATATTGAAATTCACACCCGGATATTTAAGAAACTCAGTTGTCTCCTTAATTGCTCGTGTTACTTTAACTTTTTGTTAATTACTATAATTGCACTTGTTCTTTGCCCTACGTACTGGTGGATAATGAAATGACCTCCTGATTTGAAATGTTATTCAGGAATCAGATGAACTGTTTGAGACAGTCTCTCAAGCACTGCTAGCTTCGGTAGATCGTGATTGTTTGAGTGGTTGGGGAGGACATGTATTTGTTGTGTAAGTCCTTTAGATCACTTTACTTTTGTCCTTATACTTCCATTTCTGGATTTGACGGTGTTATTTTCTGTATTTTGTGAAAATTGCTCATCTTGTGTAGATTTCTGGTATTGGAATTATACCATGCTATAACTTGTAAATCATAGTCATCAAATCGACAGACCTATGCCTGATGAGCATTTAATGCTGTGAAAAAGTTGGGTGTCCTGTGGGCTTGTGTCCAACATCCACACCATTGGCCCTGTGATTTGTGGTGCCTCCTTTTATTTTTTTGGAAAAAGCCAATTGGGGTATTGGTGGTGCAACCATAGTGTTCTAAAACTCGCTGACTTGCCTCCAAACTCAGCCCCAGTCAACATATTCGGCGAGATCCTGAGACCAACTCACTTGGACTTGTAAGACTCGTCGAGTCAACTTGAAACTGGTTTTTATTAAAAGAAAAGGGCCTGGATCTAGGGTCAAACTCATGTCTGCTGTCAAGGTAGTGATGACCTCTACCACTGAGCTAGACAGCACTTTGTTAGATCTCTTATTTTATAGTACTTCGATAAAATTTAACTTTTTTTAAATTCTTTATAAATACAATAACAATAATCTACTATTAAATATTCAGTTGAATCAGGTCTTCTAGTTGACCTGGCTTAAATGAACATTGAGTTTTCGGATTTTGAAACTATGGGTGCAATGTCCCAAGGGGCAGAAACCGGCCTTTTTAAAATCCGTGAACTCTTTTCATTTGTAGGTTCATCCTAATTTTTCAATATCGTTATTACTCTTTAACATCTTTGTGCTGGCTATGCTGCAGCACACCAACGGAAGTGATTGAGAAGACCTTGAAGGGGCGGATGGATTAACTGAGTTTGAAGGTCTTCCTAATTTTACCTGAATGGGTATGGTTTTAGTCCACAAGCTTCATTTCCCAATCCTGTAAAACTTGGCTTCTTGAACTGTCATCGGCATGCCCATATGATATTGGATACTAGATATTCGGGATGAAGGTTCTTTCTTTCTTACAGCTGCCTTGCTTTTTATTTTTCCCTGCTTGAGTTTGGTTTCAGCACAGAAGCATAGTTTACGATGATGTCAACACATCATCGCATGAAACTCTGCACTATATTGATTTATCTCGTAGCTCAATCCATTAGCTCGTCTTTCTGCTTTGTTTATTATTATTATTTTAGGGTGTGTTTGGTGCAAGATTATGAAATTTCATGATAAATCAGATTAGTTTTGGGAGGGATGGAGGCTAAATTAATTTAGACCATCAAAATGATGGCATCATTTGGGGATGGAGCATTCCCTGAGATAACACCGATCTGATTATCCTGACCATCCAATGGTGGTCGTCCAAAGCACACTTAAAAATGCTAGTGGGTTCTAGGGTTCTCCCAGACGAAATTCTACCTGTTAGATTATGTGCTGTTGCCCAAGGATATAAAGCGTCCTAGTTTTGATCATGTTCTTCCTGAATCCTGACTGGGTAGGTTTGCAATTCGTACCCATTGATTGGTGGATTGCCTCTTGATAAACATGTCATTGTGATTCAAATCTTAGGCCCTGTTTAGTAAGACACCTAAAAACGAGTTCATCTTATTTTAGCTAACAGTAATTATGTATTAGAGTTCTTGATTTCTGACATGTAATTACAGTTAACGTAAGCTCAATTATGTATTAGAGAGCCAAACACAAAAGTGCTCTTTAACTAAATGAGATTTAACTCATTTGTAGACGTGTACCAAACAGGGCCTTGCATTGCTCAGACTTTCTTCTGTGAATCCTTCTCATCCCCAGTTGAAAGTAGGCTCCTTGAAAGCTTGTAATTTCTTCCCCCTACCTGCTTGCTTTAAAACGTGATGGGATTTTGAAACAAAGCTCTGAAGCGATGAGCGATAAAAGCAAATAGCCAATCAACCAATAGGGCGGTTGGCTTGAAACTGAGCACTGGCCGATAGTTCCAGCAGCGTAGCTTACCACTTGACTGGTGAGAGGGGAGAGGCGCGTAATCAGGTGATATTTTGTCTATTTTCCATCTTTGCGGTGGTCCTCTCTGTATCAACGGTTCTGATTTTCGTATGCAATGATCTGTGCTGACCTGGGGTGGCCTGATATGATTGGGTTTGAGTTGCCCAGATTTGGACTGTGCCAGTCTGCCCTTTGAGATAGGGATGGCAACGGTCCTGGCATTGGACTGGGCTAGGATCTACTCGTGGGCCAGGATTGGGCCTAGCATGTATGGTCTGATCGATTTACAGGTTGGGCACGGGCTCCGGTTCAAGTCGTTTTAAGCTCGACGGCCCTCACCCAGTCTGGCAATGCTGACCCAACTTGTTATGTAGATCCGAAGGCAACCACATGGTGAAGAGTGAATAGGAGATTAATGGTACACGTGCCAACATGGCCCATATGTTCGAGATCTCAGCCATTAATCTGGTGGGACCTACAATTAACATGCTCCAGTCATAAGGTGGGCCATGTGCACATTGAATATATGTAGTAATTTTTCATTAAAAAAAATGGGTATAAATGAATAGGTTAAAAGAGTTTCGTTTCCCTTTCCACTGTACTGTGGTTGCTGGGCTAGAATCATGTGATCAAAGAGGAGATACAAAGTGAGTGCGTGAGTTTAATAGGAGACGGTGAAATGATTGTCCACATTTCGCATATGGCCAATGTATCACAAGTGCAATTGATAGATAGACCGTAACCATCAAATCAAATCGGTTCCAGGATTTTATATATAGATAAATTTTTTATTTTATTTTTAAGGACGATACTGATGAATTTAGGCCGGTGGTATTTTCAACTTTTTTTTAAAAAAAGAAGAACTTGATCGCTGAGTTAGGATATTGGTAAAGTGGGACCCACCAAATGCAATGAGAGATAACCAAATGAACAACCCATATCTTAAAAGGCATGATAGGCCCACCATTATATGTAGGATATATAAGCCACTATCGTAACTATACAACCCTTCAGCTTGCTTTCGTTTTGGGCCCACTAAGATTCATGTCCTTTCTTTAGCAGACTACTTCATTTCCATTGCACCCAATTCTCTTGCAACCGAAGACTCCTTCAATTATTGAAGTCTTCCAATTACTTCGTAGTGACAAAGAAAATCTCTCCTATCCATACCCAACCATTCCAATGGCGCTCCTATGCAAGTTCATCACCGTTTTTTAAATGGTGGTGACTCTTCCACCTCACATGCTACACTCGTATACGGCTATCCAGACCATCCAAATTGTCGGGTACATTGTCAATGGGCCGTATTTCCAAAATGACGCTGATCAAGAGTTTGTAGCTGTCAATTGCTGATAATCAAATTGATGGTTGAAAGTAAACTGGTGAGTGGTCCAAAGGAAAAAAAAAATCACATTGTTACTTTCTTCTCAATGTAATCTTTGGGTTTTGTTCCATCCATGATTAGGTCAGCCATTTCGACCGTCTGGATTGTTCACCATTTTTAAAATGGTGATAAACTAGCACAGGATTCTAGTCCCCCAATAACTAGGAGCAAGATGATTAAAGATATCTTGACTAGGATGTTCTAAAATCTGCTTCAGTCACAATTTACTTTAGTAGTTGCCACCGATCCTGCCATCCATCTCTGCCAGTCCTGGCCATCCAGATTGTGGGTCCAATCATGGTTAAATCATAGCCCTTAGATCGGACTCATTCCACGATCTTAACAGTCCAATTTCATCTCTTTGGTTGCTTTCTTTTAACCATTCATTATGGAGAACAATTGGACGGTTAGGATGGTCTGATCAGTGTGATTTTTGGGCCAAGCTCCATCTACAATGGGCCCCTTGTTTGGTAATCTAGATTGGTATGTGTCGCTCATGTGACTTGTCTGCTCTATGAATTGCAACACAACTTAGTGAGCTTTTACAAACGCACACTATATAGCTTGGCCCTGCTTTGAAAATGTGGGGCCCACCTTAGTATCTAGATGCATCTCCTCCTCATTCACGTCAAAAACGTCACAATTACCTGAAGATGACTTCCATTTAGAAATGATGGATAATCTGATTTTTGGTATGAGTCGACATCGCAGCATTTCAAGACAATCACTTGATGGTTGATTAGCTGTGGGGCCCACCATTTGCTGACCAAGGGAATAGTATTGGACGGCTGTGATGTCATTTGCACCGAAAATTCAATGTGGGCACTTTCAATCGCAGTCTTTTTTATTTACAACTAGCATCAACAGCTTGAAGTGGTGATCACGGGTACACGTGCCAATGAGTCGTGCGTGTGCGAGACCAGGCCATTAATCAGTACGTTGTGGGCCCCACCGTAATATATGTGTCTTATCCATGCCGTTCATTCATTTTTTCAGCTCATTTTAGGGTATGTGCCCAAAATTGAGGCATATCCAAAGCTCAAATAGACCAGACCACAGGAAACAGTTTGAATTGAACACCTATGGTTGAAAACTTCCTGGGGCCATAGAAAATTTGAATCAAGCTGATAATTGTTTTTTTTTCCTTCATGCATCTATGTGACCTTATGAACAGGTTGGATGACAAATAAACATCACTGTAGGCCGAAGGAAGGTTTCAACGGTGGATGTCATTATCCCCATTGTTTCCTATGGTGTGGTCTATTTAAGCTTTGGATATGGTTTGATTTTGAGCTCATACCCTAAAATGATACGGAAAAACAGATGGACGACGTGGATAAGACACATACATCACTTGTGGGCCCCACAAGGTTTACTAAGTACACTGTAGCCATCTCAGTACTCATCCGCGTTCTTAATAAGGTGGTGGGTCCACTGAGAACATGCACTCGCCGAAGGAGACGGATTGGCTACTCCCCCTGCCACCAGCCCGGTGGCTGATGGTCGGTGCTATGTGGACCCCACCATGATGTATGTGTTTCATCCATTCCGTTCATCCGTTTTTACATATCATTTAAGACCTCTAGGTAAAAAATGAGAGGGATATAAATCTCATGTGGACCACACCACAGGAAAACAATAGTGATTGGATATCCACCAATAAAATCCTCCCAAGGCCCACATACACGTCAGGTGGCCCACCATACACGTCCCACATCCGCACCGTGACCCCAAATCACCTCTTTAACCTATCCCCCTCAAATCCGGCACCCACGTTTACGGCTACGCCTGTCCAGACCATCCAAATTGTTGGGCACATCATGGATGGAGCAACGGTTCAAAAGTTACACTGATCAAGAAATCCTGACCATCCAATTGATGGATATAAATTGACGGTTAAAACTAGAATATTGAGTACTCGAAATTCAACGGAAAAGGTCAACGGTCACCATCATCTTCTCGATGTGATTTTTGGATAATCCTCTATCTAGCCACGTCAGAAATTTTCCTGTTTCATTACAAGTATGTTAGAGTAGACACAAGTTTCAAACCCAATGCTCAGCTCCACATCGGTTCTCACGGGTTCTCGTGTGTAAGTCCAAAATCTGAACGGTCCACCTGATGTAGCACCCCATGAAACCCTAGGGACCAACTTTCACCCTAATCCAAATCTTTAATGGGGCATCAAAAAATAAAACAGTTTCCTCCCTTGATTTGCATCTCTCTTTGCTATGGCCCACCAGAGTTTTGGATCAAGGTAAAAATTGGTCCCTAAAGGGTATCATGGGGTGCTGCATCACATGGACCGTTCGGATTTTGGACCCATGAAATGTGTGAAAAGGTGCACACATGCGCAGGTGTGCAGGTGAGTGATGAACTCTCAGTGGGTATTCTTGAGATCTAATCCACTCAATAATTGGGTCTGGACTAATAAGGAACTAACCGGTTTAAGTTGGGTTGGATGGTCTAACTATTGGTTCCTTGTTTAACGTGGGCTCTGTAATTAAACCAGTGGTCGTAGCCCCATCCAATGGGTCCAACTTCAAATACATACCACTTATCTTATTCTTGGGTGGGGTCCAATGACTCCTCAGATGGACCCAACCCATTTGTACCTTAGTTTGGATGGAACTTCAAAAGGAGCCTTTGATGTCCAAACACCATTTTGAGCCCTTTTGGCATTGTGTATTTGGATATATTTTTGTAAAAGTCATTTTATTTGATCCCCACTCAATGAAATAGGAGCAAAAAGGCTCACTCATCAGAAACTTTTAAAAAATCAATATGCATTTGCTTCAATGGAAAAACCTTTTTGTGGAGACCATCTGAAATGAAATTTTATTTGTTCCTTCCTAAAATTGCATTCCTTGGAATACTTTAATAGAATATAGATTCAATAGATACTTATAAAAATTAACAAAAGCTTTTGGGTCTAAAAATCATAGTCGGGTCCTATAGTACCCCCTTCATGGGTTAACCGGGTTGTCGTCTTGCTGGTTCCGTGTCCTTTCCGGTCTGGTTCCAATTCTTGAATACTTAGACCTGAATCCGATCTGTCGGGCCTATTGATCTAGGTTTCAAATTGGGCCAGGACAAATTAGAGCATGGTTTGGACCACCTAGTTTTTTATTGCGCACACGTGTGACTTCGAAATGTGCACGGTGTGTAATTGGGCTATCATAAATGTATGTGGCTTCCAAAATAACATGATTCTTTGGCTAGAGTTACACACGCAATTGTTGATCGGAACGGTCCGATCACTGGTACTAGAAGCAAGCCATGGTGCAAAATTCAAGCTACTTGGGTGATCCTAAGCTTCTAATCAATAGCATGAAAATGGACAATCAAGATTGATATGAGAATCAAACTAGTTCCAATCATCATCTTAGCACATCTTCCAAATAGACCCCACTTTGTATTTCTTACAATTCTAAAGTAATTCTTGATACGATGATTCTAATCATGTGATTTATGGCTCATAAATATAACAAATTGGCTCCATTCAAAGGATTAAGATCATACCATGGGCACGATTCTTGCACCATAGATTGCTCGTAGTTGTATGAATGAATTAATGACTCAGATTGATGATAGGTAACCCCTTGTGAAATTCAAAAAAAATTGGGAAACAATAAACAAGATTTGCAACATGAGAACATGGTGGTACTTGATCCCCACAACTAATTCTGTCAGGATTCGGGTGCGAATACACCTCCCAAATAGAATCCATCATTGATTTGATACTTGACAAGTTGAATATCCAGTCCATTCAATGTCGGGTTGTACTTGATCCCCACAACATGGTCATCATTTATTTGATACCTGACAAGGTGAATATCCAGTCCATTCAATGTTGGGTTGATGGTAGATGCCATAATTAAAAACCTAGTGCTATATAATCATCAACCCACAGCTAAGAAAATCCAAAGAATGGTTTGAATTCTGCATAAATGCGTGGCCCACCTGAAAGTTATATTTACCTGATTTTAGACACATGGGTTTTACACAGAAGCAAGATCACCTGATAAGCGAGCGTGATCTTGCACACGTTTATCTAAATTTGATCTCAAAGGCTAATGCAATTAGTATTTCTAAGTGATGAGTGGGCGACTACAATTTAATCATATTGAGCTAACTAATATTAAAATATAACATATGATGCTGAAGATTAATTACTAAAAGAATTCATTATTGCAATCTCTGATATTGATACAAGATATGGAGGTTTGCTACTCCACAGGCATGTAGCTCTGGCCGTGGTCTATCACACATGCTATTGTGACACGTGCAAACATGGATGCCCTGTTTAGATCTAAGCCCTTTCATTCCTCAATTGGTTAAGTGTACAAAACAAATGGACAGCTATAAACACTTGTGATTAGTCCAAACTTTAGATCCTGATCTTATGGTCCGAAAATAAGCCATTTCATACTCAAGTGAGCTAAAACAGAACAGATGGAGGGGTGAAACAAGAATTTTGAAGTTACCTTCTTTGACACGGATTCATTAACTCTTTGGTATGCTTATTTCTACAGTAGTTGTTGCTTGAATCGGCCTAGTATCAACTTGCTAGATGCCAAGAACTAATTACTTTGGAAGAGAATTCAAGAAAACACAAGACAGTGAAATGAAAACATAAGGGAAGATTTCATTTTGATTAGTCTCAAATGAGGGACATTCTTCTTTGTTCACGCTAGAAATTTTTTTGAACTCACTGCATCAGTGGCTTGGATTATACAATGTGGTATTTCATCAAAATGTAAAAAACACCAAGGAAAAGTCACACACTCTTTCATACTCTGGCTACCAAAACTCTTTAGAACATAGAAACATTCAAAGATCTATTGCTACTTTATTATAGTGTAAAATTTATTTCTTTATGCCTCTACGAGAGTTGTATTGGAAATTTTTTTGAAATTGCAGCGGAATTAAAGATTTTTCAAAATTTAAAATTATTATTTAAGTCTTACAATCTCCATCTTTGATGATTCATATTTCAAAATCCTGAAATCTAAACACGAACAATTTAGATTTTACTTGATTGAAGAGCACACGTGATGTAAAAAGTGAATCATTTGTCAATGCCAATCTTTCAATAAGGAAGTCTCTCCTTGAGTGCTACTCATGTCAAACTAAGATGTAAGGTCATTGGAGACACATCCACACCAAGTAAACCACACACATCACATGTGATAGAGACAAGTGATGAGAGGAGATCTCTTTAATACTTCCCACTTTTACTTTTAAGTTGCTTCCGAGCTCTCTAAGCTTGGGTCTCTCATTTTTGGAATATAATTTATTTAAGATCAATTAGGGTTTACGGGTGTACCACTTATGGAACTTAACGATTCTATAGTTTTTCACATGTTATATCATTGAAATTTCGTAAAACTTATGAAAAAGGACATGTTTTGCGACGGTTATGGACCGTCGGAGAAATCCTTTGGCTCCACTACATTGTGGCGTTTATTAACCATCTCAGTATCAAATTTTGGGGTGCATTGACCATTTCCGACGGTCAAAAACCGTCTCTAGCGGCATACTAGAATTACCTTGAGATTACCAACGGTCTGCAAGCGTCGTTAAAGCATAGGAAAAAAGTGCTGAAAATAATTCTTAGATGTTTTTCCCCAATGCTTCTAGTTGTACAAATGTTTTGCAGTTGAGTACATATGTTTTGCAGTTGAAAAATTGTCAAAATTTTGATCAGATTTAGTTGTGTAACTGGGCACTGATTGTTGCGTGGCTTTGACGTGCTTCTTGTATTCACTGCAAGGAATCAAGATTCAGATTTGTGGCTGAAAATGAAAATTGGAAGCTTGTTAATAGATTTTGGTAGATTTTGATATCCTGGGTGCTGGGTTGTTAATGTTCATAGATTTCATCATCATGCCTCTTCTTAGTCAGAGAAAAAAGACTAGAGCATAACTTGTTTATTTATTTACTTTTTCTATCTTCATTGTCTAGCTTTAGATGCCTTAATCTAGGTATGGTGTTTATAACTTTTACTTGTTTATTTATTTATTGAGTGTTCTAAATTGTATATATGCTGCTCCAAGGAGGAAGTCTTTTAATAGTAAACATTATTATTATTTCCTAATTGAAGCTGTCTTGAATGTGATTTGCTGGAATTGAGCCCTTGCCTTTCCTCACTTTCTGGAGATGAATTAACTGGATGATAAGGTTCATTGTGTGTTTTGCATTTTTGCCAGCAAATCACATGTTCTTGGTTGATGAGACTAGAGAGTAGAAAATTCTAAAATGGTGATTTGGAGGAAGGCTTTGGAGTCTAAAGTTTTAAAAACTGACAAAATCAAGGCAGAGAATGGGTTATGAAAGAATACTAGAAGGTCAGCAATTCAATCCACTTCCGCATCCAAATACAGCCTTAAGGCTGCATTAGGATGCGAAACTGAAATCAGTTTGTGAAGGTTCAGTTCAGTTAAGAAGGAATGATTGAATCACATCAATGTTCCTATCATTCACAATGAGAAAATATTCCTAAGATTGTAGCTAATTTCCTTTCTAGTCCAACTTGAAAGTAGTGCAATTGCAATTTGAAGCCAAGAAATTCTTGGAGAACAAGATTTGTTACTATGCTTTGCATAAGGGTGAAAATAAACCTCAAAATGATTTTGAATAGCTTCTACATTCTCTCCATTTTTTTTTCCTACTTCTTTGTTTCCTTGACAATAAATCATGAAAAATTCCCCCATTTTTTTTTGAAATATTTTCGGATTATAAAATCAACCAGCCTTGTTTGTCATAATGATCTGCCTTTATGGATTTTACAGGCCATGGTGACTGGATATTCATCTATTTCAACACGGAAGCTTTCAAAGGCACTGACATTACTCACCTCTGATAAATCCATGGTTGCCATGAGTGACTACAGTGAGCAACATAAGATAGTGAAACCATATATACTAATGAGCGTTTTGGGAGCATATGCTCAGGTCTAGTACTACAAAGTTCTCTTCCTCTTGCTAAAGAGCTACTCAACTTGAACTTCACATGAACACTAGAGAAACATGCTGATTTGCCTTTTCACTTCATTGAATTATATGTTTCTCTTATTCTTGAAATTGAATCAAGACATATGTCCATGTTCTTCAATATGATTAGAAGTGAAATTGTAGTTATGGAGACACCATGATAGAGAACGTCTCTAACTGTCAAGGAAAATCCTCTTCGCACAGTAAGCCTTAGAGAAATGTTCCAGGCTGAACATTTTCACGTAGCTCTAAAACAAGTTCTTGAAGCAATCTTTGAATTGGGCTTCTACGGAAAATATAGAAGGTAAACACTAGAGTACTTCAAATGAAATGGGTTTTGCAGGCTTTGGGTAAGTATATAGAAGATTCCATTTCGCGAAAGGGCTCCGAACAAAGCTATCAAAAAGGGAATTTTTTATTGTGTTAGTGGTTGATCCAATTATGGGTGCCATCGAAGTAGATTGGAGAGATTTCTTCCCATATCTGAGTTGTGTTCCTTCAAAGAATTTGGAAATGAAAATCCAGCAGATGGTTAACCATATGGCAGTAGTAATGAAGGCTCTGATCTAGGAGCAAAAGATACGAATTGCTTCAGGATGGGTGGCTATGATCTATAATGTAGTTCTTCCTTCTAAAGCTAGGCAATTGTGTTGTAATTGGCTAAAATTTTATTTGGTCCTAATCACCCCCTCTCTAGGACAACCTTCATTCCATAGTTCTGCTAAGCTTCCGCGCGTAGCCATGTTATCCTACACCATGTGCAATTTCACTGCACTCCCCCACGTGTGTAGCTCTGGCTATCTATAGTTCATCACACATGCTAGTGTGACAAGTGTGCAAAATATAGATGCCCTATTTAGATCTTATGCCATAGCGATCAGGCCCTTTCATTTCTCATTTGGGCAGGTGTCCAAAACAATTGGATAACTATAATCACTTATGGTTAGCCCAAACTTTAGGTTGGAATCTTATGACCCCAAAACAAGACATTTCATATTGAAGCTAGCCAACAAAGAAGAAATGGAGGGGTTAAACAAACATTTTGACGTTATTTTCTTTGCCATCCTTAGTATTTTATGCAGTGGTATTCGCTTGAGTTAACCTAGTTTCAACTTGCTAATCCTTAGTATTTTATGCAGTGGTATTCGTTTGAGTCAACCTAGTTTTAACTTGCTTAGACACCAAGAATAATTGTACTGGAAGAGAATAAAAGAGAGTGGAATTAGAGCTGTACATGAGCCGAGCCAGCTCAAAAAGCTCACTTAGCTCGACTCGGCTTAGCTCGGATCGCCTCGACTTGAAATGGGGAATCGAGACGGGCCGAGGCTCGTTTGACTCAGCTCGTTAAAAAAAAGAGTCGAGGTTGAGCAACAAATAGCTCAGTTCGGCTTGTCTTAGCTCGAAGCTTGACTCAACTAGCTATCTCTCTCTCTCTCTCTCTCTCTCTCTCTCTCTCTCTCTTTATATATATATATATATATATATATATATATATGAAAATTTTATCTGCGCACCATTTGCGCTCGTTTTCCAAGAACAATTGGATTGAAAGGATTAAGGATGACTCAGATCACCTCCTGCTCTCGCTTGAGACGTGAGTAGAGCTCGCATCCCTCTCACACTCTCTCGAAAAAGTTCGAAACCTCTCTCTGTGTCTCTTCATGCAAAAAATCCCTCCCCATTTATTATATTTTATTAAACATATATTTCTAAAATATTGATGGTGTTGAATGGATTATACTTTTGGATTTACTGTTCTTTAAACTACATGTATCGTTTATATATTCTTTTTAAGCTTTTAATTGTTACTAAAGATAGCTCAGCTTGACTCGACCAGCTCGCTCGCCTCGACTCGATCCAAGCTCGACTCGGCTCAAACCATTGGGCTAAGGCGAGCTAACGTGTTGAGCTCGAGTTGGGATTATAGTGGGGGCAGAGCTGAGCTGAGCTGAGCATGGCACAACTCGGCTCGATGTACAGCTCTAAGTGGAATGGGAATGAATATTTTGCACTAAGAAGGAAGGATTTCAACCTGAAGAATAACTTTCAGATACAACTATGCTTTCTAAACTCAATACATCAATGCTTAGATTATGCCATCTATAATTTATTGAACAACCAAAACCACTATAGAAAATTTGTACACTCTTTCATACTATTAACTACCAAAATTCTCTAGAACATGGAAATGCCCAAAGATCTTTATACAATTCTATGGTGGTTTTTGTTGTCCCTTGATCTGTTTCCTGTCACATGTAACATGTGTGCAGGTGTGCCAAAATCGATAAAGCAGCCCGATCCAAACCGATCAACTTTGACCTCAAGCGCCGAAATAAGCAGATGCGTTCAATATGAATATATATGACCAGATTTTGAGAAGACTGGTCGTTTACTCAACCACTTGCAGAATTTTATAATGATCAGGCGATAATCGAAGGGTGGGCTTATTCCTCCAAAAATGGGTTACGCTTTGCCTACCACAAGAAATGACTTTTCAGAATACCAGTGCAATTAAACAAAAGGAAAAACTCATAATCCGTCACTAGAAGCGACTGTAAGAATGCATCTATTGAAAGAACTACGTAATATTGGATAAAGGACAAATCCAACGTATGAGCTTATATTTAGACTACAATTAAAGACTATAGCTAAGAATTACTGCTATTGGATTATTGTTATTCTTAGGATAAGCTGAGATAAAGTAAATTGATTACATTTGTTTGGTTTCATTGATGTGAGGCCGGTAGATGATTTTTGTTGGATTTTCCCTGCTATTTATAAATTTTTGTTATGCAGCTAATTCTCTCAGATGCTTCTTCTGTTACGGAAGCGGATTGCATATTGAGTAAGCGTACTAAGTAAACTCTGTGAGATTCACCATGATTTATGTAATTTATCCCCTCCGTACATCCATTTTACCATATAATTTTAGTGCTCGATCCCCAAAATGAAGTATATCCAAAGCTTAAATAGACCACACCACATGAAACAGTGTGAATTGAATGTTTACCGTTAAAAAATTCTTGGGGGCCGCAGAAGTTTTGGATCAAGCTTATATTTGTGTTTTCCCTTCATCCATATCTGTATGATCTTATGAACAGTTTTGATGACAAGTAAACATCATTGTGGGGTGCAGAAAGGTTTCAACGGTGGAAATCATTATTGCCACTGTTTCCTGTGGTATGCTCCACTTTAGCTCTGGATATGATTAAATTTTGGGCTGAACCCCTTAAATGATCTTAAAAACCGAATGGACGGCTTGGATAAACTACATACACTCACAGTGGGCCCAACTGAGTTTACTCAGTGTGATAAAAGCGTACTAAGTAACTCAGTACGCAATCCGATTTCTTTTGTTACTCCAACAGTTACAGTAGTCGAAAAGACTTTCTAAATCCTTCTCTTGTTATATTTTCCTTTTGTATATTTCTAGTTTGTGAATGTTCCTCTTCTGTCAGCCAAGCTTTATTCCATTTCTCATTTCTTAATTGTCTTCTATATCTTGAATTGCTCAACTACATCTCTCTTAACTCATTAGACTTTTGGATAACTCAACCATTTCACTCATTGACCATTCATTGACATATAAAAATAAATTTACACTAGCTATAAGTATGCAAAAAGTGCTCCAAGTATTTTAAAGATATTTTCATACCTCCTATTTCTTGTGCAATACTACATGTTGCCATCCCATTGACTTTCTCGAATGGCCAAAAATACGGTTATACGGTACATCAATTTCAAATTTACTCTACAAATCTCTATAAGACTGGATTATTCCATAAAAAATTTCTCTTTCCTGCCTTTTCCTGATGAGTAGACATTGAAACTTTTATTTTCTATTGAATAATAGTTTGAGTAAGTCTTGAATGAGCCCTTTGAAAGAAGTATGTTGATGCAGTTTTCCGGCGGACCCTTCCTATCTAACCCACTCAAGCCTGCCTAGAGAAGAACAAAAAGCAAAGGAGACCCTGGCTTGTGAAGGGAACCCTCCAATGCTTAAGTCAGGACTTTGGGTCTTTAGTAGGGTATGGTCTCTCTTGAAAAAGAGTCACCAGTCGAATATTAGGGCGTAGAAGCGCGTACCTTACATCGGCTGAGAATACCTCTATTTATAGGAGAGGGAAGACGTATGTTGTAGGGAGTCTTCCTTGATACGTCGGAGATGAATCTTGTTTAGAAATCCGTTTAGGATTCCTATTGGATCCTAAACTTCTTGGGATCCGATCTGATCATCCGAAGATCTTTGGAGAGATCTTCGGGCTGTTGGAGGGATCTTCTGATTATGATTCGAGGATAGGTTGTTTACCGAGTTTTCTATGGAACCGGCATATGCCTTCTCTCGGAGGTTGTCCCGACCTATAACCAAGTTCTGGTCAAGCTTTAGCCAGACTATGGCTGACCTATAACGGACATGTAGCCGATTTATGGACAACCTACAATTGGTCATTTGAGTAGACTTACGGTTGCCTCCTCTTTGAGTGTCTTTACAGTTGCATCATTTCTCTGGGGGGTCGGTCTGTTTTTAGATGCATATATCCCCCAGGGTTCAGGTGCTGAAGGGCTCATGCTGTTTAGTAGAGTTGGTCCATTCCATAGGTCGACCTATCCAACTTATCTATTTTTTCCCCTAACAAAGTATCCTATATTTGTCAATGCAAAAAAGAACATCATCAGGAATCTAGAACCTTGCACAAATGTTCATAGATCTACAACATTTAGTAAACCGCCAAAAAAGAATAAAAAAATGTTTTATAAGTTGTAGTATTAAAATAAGGAAGGAGATCCGGCCCACATGGGAGGATCCGCGTCCTCCCAGATTCCTCGATTAATACAAGAGGCTTTACTAATCCCACACGCGTGTGGAAGGCCTGCACTTTCACACGCAGCCACACGTGTTAGCCCTGAGATACCTAAGCTTTCTCACACGAGAAGCTCTTTAGACATTATGACCTAAAAATCAAGCCGTACGTCTTCCACCTTAGGTGGCTCAACATACAAAACAACCGGACGGCTAGAAAAAAAAATGTATTAGCTATTGGTTTACAACCGTCCGTACAATATCGTGGCCCCCTCAGGAGCAAATTGGCCTGATTTTTGGGTTCACTCCCAACAAGCGTGGCCCACCGGGATGGGAAAATCCCGACCCTTCATCTGCAATGCCAACAAATAGACAGATACAACCACGACCCACATCCAATTGAATGGAGACCTTCAAGTCCACGTCATGACCCATCACATCACCGGCTTGGATCATCCGACGTGGACCACCCCACTTAAACAAAAGGAAGAGAACTGACCACCAACCGAGCAACAGTACCACAACTTCTGGTACTCACCACTTTCCCGCCAAAATACCAAAATACAAAAACCACTTTTGTAAGAAATCAACACCATGAAAATGGTAGGCCTTTACCATAAAAGTTCCCTTGTGGAAAATCAGATTGATCCATTAACTAGGTGGGCCACATTTGCAAATCCACTCAAACTGTCAATTGTCCATCCATTCCATCTGTGTGGCCCACCTGATGATCGAACAAGCAGCCGGGTAAATCTTCATGGTGGGGCCTACAGACAAGCTGGCATGGATGATATAGTACCACAAGTTGGGGTGCTTCAACTGTAAGTTGATCAGTTCTCTCTAAAAAAGGAAACACATCTCAACCATTCCATTTTAGAAACACATCTCAACCATTCCATTTTCCAAACACACCCAATCCGCAGCTGTTATAGTATATATTACAAAAAAGCCACTGGCGCATGCCCTACAAATACCCTACCTTTTTTTGGGAAACACCATCACAGAAGTCAAACAACACAACCTTTAGATATACACATGACTACGTAAATACATGCACACGTACATACTTACGCACGTATAATAACAAACACTTCTGACCGTCCATTTGACTCTTCTTCTTTCACATCATGCTTAACTCTTTCTGTGTATTCTTCTCAAACTGCTATCTGCATTTAGCAGTACAAAGTTCAAAGGTCACACGTCATGAGGAGGAGAAGGGATTCTGGATCCACTCTCTCTGGCAAAAGCATCAGACGTCGATTTTCTGCGAAAACGGTTCGGATCTCTCCCCCCACCTGATCAACGATGAAGACTGTCTGAGAGAAAAATGGTGGTGGCACAATACTCTCGGTTTTTTTTTTTTGTTTACCCCCTCCCTTGTACTCCAAAACGTCCCTACCTTTTTAGTATTCTCAAATAAACCCTTCCCTTTTCCATATAATGTAGTAAAAAACCATGTAATAAATTTATTAACCTTAGGCACCTCTGTTCTCCACATTTTAGGCGAGATACAAATCACTTGGTCATGTAGGCCCTAACATAGCCATATGCTCCACATCATCCAATGGTCGGTCATCTATGGCATTTGATATAGGCCATTCAAATGGTGGATCAAAACCGTATGGATAATCTTTTTGTATTTGTGTAGAGGGAAAATGAGAATTTCTCTTCTACAAAGTCAAAGGCAAAATCACCATTTTATATGGTCAAGAGTCAAATTTAATTTTCAATTATCTCCTTTTAATAATCAACTCTAACAAAATATAAGCATAAGATGTTTTTTGACCATAGTTGAAAGGAAAAGTGTTATTTGGTAATGTTAAAAAAAAAAGGAGTGAGCTATTTGATGTATTATAAAGAAAAGGATATTATATGTAAAAAAAAATCTTCTTCTTTTATTATTATTATTTCTAAAGCATGCACCCCTATTTTATCTACAACCACCCTCTTATATAGTCAACGGTCAAATTTAATTTTCAATTATCTCCTTTTTAATAATCAACTCTAACAAAATATAAGCATGGGAATAAGTGTTATTTGGTAATATTTTTTTTTTAAAAAGGAGTGAGCTAGCTATTTGATGTATAACAAAGAAAAGGATGTTATATGTAAAAAAATCCTTCTTCTCTTATTATCATTACTTCCAAATGCATGCACCCCTATTTTATCTGCTCTTGGATAGTAGTATTCCAATCTTAAATCTAAGAAACAGGCCGGATCCACCACAAAGCTTTCTAGTTAAGCTTACGCTACAATGTGATGTATGAAACCCATGGCAATGTGTTCTTGACATGCAATCGTACATCATGTGCAGCTCCTCATGTTCTCCTTCACCCCCCAAAGACCAGCTGGTTTAAGACTCTATGGGTCACATTGTTTAAAATCATGCCTAGAACTTTTAAAATCAAGTAGTGTGGTCAACCTTAGTCTTGGAATGGCCTGCTTTTTGGAGTGTGGGGTGCATCTTCTTAATGGATTGGATGACATAAAAAAACATGGTGGGACCCACATAACATCTAGAAGGCTACTTATGGTGGGTATCTCAATTCCAACTTATCCCAGGACTGAGATTATGTGATGACCCAACACTGGTGCTGGGACGTAACACGGGATTTGATTGTGCCGTGTGCTGCTGTAAAACAACATGGTCATAAGAACCGTGTTTGAAAGTTATTAGGTTGAGATCTTACTCAACCAATTCATTTCAGACAACGAAGGTCGCCTAATTAAATCCTGCCATGTCCCACCACCTCTAATCTACATGGTGTTAGGGTCACCATGCAATCCGCATCCTTGTTCCATGTGGTGTGGCCTACCTAAGTTTTGGGTCCACCTATTTTTTGAGTACCTATGAGAACATAAAGAGTCTCACGTGATGGACGGAGCAGATGTCATGAACACATCACAATTCGTTTAAACTTAACCTGCAAAGCCTTGCAGCGCACCCACCCTTGAGAGAGGGTGTACGCATCAAAGGGTAGGATGAGTAGACTCAAACCAGGAGCTCTACGCCGTCCAAATCAATGGACAGATGATGGTCTGACTCAATTTATACGTGGACACGACTACAATCGCAGCAGATCCAAACTAACGGCTCAGATATTATGTCTTCTACCCGCTCAGAGCAACCTGAACCGCCGAATCATTTTGAGCAGAGATGGATTAATTTCCAACTGCTCAGATCATCTTGATCCACTTCTATTAGAGAGTCCTTGCTCCAACTTCGATACTTCCATGCACAAAGGAGACAAGAATTACGTAGGCAGGACATCTTTGTCATTTTCAGAAAAAAAAATAAAAATCAACCTATGACTATAATGACCAAAATACCCTCAAGCCTTTTTTTTTCCAAATCACACAGATCTTTCTAGAACCTCCACGTTAAACGGAGAAACCAAATATTCCTCTGAGGGCATTTACGTCATTTAAGAAAAAGATTATCGCTTTACCTGAAAACGGAGAGACAGGAGGGGTAGATCCGGCCGGCGAAGACGGCGGCGATCCGTTCCCCGGCGACGGATTTCCGGCGGCTTTAACGATCATTATGCTCCTCGTAACCCTCACGGCGTCGTCGGATAAATCCTCGCCGTACGATCTCCCGCTCCCACCGTCCGATTCTGCCACGTCAAAGAACACAGATTCCAAGATCAACGGAAAGGAGGGCACCTGACCAGATCTAACGTGCGCCGGGTGCGTTGACGCGGATTGCCTGCGACCCCCGACCGCAGGAAGCTCCTGTGGTCGGAAGCTAGGTGGGGCCCACCGTGATGTTCGTGAGAAATCCACTCCGTCCATCCGTTTTGACAGATGATCATAGTAGAACATGAACCCAAACTAGAGGCGGATCCAAAACTCAACTGGGCCACACAACAGGAAAAGCTAGGGAGGAAAATTCCTACCGTCGAAACTTCCCCAGTGTCTCCTGTGATACTTATATGCCATCCAAACCGTTCATAAGGTCATTCCCACGGGGATGAACTTAAACCACAAAAACATTACCCTGATCCAATGTTTCCTGTAGTGTGGCCCAGCTGAATATTGGAACTGCCTAATTTCTGGCCTCATGTCCTAACATGAGCTGGCAAAGCCGATGTACGGTGTGGATTGAAACACAAACATCAGTGGACCCCACCTAGTTATCGACATCAGGCAATCTGCGTTGCGGGTCAGCAGACGTACCTTTGGCTGCGCTCGTCCGGCCACCGAAGGTGTTGTACTTCCGGAGCTTGCTGAGGCCGTTCTCAGGCCGAGGGCCAGCCACGGTGTCGTCCCAGAGCTTGTCGAGAAGGCCCATGGTTTTTGGAATAATTACGCTCCGAAGATGAAGAAAATCCGCAAAGGGTAAAGGACTATTCTGGTAGAAATATTTATAGTGGATAGACGTTAAACGTCGAGCAGGTCTGACGAGGCAGCGAGGATCTACTCCGTTCATTTTGATCGGGTGGGTGACGTGGCGGATGGTTGGACAACAGGTCTTGGGATAAGGTCGATGTGAAAGGAGAATGCGAGATTTATGAAACGAAGCCACGTGGCGCTATTAGTACGGAGCGTGAGCGCGTCACGTGAAGAGGCCGTTCTATATAGAGAAGATTCCGGAACTGCCCCTGTGTATTTATCCGAACCACATTCAGGTTGCCGTATGATGTGTGGGTAATCACGAAAATGACACGTCCTTAGCCGCCAGATAACGACAAACGCAAAGGGCCCGTTTTTTATATTTTATCGCGGCTTTCTGGCGCGGGTGTAACTACAGCTCGTTTTGCGTCTGTCGCGACTCAGTATCCAGTGTGTGTCTCCCTATGCTGGGCCCCACATAATGAGTGGTACGATGATCTAAACCGTAAAAAATTTTAAATACATTCTATAAAATCTATTTTAAAATTTTTATTATGAATGGATGATTTTGATTATGACTATCGGTGGATGATTTAGAATAATGAAAATAAAATTCTCACTGGTCCGATTTCAGATCTAAAATGAGAGATGGACTGAAGCTTGATTATGGGCTTGTAGCTTATCTACGGTGGTATTGAGAAGTGGACTGTTCAAATCATAGGATCATCTCGGCATGTGATACAGTGGTGGCGACTCACTGTGGATCCTGAATCGCCGCGGAGGAAAAACGAACTCAAATCCACGCACCAGTGGGGCGTGTGAAGTCGCCAAGTTGTGGGTTCACCGGAAGCGGATTGGCATACTAGCTATATAGCTGCTGTAGGTGCGTGTCGCGCGAAGACGAGCAAACGGATTGGCTACTCTCCCTGCCATCAGCTAATTGCTGGTGGTCGGTGCTCCGTGGGCCTCACCATGATGTATGTGTTTCATCCATGTTGTCCATATATTTTTTCTTGTCATTTTATGGTAGGAGACCAAAAATGAGGTATATCCCAATCTCAAGTGGACCACATTATAGGAAATAGTGTTGAATGAGCGTTGACCATTAAAAACCTTCCGGGGGCATAAAAGTTTTGGATCAATCTGATATTTGTTTTTTCCCTTCATCTGGGCCTGTATTATCTAATCATCAAATTGAATGTCAAATAAACAGTACAGTAGGCCTTAGAAGGATTTTAATGGTGGATATCCAATCACTATTGTTTTCCTGTGGTGTGGTCCAACTGAGGTTTATATCACTCTCAATTTTCGGATAAGGCTCTAAAATGATCTTTAAAAGTGGATGAATGAAATGGATGAAACACATACATCATCATTGTGGGGCCCACAAAGCACCGACCACCAGCCACGAGGCTGGTGGCAGGAGTAGCCAATCCTTTCCCCACAATCGCTCCTCGAGCTCCCAGGTGTACGAACGGTTCAAAGGAGATCAAAGTTACATGGGTCCCATGGTGATGTAGTTATTATATCTACACCATTTATCTATTTTTAGAGATCATTTTAGAGCATTATCCAAAAACTAAATCATATTCAACGATCATTTGGACCACACCAAATATACAAGCAGAATAATGATTTTCACCGTTAAACAATTCGTAGGGCCACAATAACGTTTATTTTCCATCCAATCTGTTCATAACATCACAAAGACCTAGATGAAGAGGAAAAACAAATTTCATATTGATCCAAAACTTCCTTGAGCCCAAAAAGGGTTTCAATGGTAGATCTTCTATCCCCCACTGCTTTTTGCAGTGTGGTCCACTTGATAGTTATATCTGTCTTATTTTTCACCTCAAGCCTTAATACAAGCTCACCAAATGGATGAACGGTTTGGATATAACACATACCTCATGATCAGACCCACATAACTTGCTAAAGTCAATAAACTAACTATATGGGTGGTGTGAGGTAGACCAGCTCATCCGCTTCCGGGTTCACCATGGTAGCATGTGTTATATTCATACTGTCCATCTATTTTAAGAGGTTATTTTAGAAATAAACTCAAAATGAAGTGGATCCAAAACTCAAGTGAACCACACCACAAGTACCCAGGATTGAATGCCTACCATTGAAAACTTCTCGGGGCCATAGAAGTCATGGATTGAGCTAATGCTTTTTTCCGTTCTTCTGTTTTTGTGATCCTAGGAGATGGATTATCTACTAACAGGCTGAGTAGCAACACTGGCTACTGGGTTATGTGTGTCTCCCTATGATGTATGTTTTGTAGCCACCTCATTAATCCATTTGGAGAGATTATTTTAGAGCATGAGCCAAAGAATGTGCTAGATCCAAAGTTGGAGTGGACCCACTACAAAAAAGAGTGGGGTGAGTGACACCCACCGTTGAAACCTTCTTATGGTCCACCGTGACGTTTATTTGAGATCCAACCTTCATAAGTCAAAGGCATTCATGAAATAAGGGAAAACACATGCGGGAGGTTTATAATGGTTACCCACTGTTTTGACGGAGTGCCACCCACTGTTTTATGTGGTGGGTCCATAGGAGCTTTGGATCTGAATTATTCTCTAGCTCTTGCCTTAAAATGATCTCTCCAAATGGTGTTGAAACAAAACATATATATTACGGTAGGGACCACATAACTTGCCACGTCACTTACTCAGCTTGTTAGTAGATAATCCACGTCTGTGATCTCATGATCAGGGTGGATGAATAAACATACTGGTCTGTGATCTCATGAACAGGATGGATGAAAAAACATAATGGTAGCAGGCCTCGGGACGGTTTTAATGGTGGGTGTGTGGTGCTGTCTACTTAGTTTTGGATCTGCTTACTATTATTATTTATTTTGGTTTTTTAGGCCTATGCCATAAAATAATCTCACAAACTGGTTGTACGGTGTGGATATAGGATATGAATCATGGTGGGTTCACACAATGGAATGGATGGGCTAGTTCCCTGCCAGCTGCCAATGGTTGGTGGTCGGTGCTCTGTGGGCCGCACCATGATGTATATGTTTCATCCATGCCGTCCATCTATTTTTCTAGATCATTATGGTACAAGACAAAAAATTAGGTATATCCCAATCTCAAATGGGCTACATTACACGAAACAATGTTAAATGAACGTCGACCATTAAAAACTTTTTGGGGGCCATAAAAGTTTTGGATCAAGTTGATCTTTGTTTTTCCCTTCATCTAGGTTTGTTATGGCCTAATCAAGAGATCGGATGTCAAATAAACAATACAGTGGGCCTTAGGGGATTTTAATGGTGGATATCCAATCACTATTGTTTTCCTGTGGTGTGGTCCCCTGAGATTTATATCCCTCTCATTGTTTGGGATGAAGCTCTAACCTGATACGTAAAAATGGATGAACAGAATGGATGAAACACATACATCATGATGGGGCCCACAGAGCACCGACCATCAGCCACCGGGCTGATGGCAGGGGGAGTAGCCAATCCGCTTCCTCACAGAACTTGGTGACGTCAACACACTACGTGCTGAGGTCGGTGGTGTGTGGCACACCACGCAATTCTCGCCTGTTAGTTATACGGTAGTAACCATGATGTATGTGTTTCATACATTCGGTTCATCCATTTTTAAAGATCATTTTAGGTCCTGATACAAAATATTAGAGGTATATAAATCTTAGTTGGTCCCCACCACATGAAAACAATAGTGATTGGATATCCACCATTAAAATTCTCCTAAGGTCCAGTGTACTGTTTATTTGATATCCAAACTGTTGATTAGGTCATACAGGCTCAGATGAAAGGAAAAAACAAAAATCGACTTGATCCAAAGCTTTTATGGCCCCCAAAATGTTTTTAATGGTCGACGCCTATTCAACAATGTTTACTGTAATGTGGTCCACTTGAAATTGGGATATACCTCATTTTTGTTCTCATACCATAAAATGACCCGTAAAAATAGATGGACAGCATGGCTGAAACACATACATCATGGTGGGGTCCACAGAGCACCGACCACTAGCCATTGGCCGGTGTCAGGGGGAGTAGCCAATCCGTTCCCTAGTGGTGTACTAATTCACCTCGTCCGTGCAAGTGCGACAGACCCATTGTGCCGTGATCCGGAGGTCCCAGGCTGTGTTATGATCTCCTGATAGAGGAACGGTCCCGTTGCCTGACCACCAGATAATTGGAATGCAGCAACAATAATAGTCCGCGGTACATCGCGATGGAGTGTACTTAATCACATGTAATTGAAAGATGACTTCGTGGTACACGTGGGTCCCATCTGGGACATTCATCGTGCGAACATGACAGTGCCGAAATATGGGCCTCGGGATAATCTGGAGAGCCCAACAAGTTGAATAGGGATTGCTGGTTAATTCTTTTAACCTTCCATCTATATGTGGCCCAACAACTATGTAGACTAGCCTAACTTTCGACCGAAAGACTGTACGTAGTCGGACCCAAATGATGAACGGCTTGGATCTCGATCCGGGTGCCAAAAAGTGCGCCGGATCGAGAAGATATTTTTACGATATTTTCCCGATATTTTAGGGAAATTCAGAACCGCGAGAAATTCCGGCGATTAATCAGTGACCTGCTTGCTTGGGAATGACGATTCTCTCTGATCCGTTTTAATTCTGTCGCGACTGATAAATCATCCTGTGTCGCATCCTATTTGTGCCCACATGAAGAGTGGTACGACAATCTGATCCATCTATACTTTGTATTATATCATATTACTCTAATAAAATTAATATGAAAAAATAATTTCAACATCAGCATCAATAGGTTAATTTACAACAGTAAAAAGGATATCTTCAACGGTTCTCATTCAACTCTATAAATAAATGGTTACGATCATCAACGAACAGTAATCATGGAAAAATAACTTATTCATAGTAGTAATGAGAGTATTGTACAGTTCAAAATATTGGACCATCTCAACGTGTTGGCCTCCGTGGGGGACGACTTACGTTGCTTCCTGAGTCGCGACAGAGGCAAAGGGAATTTATTCTGATGTCGAGTCGCTTTTAACGATGGGGTTTTGATAACACACGCGATCACACGTGTACCTATCAAGTGTGTAGGTAATCCGAGCAGTGTAGCTGGTGGGACCTACCTTTTATATGATCTTAACGAAAATGAGAATATTTACTTAGTACGTGATCCATACCTGTGCTTTCCATGGACATCAACGGCAAGTTGCCTCTAAGCCGTGCATTAGTTTCACTTATCTGTGGATGGCATGATGAGTTGAATATTTAGATTTGATTTAATCTACACTACTTTCACAGTGGGGCCCACATTATACACGGTTTGGATATTCTACTTATTAAAAATTTTGGTACGTGTGGCGGCGTGTATAGATGCGTGTGGGCCCAGGCGGCATTTATAAAAGGAGTTACGTAGGGTTTGAATGTAGCAAACACGACTGCCTAGTAGATTGTATACATACAGGGGTCTTCTGTTCACGCGTAGGTTATACGGAGAATCCAAACCGTCCAAATAGTGGGATCCACTGTATACTGATCATGCACTCAAAATAGATTGATTAGAAAAATCGAGGCATCTGAGTAACGGAGAATTTCCTTTTTACAGTCTATGATATTTCTATCAGTACATCACTTTATGCGGTGTTTAAAGGTTTATTATCAGGTTATAATCTATGTCCAGTAGATTCCTCCATCTGTAGGGTTCGGATTTAAGTAAAATGCCATGTTTACCTACTAATTTAAATGTGGCAGGTTTGTACATGCCATCAAAAGACAGCTCAATCCCACTACGAACGTCAAAAAAAAAAATCTAATTAATTGTTGAATAGCTTTGAAGATTGCAATTCGACGGCATCCGAGGATCTCTCTGGTGTTATCTATGGCTCTTTGACATTGGTCGATGCCATCGTACATCGAATTGGGTAAGTGCACGATTGGTTTCCAATTTTGGATGGTTTCCAATTTTGAATGGGTAGTATATATACAAAGTATAATCAGGATTATTAAGAAGAATAAGGTTTTCTAAGTTGTTCTAAAGGATTTAAGGGCATAGATAGGGTCTCAAGTGAAATTCGAGGCTTTTTCAAATTAATAAGATATAATATCTCTTGTAATATTATTTTCATAGTGCATTACTTATCGCTTTGTGCCGTAATTTTTTTCCATAAGAATTTTTTCATATAAAATTCAAATTACCTTTTCCTTAGGTTTATTTGTGTGATTGTAATTATGTTGCTTGATTCTGCTCTATGTGCTTTCGTGAGTCTAACAACTGATATTAGAAAGAACGTTAGGAAGCAAATCGAATATGAAAGCAAACACCTTGATCCATAGCTCAAGTGGTAGGCTGAGTGAAAGATACCTCGTTTCAACACTGAGGTCTTTGTATCGATTCCCTAGTGGGGGTGGCTAACACTGAAGTGTGAATTGACAGTAGTGCTAATATTAACAAGTTAAAAAAGAAAAGAAAAAAAAAGAATACGAAAGCAATGTATGAATGACATTTCATATGAAGTTTGATATAGAGAAGTATTCAGTTAAAAATAATTTTGAACTATGAAAAGTTAAGATGAATGATATACTAATTTAATAAGGATTAGAAGATGCGCTCATTGGAAAGTGACCAAAAACCATAAAATAAGAAGAATAAAACAAGTTAGATAAGAAGGCTAATAACTCAATCCAGATACGTCTAACAGATGAAATCTTTTATAATGTTATGAGAGAGAAAACTATAGTAGATACATGGGCAAAACTAGAGAACATCTATGCGAATAAGTCTTTTGAGAATAACTTGTATCTGAAGCTACAGTTGTTTAATCTAAAGATGACGGAAAAGGTTGACGTTGAGATTTACATCAGTAACCTCAATAGGCCTATTTGTAAATTACCGTTGTGGATGAGACGATGAAAAATGAAAATCAAGCATGTATTATGTTAAATTCTCTTTTAAAATCATATGAGTCAGTTTGAACATTCTTTGTGTACCGGTAGAACAACCATTAGTGTTGAGACCATTATCTTGGAAGCACTTTATTGAGTGGAGCTGCAGCGGCTGTAACAGATTTCACATCTGCACGTATGTGCCATGCACGCCTATACCACATGAGTGATTGGGGCACGAATGTACATTTTGACCGTTGTTTAATTTCATATTTTAAAAGCATTGCTTTTAGTATATGCGAGTATTGTATATATGGTAAACAGTTAATGAAGTCTTTTAAGTCTAGGAAACATGTTTGTAAGAGGGTTCTAAATTATGTACATTCTGATGTATGTGGGCCATCGCCTGTAATTTCTAGTGGAGAATCGTCATGGTTTATTACTTTTATTGATGATTACTTCAGAAAGGTGTGGATTTATTTTATGAAAAGTAAATCCACCAATTTCAAACATTAGAAGGCAATGGTGGAAAAACAGTTAGGATGAAAGGTAAAAGTGTTGATGATAGATAATAGTGGGGAATTCACTTATGGGGAATTCAGTCAGTTTTGTAAGGATGGAGGGATCGTGGGGCACAACATAACGCACCACACTCTAGAGCAAAATGATGTGGCTAAGCGATTGAATCGGACTCTCTTATAGAGGGCCAGATGTATGATGAGTAATGCTGGGTTGAGTAAGGAAATGTGGACTGATGCTGTTAACATGACTTGTTACTTAGTGAATCGGTCCCCCTTCTACGGCTATAAATTGTAAAATTCCCGAGGAAGTGTGAAGTGATCGGTAGGTTGATTAGTCGGCGGTGCAAGTATTTTGGTTGTGATGCTTACTCTCACGTATCGTCAATTAAGAGAGATAAATTGAACCAAATGGTTAAAAGTACGTTTTTGTCAGCTATGAAAATGGTGGGAAAGGGTATAAACTATATGACTGGGCCACACGAAAAATCATCCTTAGTCATGTCGTAAGATTCAACGAAGGATTCTTGTTTCATAAAGATTAACACAAGGAGGATGAAAAGTCGGTTGTGGATGTTCAGATAGACAGAGATGAGACATATGATGATACTAAGACACAGATAGATGTACATGAGTAAGTGGAGCAACCACCTATGAGAAGGAATCTGCAAAGAGATCATACATTAACGGCGAAATATATACATGATTTGAATGTCGCATTTGCCCTTATTATGGATGAGGGGGATCTGTATACTTTTCATGAGGTTTTCGACGATGTAGATGCCAAAAAGTGGAAAGCGGCGATGTATGAAGATATGGACTCGCCCTGTATAAGAATGAGACATGTAAGCTAGTGGAGCTTCCCGTTAGTCGTAAAGTGATCGGGTGTAAGTAAATCTTTAAAAAGAATTATGATATGTACAAGACAAGGTTGGTAGCGAAAGGATATGCTAAGAGAGAAGGTGTTGACTTCATGAATATAGTCACGCACGTGGTAAAGCAAGTATCTATTATATTCATATTGACGCTGATTGAAAGAGAAGACTACTTTCATGCATGGGGAATTGGAAGAGAAGATTGACATGAAGCAACCAAAATGTTTTGAAATACAAGGGGTAGAGAACAAGGTTTGTAAGTTGAATAAGTTATTATACGGCCTGAAGCAGTCGCTTATTCAATGGTATAAGAAATTTAATTCTTTTTTGGTAATTTAGAGGTTTATCAGGAGTGCGTATGATAATTGTGTCTATCACAAGACATTGAGTAATGGGAAGCTCATTATTTTGATTTTGTGTGTTGATAACATGTTTATCGCCAATCATAGCATATATGAAATTGATATACCGAAGACTCATCTAGCAAGGACATTTGAGATGAAAGATCTGTAGGTTGTAAAGAGAGTTCACGGCATTGAAATACATAGAGACAGGAAGAGAAGCACGATATGGTTATCTGAGGTTGAATACCTCGAGAAGGTATTAGTGAAGTATGCGATAGACAAGACAAAGTTGGTTATAATTCCCTACGCCGCTCATTTTAAGATTCGTTATAAATAATATCCTGAAGCAGATGAAGAAAAACAAGTAATGTCTTGTGTACCTTATTCGATAGTGGTTGACCGCTTGATGTGTGCCATGGTTTATACAAGACTAAATATTTTACATACACTGGGTGTTGTTAGCAGATATATGTCTAACATCAGCAACCGATACTAGAGGCAGTGAAATGACTACTTCAATATATTTAAGGTATGCAGGAATACGTATTAACATTTATAATGTGAATGAAAATCTAAAGAATAAAATCATTTTAAGTTTAGAAGGGCCACAAAATGTGATTTTAGAGGTTTTATTCATAATTTTGAGTAGTGTGGTCCAATCAATGTTTTAGATCAGCCTGATTTTTGGGAGCCGGAAGAAGGCGAGGGAAATCACATGATAGAAAAGGATTGGATTTCATCCGGATATCACGGTGGGCCCCAAAGACCACGTTGTAGAGAGCTTATTCTATAAAGCTGCAGAGGAACCTGTTTCTTGATTAGTATTATATTTCCTTACAACTTTCAAAGTAAGTGGACATGATCCACTGCATTTGGAAGCACGGATCTTTCGTGCCTCTCTATTCTTTTCTACACACGTGGAAAACGTGAATAATGATCCAGGCCACGAATCCTCAGGTCCCTCTCTTGATGGCCCAATAAAAAATTTCCTTCCTTGATTGGACTATCTTAACCATCCGTTAAATGGGTCCTTTCATACTGAATCTGATCGTTGATGATTGTGGTTTTTAGTGTCCGATTTGTATACAAAAGGTATGATTTCTGGACTACGGTCCATTAGTTGTTTTCAAAATGAACGGTTCGATCTTTCTGTGGATGCAACGTGTGCATAAACGACTTGGAGGCACTGCATCTTATGATTACAGAGGCACAAGATACGGCACTATCCAAAAGATCTTTACCAAGACTCCTATGTGAGTTTATCACCGTTATAAAAATTGGGGCGACTCCTCACACTTGGCATTGCTATCCATCTATCCAGACCATCCAAATTGTGAGTCCCATTATGGGTTTTAGAATAGCTATAAAATCACACTGATCAAGCAATCCTAACCATCCAATTAATTTCTGTTGAATGGATGGTTGAAAGTAAGTAGTCAGTGGTCCAAATTCGGAGAGACACATCAGATGGTTAGTATTAAATTCTCAGTCTAAATTTTTGGTTATCTTCCATCCATAGCTCGGTCAGCGATCTGGACCGTCTGGATTGCGGTGCAACTATTCTCTCTTTAGGGTTGAAAGTCACCACCATCTTTTATATGGGGTACTAAACTAAAACTTGATAAAAAAAAAAAAAAAACCGAAGTTATCCTACAGGTTGTTCACCTGATTATACATCATTGTCTGCTAAGGGTCTATCTTGATGTTTATATGAAATCCAATCCGTGCATTAAGTTAGTCCTTCCATGAGTACGAGTTTCTACAAAAATCAGGACCATACAATTACTAAATGGCCCACACTCTAGAAAAAATTACAACCACCCAAAAGCATCTAAATTAACGCGGTGGAACACATGATGGTTGGATTGGCCTAGATTTTGGAACCTTCAAATTTCATGGTGGGTAGGTCGGATTCTATACATACACAAAGGTGGGTCCCACCTTCAACCCGTGTAGAATAAGCTTATTTAGAAGGTCTTGCGAGGAACCGGCCTCAAAGTTCATACGGGGAACTGATAACATTCAAGCAACGGCACTGCAACTTCTGATTCACTGCCATTTTACTCTCTAACATGAAACTTATGTACAGAATCCATACCATGAAAGCGGTAGATCCCATCATGAATATGTCATTATAAAAAATTGAGCCTAATCCATTGAGCTGATGGATCACAAATTTACCTTAAATCATACATACAGTTCTACATTGATTTCAATAGTGTGTCCCATATAATGGGATAAACAGCATGATCTTATTTCCAGTTGATTATCATGATTTGGATAACCATTTTCATGCTACGGATGCTCCTGTAACGGTTGAATTTGGAGGAAAAGATGGTACCGTACCACAGGTTTCTGTGCTATTGCGTGCAGGCAATCATTTGTCAGTTCATACAGCAGTAGATTTTGAGGTAGTGGTAATTGCAAATCCCCCGAAATGTGGGAGGCACGTGAAAGGTTGATTCTATCGAGCACTGCTAGATATAGGCACTCCCCCTGCACGTGACACTTGATGGGACTAGAGACGTGGTGGGTCCCGCCACTTATTTACCCAATTCCATTATGCACGGAAGCGGATTAGATGGTCTACCACACACCAGCTATATAGCTGCTGTAGGTACGTGTCGTGCGAAGACGAGCACTGGCGCTCCTCGAGCTCCGAGTTGTACCAACGGTTCAAAGGAGATCAAAGTTACAGGGGTCCTACAGTGATGTATTTATTATATCTACACCGTTCATCTATTTTTAGAGATTATTTTAGAGCATTATCCAAAAAAATGAATCATATTCAAACATTATCTGGACCACACCACAAATAGCAGCGGAGAGAATGATTTTCACCGTTCAAAAATTCATAGGGCCCACCATAATGTTTATTTTCCATCCATTCTGTTCATAAGGTCACAAAGACCTGAGTGAAGAGGAAAAATAAATTTTATATTAATCCAAAACTTCTGTTACCCTAAGAAAGGTTTCAATGGTAGACGTTCAATCCCCCACTTCTTTTTTCAGCGTGGTCCACTTGATAGTTAGATCTGTCTTATTTTTCGTCTCAAGCATTAAGACAAGCTAGCCAAATGGATGAACGGTTTGGATATAACACATACTTTATGATTAGACCCACATAACTTACAGCAGTTGTATAGCTGGTGTGAGGTACACCAGCCAATCCGCTTCCTGCACTACGAATTGTACGGTCTGATGAGTTGCACGTGCGTTACACTAACGGAGAAGGGAAATGCATTGATACTCTGGTACGATGTCACAGTCCACATGCATGCACATGGCCGTACATTTGTCCGACACGTGCCTCAATCCTATTCACTCGAATGATAGAGCTAACTTAAATAAACTGGAATCCAATAATGACCCATGTGGGGACTGAAAAAGCTCTTCCAACCTACGAGTGTTGTATTCGTGATGTTTATTTATTCTGCGGCATTAGGGCATGATTTAAAAAAAAATGAGGCACATTCAAAACTTAAGTGGATCATATTATAGAAAGATGTAGAAACTGATTGTCCACTTTAGGGCCAATCATAATATTTATTTACCGTCTAATCAATTCATAAAGTCATATAAACACCGACGAAGGGAAAGCATAAAAATAAGCTTGACCAACTTCTATTGGCCTACAAAAAGTTTTCCGTGGTGGGTATTCAATCCTCATTGATTCCTTTTGTGAAGTGCACTTAAGCTTTGGATTTGCTTTACTTTTGGACTCTTGGCTTAAAATGATATGAAAAAAGTTGAATAGATAACATGAATAAAATGCAAGCGTCGTGGTGAGTGGATAGCCCTATGGAGAACAGATATGCAAATTGATACTGCCCGTATGATAGGTGAATGATGCAAGAGGTTGTTTATCAAGGATGTTTTGGTGTGAATTACAAAAAAAGAGCAATCCGAGAGTTGTGAATTTATATGAATTGAAATCCAATTATCATCAAATTATTACTTTTGAAATTACTCATAAAGGCTATGATTTTAATTTCATTTAACACTATTTATTCAACAGTCCAAAATTTAAATGGTAAAGAAATGATTTTTAAAACAAATAGGTGACACAAAAGTGGGGCATGGGGCTAAGGTAGGCTCCACCTTGATGTTTATGAGAAATTCACCTCAACCACCAAGTCCATCCCCTTAGCTATACTAGTCTCAATCCACAAAAATTAGTTCATTTTGTGATTTAAGTGGACTATACAAAGGGAAGTAGTTGGGTGGGATGCCCAAACTTGATTTTCAGGTACGTGTATGTGAAATCCACTCCTACCATTAGATGTGCCATTCCAACTTAAGTGGGGAGCAAAAGGAAAAAAAGAAGAAGAAGAAGAAGAAGAAGAAGAAAGAATCAAGCCAACATGGGCTTTAGGTGGTGGACCACATCAAGGGAAACATTGGGAGAGAGACGCCCACCCTCGATTTTTATACAACCCACTATGATGTTTGTATCAAATCTACTCTTATGCGATTAGATGCATCATCTCAAGTTAAAGTAAAAAAAAGAAAGTTTTGGGCTCCAAGTTGACTACACTAAATGAAATAATTAGAAGAGAACTGTACCCCATTGATTTTTTTCAGGGCCCACCATGATGATTATATGCAACCTAATCTAACTATTAAATGCCACATTAAAATTTATGCCCAGGGAGAAAAAAACCAGGTTCAACCATGATTCCAGTAAGCCATGAAGGGAAACATTTTCAAGAGTGAGTGTTATCCTATTGATATATGGTTAATTTTCTAACATGGGGTGATGCACTTGATGACTGAGTTATTTCACATAAACACCACAATGGGCATAGAATCTTATTTGGTTGAAACAACACTCTCTTAAAAAGTATGTTAATCTATTAAACACAATACATGGAGCCCATCATATTATAATTACACAGTGCCAAACATAATTAAGAATTCTAATATTTACATGAATTCAACTAAATGCATGCCAGACTATGGCAACGATCGTACGACTACAACGAAAAAGTCAGAAGAATGTACGAGCACCAGGATCTACACCACTTGCATTCCGCCTAAAACACCCAAGTTCTATGGGGATCACCCTGTTGTATATATAAAATCCAATCCGTCCATCAGGCGAGAACCATTATTTGGACCGAACATGTATAAAATTTGCAAGATTTAAACTTATATGGGCCCACACCAATCGAAACAATGTAAGATTACTCCCAAAACAACTAAGTTCACTGGGTGTAGCGGCCCGAGTTTTTGGACGAGTCTGATTTTGTATCTTCGCTTCTTAATAGTGAGATAATCCTGATTAAAAGGTCTGATGAAAGATACACGCCATGGTGGGCCCACTCACAAATCTATGCCTGGCATCCATTTCAGTTGTTCTATGTATTGTGGTCCCATGAACTCTGGGTCTGGTTGATTTCTCCTATTTGTGACTAGAATCTAGGATACAACCTGATTGAAGGATCGGATTTTAAATATAGATCATGGTGGACCCCACAAGCTTCGGTTTTGTGGAGGAGCAGTGCCCATTACTATCCTACTTCCTACCAGGCTCACGCTGCACATACAATTGAGATTTAGAGACGGATGGTGCATTGCTAGTGTCCCGAGACTGTTGCTATAGGAGTTATTTGATACTCGGGCAGCAGCGGATGATCGCTTGATACGCAGGTACTTAGAAATGGTAGACGTGGCATTCATTAACTCAAATCTAAACCCACTAATGTGGGGAGAGGATTGCATGTGACCCCGGGCACAGACGGGGCTGTGTGGGGCCCATAGAGATGTCAGTGATAAATCCACTCCGTCCATCTATTTTTAAAGACCACAATAGGACATGACCCTAAAAATCAGGCACATCCAAAACTCATGTGGTCCATACCACACGAGACAGTGGGGATTGAACGCTTTGGCAGTGACAGGAGTTTTGTATCAGAATGATATTTTTCCTACAGTTTATCTGAGTGGTAATAATTCCATGAACGGTTTGGATGGCATATAAAAATCATGGTCAGCTCCAGGAAGGTTTCAACTCTTTTGCTGGTGTCATTCACCTGAGTTTTGGATCTGTCTGATTTTTATAATCCTGTACTATTGTGGTCTTTAAAAACAGATGGACGGAGTGGATTTGTCACAAACATCTCTGTGGACAGGGTCACAGGCAATCCGCTCCTACTAAAATGTGGAACTCCCTCAAGTACAATTCCTAAAAATGATAGATTTAACAATCATAGCCTCTGATTTGTGTATACTTAAGGGCCATTTGGACACACTTCCTCAAAATGAGGCATCTGAGAACATGGGAGATTTCAAGCCTGCATTTTCAGTAATGGGACCATTGGATATTTTTCATTTTTAACCATTGAACAAATGTCCACCAATATGATACTTAGATAACTAAATATGTATGATTTTTGGTTTTTGATGCATCTAAACTGGGGGCCATGATTTCCATAAATTACTCCATATATGGAATTTCTAAGTAATTCCTCCATCACATATGCCAGAATACCTATGTTTTTCTCTTTCTTTTGTACTTAGTGGGGGTGGCGATGGGCATTGAGGAAGGACACTTTCAGAGGTGAAAGGCGACAGGGAGTGACAGTCCGTGTTCCATGGATCTTCAATTAGGAAACCATATCCGACACTATGACTAGTCAGTGCTCTTTGAATTTTCAAACTTAGCGAACTAAATCATTATAGTAGCTAAAGGAAGGGAAATCAACCGAAACCCAGTTAGTAGCAGCGAGCAAGAGCAGATCGGGGGTTTGAAGAAGCCCATCCTTGTTCGGCTAATGCTTGGATCAAAACTAGGCCCAACGGCCATGCCCAAGCTCGATATCTAGGCTCGGTGTCACGGCTGGCCTGGGCCAGTGATGAATGACCCAACTTGGCCCATCGATCCAAGCCAATCGTACGCTGCTGGCCGGCTGTCATTATATAAAAATAATGAATGGCTAAAAGACAGTTGCGATCGATTCTAATTCATCTTACATGTGTTTTAAAGGTTCCAATTCATTTACATGTGTTTCAAAGGCATTTGTCGGATCCACATTATGTTTCAATCATTCAAACCTTATAATAATAAATGAATAGCTTAATTCAACTATTTCAAACCTTTGATCATTTAAATCTTTTAGTTACAGCCTAAGGATGTCTTGTCAGCCAGATTAGGGCCAGGGCTCAGGAGACTGGGGGCAACCTGAGTCCAACTCACGCCCATTAGGGTTTTCAAGTGCATTTTTATCAGTATCTCCATATAAACAATACAATATTTCATGTTGCAGTGGGAGACACCTAATGAACAACCCAAATCTCGGGCGAAAGTTGGTGATAAGGCCATGATTGGGTTGGGCTCATGCCCAGCCCCAACATAATCATCTTAGGCTAGGCTCTAACTTGTATTTCGGCTCATCACGGACCCAGGCTGGCTCAGCCCTAGGGTGTACATTGCAGGCCGAGCATGGACAAACCATGGGCCAGTATGGATTTAGCTGAACCAAGGCTCTGATACTAGTTTGATAGAGATAATGTTTCTCCTTGATGAATACTTGAAATGGGCGACACATGAAATCTATCTTCTGTTAAATGGACTATTTTACGAGTCAATTTGATTAAACCCACACAAATGGATCACAGAGATCACAAAACCACAAGATTTTTAACTTTCTCACCACTTTAAGAAATCATCACCACCCAAGAGCTTCGTTGGGCTCACACCAGAAAGAGACCTTGTTCCTACCACTTGTGTGCGTTCACACGCTTTGTATGGGCTCCAAAAGAGCCTCCCTAAACCCTTATTTATAAGGGTTTTTATCACCAACCACCAAAAAAAAACACCACAGAAAATGCATTAATGCAGTGAACCACACGATCACATGCATAGAGAAGAAATATGCATTTTCTAGTAGGCCACCTTTGGATACGCAAGTGAATTGAATTGCAAAACTCACCTCAATAAAGAGGAAGAAGAGACATTTCATAGTATTCCTGAAGCTGTTGCTCTCAAATTGCAAATATGTTTCCTTTCAAGTCCAACTTGAAAGTAACACAATTACACTATGGAGCCAGAGGGTTTGTCCAATGCAATCCTGTAATTTCCGCTTTATCAGGCCAATCATCTCAATCCAATACGATAGTGCATCCAAACGCAGCCTCTGTAAGTATCATTGCAACATGGTCACCTCACTGTTCACTCCATAGTTCATAAAACACCGATGGTCGCTAGATCTTCCAAGGCCCACCAAACAAGTACATTCTTGAACCAAAACAAGTTCATATGAGAAAAGGGCGAGCCTGTTCTAACAGTTCCTGAGCAAAAACCAAAGAGGGTGCTCAGATCAGTTTCACACCTGCTTCCCGCATGGAATCAATAACAGCCTTCACCTTACCATGGTACTTTTGCTCTCTCTTCAAGAAAATGGAAACTGCAGGGATGTCTTTGAGCAGCAACCTCTCGCCGAGGAGCTTACCGATCTTTGCAGCAGCAGCAACATCCCGGGTGCATTCCATGCCCTCCCTCAGCAGCTTCTCTTGTGAGCTGGCGGAAGAGGCCACTGTAGCCGTCGGTGTGTGAATGACTTGGGCACTCACGAACTTGTTTGTGAAGTGCATCTTCAAGACATACGGCTTGAGATACTTCATAATTCTTGGTGGCCTGACTGGGGGTGGGATAACCATTACTGATTCCCTGCTGGCAGCAACAGAACAAAACCCAATGATTAGAAAAATCATGCTTGGAAAGATGTTATGAGAGTAAATATGGAAACATAAACCGAACATATCCTCTTTTTTCAAACTAGTTAGATGGATTGGACAGTCAATCGACAAGCAGATAGAGACTCCACAGATCCTTTCTTTACATTTGGGGTCGTTTGGCTACCTGGAATCTTGAAGGGGGTTGTGAATCTGTTTCCAAGAAACAGATTCCTAGGGAAGGAGATTATGTCTATGGTTTTTGGGTACTAAGAAATTGATTCCCCAGAATCCAATTTCGTGTTTGAATGCTAGGAAATAGTTCTTATAAGCCCTACTGCTTTTTATTATTTTAAAAAATATGACCATTGGATGGGAATCAATTGCCAAAATTTCGCAACCCATCTTAAAGTGGGGAATCATACAAGGGGCAGATCCTGGGAATTGGATTCCTAAGGGAGTTCATTTCCCACCCTTTCTGACGACCCAAACACAAATTCAACCCCTCAAAAATGGAAACGATTTCCAGAGGCTGGATTCCCAGGGAGCCAAACAAGAATTTAAAGTGCTAAGCACAACTAGAGAAGAAGGTGAAGATGGGTCTAAACTCCTAAAGCTTAAATTTCAGATTTACATGTTTGGGAAATTTGAGAAATGAGATTTGAGCAACCAGAGAAGCGACACTACATGTAAATGCAACTACGTTAAAGAGGAATACTTTTTGAATAGGATAAAGTTCTATCCACAAGTTATCTCCACTGTACGCGAACATGTTTTATTGATCCAGACTATCCACATGATGGGTCAGGGATTGGCAGTAACTCAACAATAGAACCAATAACCATCCGAACTTCAGCCTGGAAATGGAAAACCTTAAAAAAATGGCAGAACTGAGCTGTGGTCCAATTTTTAACAGGAAAGGTCCATTTAGTGGACAGCTGAAACCATATCATCATATCAGTGGGACTTCTAAGCTGCGGCTCATCATCCATGGTGAGACCCACTGGAAGAAAGGCTAAGATCGCTTTATGCATATCCACATGTACAGTGAGCAGATAGATAAATTTTTGACATACTCAATTGCTGGAAAAAAAAAATACTGATCAAAAAGCTAAAACTGATGTTGTTCTGATATGATTTGTTGGTAGATGTCATTCACAAGCACAGACATTAGATGGCCGCAGATATCCAGCTGAAACAAAATTATCACTACTGGCTGAGCCAACAAAGTATTTCAAACATGATTCTACTGAAGCAAATGTAATAACCTACTCATCTTTAAAACATTAGAACTGCTGAAAGTGAGGAAACCCACTGCCGAAAAACTAAAAAGGATCGTGAATAGAAGTTTTAAAACTTGAAAATTCTACTCAAACCAAAAGTCTGCTTCTAGTCGAGTTTCTTTTCTTCTTCTTCTTCTTCTTCTTTCCTTCTTTCCTTTTTTTTTTTTGAACACCGAGACTCGGCATAATTGAAAATTTAGAGCTTATGAATATTGTAGTCTTGGGGAGTTGAGTGTTGTCAAGTTCCATCAAGCTTTTCTTAGTTTTTGCCGAGTCGAGCCAATGAAGTCTTGAACCACTGTTTACCAAATTGGGTTTTCTCCTAGTCTTGATGAAATCTGATTGAGAACAGTGGACTCCACTGAGTCAAGTTGAACATTTTCAAGTTTTCAAATAGCTGTGAATTGCAGAACTAGGTGGGGTTCATATAAAATCAACATGCAAAAGGAAAACAAATACCTAACATCCGAGAACAGCATTATGTTTCGAGAAAAATATATACTTCTTTTCCTCCAAATAGAAACTGGAAGCAATACAGAATCGTTCAACAGGAAACGATAACCGAGCATTCAGGAAAATCAATCAAACATGGAAAAAACCAAATCTTTTTCACATATTCTCATTGGAAATTTGATAGTCATTTCATAAAATTTTATGCCAACGAGACGCAGAAAAAGGTTGAACCTCTCAGTTTAGTGGAAAACTGACAACCTTTAACTTACATGCACACCAAAAAAAAAAAAACAAACGAAACAAACAATCCGTCGGGCTAACATAGTTTCTCAATAACACAACAACAATTTGAAGGTCTAGGCATCCAAAAGACAACTGAAATGAAGAGATGCAATGCACAAACATTTATAACGGTATTCACATGAAGACAAAATAATGACACTTGCCCATGCAAATAAAGCAATTTTATGGGGCAGGGATGAGACATAGCAAGATGTATAAATCTGAGGTCAAATGTTCTGTATTCTACCCCATAAATGACCCCTTACGGCCCCCAGTGTATAAATTTGAGATCAGGGGTTCCCCTACATGAGTTTCAGTCGTAAAGTGAATTCAAAAGTACTTGTGCATTTGCCCATAGTATTTGCATGTGGGTGTGTGTATGTCGTGCACAAACAATCTCATCGGGCACCTTTAATAGTTTCACCTGATATTTTATTCAATATGAGGTCCTTAAGTACAAAATCTAAGAATCTAAGACACTCCAAAGCAAGTGCAGTCCCGAGTCTCTTGAGAGTTTACTGCCGACATTCTACCATAATCAGCCTCGCCCAGTCTGGCGTGACACCAGATAAGGATTTAGAGAGTCCCATGTGGCTGGCTTCACATTTGGAGGTAAGTGAAATAAATACTTGGGTTTCTTTTTTTTTTTTTTTTTTGGTAATTCTGGTAAAAGATTTAAAATAGGACAGCTGGTTCCATACATGGAAGGCAGATCAGACTAGACCTAGTCTCACGTGGCACCAAACTAGGAATTAGAGAGTCCAATGTGGTTGGCTTCATTTGCAGAGATAAGGTTAATAATTCAGGTTTTTTTGGCAATTCTGGTAAAATATTTGAAATGGAACAGCTGGTTCCAGCCAGTGGCAGCTGTCATCATTATGAGTGCATAGAGAGGCCCTTGGGCTGGACAACTGCCCTCATAATTTTCCTATGGGTGCAGGATCAAAGTCGAGAGGCACTTAAAGAGGTCTACTGAGGTGTCTCCCCACAAACTGTAAGAAGCAGTGCTGATCGTTCGCATGTGACTTTGGCAGAACATGCAGAAGATAATTAGTCCCCCATTTCTCTAATTCGTCTAAACTATCCAGATAGCCTTGGTTCATCATCCCAAATAATGCTCAATCTCAATGATTGAACATCATATGGGCCATTATTATTTTGATCAAGCTGTCATGGTGAAATCAGGAAAACCCCGACCTCGGTAGAAAACGAACGGCTAACCCCTCTCATCTTCATAATAACAACTTGATGTGAGAAGGTGCCATCATTCCCCTCCCTCAGGGTCGAAAAGCACCCGGCGGCATAAGGGGTCAAGGTCAGCAAGCGAGACGATGGTGCCCGCAGTGTCATCCGATCCCACAGTGGCTGAGAATATATCCCAGATCATTATGTGGAAAGGTAAATTGCCCATGAATCTCATTGACCAAGAATTGGCAATTGAATTCTGTCTCACCCGCCTACCGGCCTGTTCTGAAGAATTCATGGGCTGGCAGACCAGGCAGATAGGGACCGTCGGGATTCATTCACTTGCATTCCTGCTAGCACCACAAAAGACCAACTGCCCATCCTACCTCCTCTATGTTCTTGATAGCCCATCTTTGTCTCAATAGAGTCTTTCAGTGGCATGTTTCAGTCATCTTCCCCATTATTTAGAAAAAGTGAGCCACCGGTTAAGGTACAAGATACTATCATTACTGCCTGGACCCTAAACCGTAGACCGTAAACCCACCTGGGAATCTGAGGTAACTTCAATCCCATCTCAAACTCAGGAGAAGGAACCAGATATAGAAATGAGATTAGCTAGGGGGAGGAGGTAGAAGAGGCAGAAGTAGCTCCTCAAGAAGGATCAGAAAGGAACAAGTGGAAGGAAGATTTGCCTTGGATCAACCAGATGATAATCAACGTAAATGGGCCATACAGTGGGAGTTTCAATGGAACTAGTGGAGAGCGGGACAATTTAGAGGCTCACGAAAATTATAAGCTTACCCCAATGGGTAGCTAGCTAGGAGAGTGGCAAAGGGAAAAAGAGAAATCTAGAATATATTGATGCAAGGACATGTGATAACCTAACCTTGGATGCATGTATAATCGGGTTAAAGAATATTCAAATAAATACATTAATTAACTAACTGTTTGCAAATAAATGGATTAGGTAAATCTCAACACAAAGATGAGGTTATTCCGTCAAGATCATGCCCCTTATCATAAGATCACGTAAACAGTAAAAAGGGAGGACCTTAGGATATGAGGATATCCCAGATCTAGCATAAGTTAGTCCACGAGTAAGCTTGGATTTGATTCTACTGACTAAACATCCCTCTTTTCCGTTCAAACTAGAAAGGGGTATCCAAAGAGAAACGAAAGGGGTGAAGGATGAGGGGTTCGAGATGAAGAAGGTATAGGTCCTTTGTCGTCAAAAGAAAAGGAGGAGGATGATTCTTACCTTTTCCTGCACCTCAAAGATCTTCGAAAGAGAGAAACCCGAACTCGGGGTGGAATCCTCAACACCTATGGGTCAATCCTGAAACCCTAATCTCTTGAATAAAGAGGAAGAAAATGGACGAATTCTTATTCATTCAATAATAATGAAAATAGGGTTCCTCACAATGTATATATAAGCTATGGAAAAAGTAAAAGTGCACTAAAACCCTTGGAAACAAGAAAAATAACAAAAAGATGAAAAATAAAGAAAGTTGCAATAAAGTCCCCAAAATAAGAAAAATAACAAAAAAGTCCAAAACTAAAACACCCATGCGGTAGGGTATGAAATCTGACCCATGGATATATGGTCGGGGTGAACACCCGTGTGGTAGAGTGTGAAATCCGACCCATGGATCTATGGTCGGGGTGTCGTTATGCCGCTCCTGTACTCGTAGCACGTCAGAGAGTGGGTCCGATGGACCCGTCGTCCATCCACATCAACTCCTCCGCTCTGCTACTCTGTCGGTGACGCCTCCTTCTCTGGTATACTCTAAAGGGCGCACCACTGATGTCCGCATCATATATCCTCGTCCATTAACTACGAAAAAGGGGCAACAAGCACAGAATCCATTGCAATTACCATGAGACCTATAGAATTGTGAAAGGGGTCAAAATTTGGTGATCTATGAAGATTCTCCCCTAGAAAATGAGGGGAATGGGCTACCCCATGAAAAGAGCTCTTCTAAAGCAAACGATCAGAAGTCAAAAAGCACATATTGTAATGCTACAAGAAATCAAAGTGGAGGATGTCTGATTCGTTCATCAGGTCAGTCTAGGGCAACACAATGAGGTTCAAATGGGTGGATCTGAGCTCTCGAGGAGCATCAAGAGGCTTACTAGTGATTTGGGAATAGTATCGAATCACAGAAAATTAACAGTTGGGTGGGTAAGTTTTCGTTATTCGTGCAACTCATCTCTAGGAAGGACGGATTCAGATGGGTTCTTTCATCTATATATTATCCTTTATTGTTGTGCTAAAGGCCTCCTTCTAGGAGGAGACGGATGCTATGGGACAAAGATGGAACTTGCCATGGTGTGTAGGTGGCAATTTCAACACCATCCAATTTCAAGGGGGTTCAAAGAAATAACATGATAGATTTTCCAATGGGGGATGTCCAGTTCACATGGTCCAATCACCAAAGTAACACAGCTATGTTGTTAATTGATACATTCATGGTGTCAAGTGACTAGGCCTCACAATACTCGGAAATGTCCTAAAAGGTAGGGCCAAAACTGACTTCATATCACTATCCGGTCATTCTTGAAATGGTAATGGAGTCATGGAGTCATTGGGGCCAAAACCATTTAGATTCGAATTAATGTAGTTAGAAGAACAAGGGTTTCAAGCTAAAATTAAGGAGTGGTGGCAATCTTTTCACACTCAAGGTAATGTTAGCTGTTGGTTAGCTTTGAAGTTAAAGTCTTTGAAAGGTAAACTAAATATTGTAGAAAATCGTGTTTCAAAGAGGTCGAAGAACAAAAAACTAAATCCTAGAGAAGATTAGCTTATTGGATAGAGCGGAAGAAAATAGAACCCTATCAAAAGAAGAAACCAATGCTCTTCTAGCCCAAAGAGGCATTCACAAGAGAAGTCAATGAGGAAGAGAGTAAATGGAGGCAGCAAACTCGCTCTAAGTGGATCTTAGAAGGGGAAAGAATACCAAATACTTCCACGGTATGGTGTCAGCACAGTGAAGAAGTAACTTCAATCACTGAGTTTTGGTTAATGGAAGAGTTGTGAAAATAGGTGGGAAAACTGTGCAAAATTCATTGAGTTCTTTTCCAATTTATATAAAGTGGAAGAAGGAGAAGACCGAAGTTGGATAACCAGCAGTTCAAATTGTTGTATGATAAGGATAGAGAACCTCTGGAAGCTCTGTTTATGGAAGAAGAAAAAAAAGGTAGTGTTTAAATTGGGTAGAGAGACCGAGCCCAAGACCCGGATGGCTTTCCCTTAGCATTTACCAGATATTCTAGGAAGATGTTAAAGCACATTTGATCAAATTAGTTGAATTCTATGCGGCCAGCAAGGATGGCATGGAAATGGGTCCATCATTCATTGCTCTTATCCCCAAAGGGGAAGGTGCAATCCAAATCAAAGATGATAGGCCGATTACTTTGACTGGCAGACTGTATAAAATCTTAGCAACAACGATGGGTTTTGCTTTGCTAAGGTTATCTTTGGTGCTTAGTGGGCTTTCCTAGAGGTTGACAGATTCTTGATAGGGCGCTCATAGCACATGAATGCATTGATTTCCAGCATAAATTAGGGAAAGTAGGAGTGGCTGTTAAACTTCGACTTAAAAGAAAAAGAAAAAAAAAAAGCTTACGACAGATACGATTGGGGATTCTTGGACTATATGTTGAGACATCTTGGATTTGGCATCAGCTGGAGGGGTTGGATTCCAAGATTTTGTTAGGCCAGCCCCAAAAGGTTTTTTCCCGGGTATGAGGGGGCTTCATCAAGGGGATCCCCTCTCCTCCTTTTTGTTTGTTGCTATAATAGGGGCTTTCAGTCAAATGATGTCAAAAGGAGTGGAGGAGGGCTTAATCCAAGGCTTCAGAATAGGTGCTAATGGGTTGCACACATCACATTTGTAGTTTGCAAATGATATCTTGTTGCTATGTGATCCGAAGGAAGAGTAGTTTCAAACCTGAAGGTTAACTTGAGATGGTTCCAAGTGGTGTCAGGGAAAAAGATTAATTGGAACAAGTCTGACGTGATTCGCTTGCAAGAGAGAGACGTCGAACAAGTAGCTTTGGCTCTGAATTACAAAGCAGGGTCCTTCCCTTCTCAGTATCGGGGTCTCCCGTTGTTCATTGGCTGTATGTCTAAGCATCTTTGGGACCCTGTAGTGGAGCATATATGATGCGAACATCAGCGGTGCAACCTTTACAGTGTACCAGAGGAGGAGGCGTCGCCGACAGAGTACCGGAGCAGAGGAGTTGATGTGGATGGATGTTGGGTCCATCGCACCCATTTTCTTACGCGCTACGAGTGCAGGAGCAGCATGACCGCACCTTGACCATAGATCCATAGGTCGGATTTCACACCCTACCACACAGGCGTTTTAGTTTTAGGCGTTTTCATTCTTTTTTCTTGTTTCAGGAGCTTTATTGCACTTTCTTTATTTTTGTCTTTTTTTGTTATTTTCTTGTTTTTAGGGGCTTTAGTGCACTTTTACTTTTTCCATAGCCTATATATACGTTGTGAGAAACCCTATTTTCATTATTATTGAATGAATAGAAATTCATCATTTTTTTTCTCTTTATTCAAGAGATTAGGATTTCAGGATTGGCCCTTGGGTGTTGAGGATTCCACCCTGATTTCAGGTTTCTTTCTTTCTAAATCTTCGAGGTGCAGGAAAAGGTAAGAATCATCATCCTCCTTTTCTTTTGACAACAAAAGGACTTGTACTTTCTTCATCCTGAACCTTTCATCCTTCACCCCTTTCGTTCCTCTCTGCATATCCCTTTTCTAGTTTGAACAGAATAGAATCAGATCCAAACTTAATTGTAGACTGACTTATCCTAGATCTGGGATATCCTCATATCCCTAGGTCCTCCCTTTTTATTGTTTACGTGATTTTATGCTAAGGGGCATGATCCTGATGGAATGACCTCATCTTTGTGTTAAAATTTACTTAATCCCTTTAATTGGAAACGGTTAGTTGATTCGTGTATTTACTTGAACATTCTTTAACCTGATTATACATGCATCTAGGATTATGTCATCACATGTCCCTGCATCAATATAGAGAAAAGGTTATCTGCGTGGAAAGGCAACTATCTATCGTTTGGTAGTAGGACTACTCTCATCAAGACAGCAACGGAGAATATGCCTATATACTCCGTGTCTTTATTTCGATGCCTGGTTACTGTTATTCAGTGCATTGAAAAAATCCAACAGGATTTTCTATGGCGGGGGAGAGAGGAGAAAGGAAAGTATCATTTGGCCCCATGCAAAGTATGCAAGCCGAAAAGAAGGGGAGGACTGGGCATTGAATGTATGTAACCGATGAACTCGGCGTTGTGTGGAAAACGACAGTGGTTGTATCATCCACAGGTGATAGTTTGCGAAAGCAGGTACTGGTGGCCAAACATGGGCAGGACGAGAACGGTTGGGACATCAAAACCAGGCCCAACTCTAAGAGTTTCAGCTATGTGGAAAGAACGGCCAAATATGGGCAGGATGAGAACGGTTGGGACATCAAAACAAGGCCTAACTCTGGAGTTTCAGCTATGTGGAAAAAGTGATTCAGTACATGACTGTATATTTCAGAAAAGGAATAAGGTACAAACTGGGAAGAGGAATTGGGTGCATTTCTGGACTGGCACTTGGTGTGAGGACTCCCTGTTGCGCTCCCAGTTTCAAGCTTTATTCAATTTGACTTCTGACAAAAAGGCAATGGTTGAGAACTGTGTGTCCATATTGGGAGGCCATGCCGCATATTTTGGAACGTTCAATTTAGGAATCTGTGATGAAGAAATAGCATTATATGCTGACTTGCTGGCTCATTTGAGATTTTCATCCCAACATTAGGTACAGAGAAGAATCTGGATAAGGAAATTGCTTGGATGTTTCTGTCAGAACAATGTACAATATGGTTTGCTGTTGGGACATCAATCCGTCTTCGGTTTTGGCATCTGGAAGGCTAAGTGTCTCCCTCGTTTGGCAGCTTTTTGCTAGGTTGCAGGGAAGGATGAAATCCTCACCACTGATCACCTTAGGTACCGGAAAAAGATTGGGTCCTTACTCTTACCTGGGTAGTAGACTCCCTAGAGTTTCAACACCGAGTACCCACGGTGGTGAAATCCCATGCCATGCGTGTGTGGGGTGTGTGCGTGTGTAAAAAAAAAAAAAAAAAAAAGGTACTGGAAAAAGATCATTGCCAATGGGTGGTACTTGTGCCTTAAGGCGGAAGAAAATGTCATAATTCTCATTCATCATCAGTTTTTGATGCAGGACGGATAGTTTGATCTCTTCAATCCAATCTTGTGAGGTGCCATGGGTAGGTGGACAATGAATTTGCCCAATTGATTGCTGAGGAGTCACCTTCAACAATCGTTGGAGGAGCATTCCTGCTACTCAACGGCTTAGGCACCGGCTCATGCCCACATAGCAATGCGATCTCTTGGAGAAGCTAAAACTCAAAATGGAAACCGAAAATGAATATATTAAGAAATAGAAGATGTAAAGATGATGATCATCACTTGTGCATCACATGAAGATGGCTTGGGCCTATGTCTTAGGAGTACAGTGTACCTATGCTTCTTGTTGGACATGACCTACTAATTACGACTTTCAAACTTCAGCTCTTAGCCAACTTAGATTACAACATTGTCTCTAATTTCCATCACCATATCATCCTACCCGAATTTCCAATTGAGACTAATACTATACTTTCCAACTCATCACTCTACTATCATACCCAAATTCACCATCACCTACTACTACAATACTTTTGAACTCACCACCCTACTATTCTACCTGAATCTCCCATCAAGCCAGCTGTTACTCCATAATTATCACCTTCCTGCCTACTCATCCCATCATCATTCTAATCCCCTGACAAGTCTCCCATTAAGCCTGTAACCTACCCCACCATCAGCCCACTACCCTAGATGAGTCTCCCATCAAGCTTATTATTCTGCACCAAATACTCTATATATATATATATATAAACAAACAAAAGAAAAGAAAATTAGAGGACTTACAAGCAGCCCAAAGCCGCAGCCCACTCCAACACCCTCTCCCACACGACTAGCAACCCAGTCACTGTGGCTTGTATCTTGGAAGCATCTCCCATTCCTTTCAGCCCAAAGTAACGCAAAATTACAACCCTCAACTATAAAATCCTCAATATTTCCCTACCTCTCACACTTGGCCAAATCATAAAAGGGTAAAAATGAGAGAAACAAACACTCCAACTCCCATAAATCATATATTATATATCATCTTCAACCTCCCAAACCTCCATACCACTACAACTACATGCTAAGTTACAATCCACACTCACCTACTCTCCTCTATAAGTGAAGTAAAAGTGAACCCAAGCTGATTGCCATAAATCATCTACTGAAATGCTGGTGACTAGCCAGCCAGGCAAATTTCACTGATGTTCCAACAATACAACCATCTTCGTCTCTAGTTTTCTTACATTCCTTTTTAGTTTTCATTTTGAGTTTTGGCTTATTATGAAGATTGAATTGCTACGGGGCATAACCCTTATCATTTTGTAACCAGAAACGTAACTGGATTCTCAATCATGTTGGCCAAATTTATATTCCAAAAGAAATTAAAACAATTGTAAATGTTTAACTTGAACTGAAAGTTGGTCAAGGGCCTAAAATGTGGTGGCACATCATCTTTCCTATCAACAGTGGAATTATATAGCTAGAGCCTGCACCTCAACTTAAAAGAGAATGACCCAATGAGGTTTGGGCGAGTGGCCATCACCGTGAGTTTGCTCCCTACAGGTGTGGGTTCAACTCCCCTCCTCGGCATTACCCGATACACGTGGTTGTGGGTGATTGCGTGTATCTGCAGGGAATAGTCTTGCCTCAAAAAGGGGTGGGGACACCCTGTGTCTTCAAAAAAAAAAAAAAAAAAAAACTTCAAAAGGGAATGACTCAACAAACCCCTTAAATAAAGTGAATGTGGCTTCAGTGCTTCTCCCTTTCATCTAAAAAGGTTCCTTAAACAAGGATTTTCCCTAGATCGACTTTGTAGGTACTATCCAAGTTGAGCTCCAACCAACCTAAAGGAGGAGAAACAAGGTGTTCCGTATCCATTACGATACGCCCGTAAAGGCCGATAGGTATAAATCACAGCCATGACTGTCATGCGATACGGGGGAGAAAAGGGGTAGTTTTTTGAGACCATTTCAGTCGTTACGATGGCCGTAAATGTTGTTACAGGGTATAACAACTGTTACTCCCATAACGGTCGAAAAACGATCACTTTCTTTTTTCTTTTTCTTTTTAAATTCATTTTTCTCATCTCTTTCACTTTTCTCATTCCAAAAACTTTCCTATATCATTTTACAATAGATTTCGACCACTCTTATTATAGCTTTTATGATTAAAACTGTGGATTGAAGTGATTTGAGCGAATAGAATATCTGAGGGCCTTTTTTTCAAAAAATTGAAAAAACAGTATTTATGCCTTTTTCTAATTTCTAGTTATAATGCTTGATTGTGATGTGTAAACATTAGAGACATAATCATATTAAACAATTCACTAGCCAGCCCAATACAAAACTCTCACCAAAGAGAGGACCATTACATTACCATAAACATGTTAAAAAATAAAAATAAAAAATACATATTTGAAATATTTACATTATTCTTGATTCTCCAGATATTTTTTCAGAATGTTTCGAGCAAAGAAAACTTTCAACCGTTACGGGATCGTAACGGTCGTTACGCCCTTGTATTGGTAATGGTGGTGACTGTTACGGCCACCGTTACCGATACAGAATACCTCGAGGAGAAATCCAAACATAGCAAGGTTAGGTCAAACATCTAGCATATAGCTCTTGCAAGTGTTTCCCTAATCCAATGACAGGACAAAGATTGAAACCGCCCTCTTTCTGACAATTTAAAGACATTTTTGTCCTTTTCAATAAAATAATTAGCGAAAAAAAAAAGAAGAAGAAAAAGAAGCCATGTATGAAGGCAGTGGATAGGAACAACTAATTGCAAAGGATGGTTTGGAAACACCATCCTTGGATAAAGAATCAGCCAAATCATTAGAAGCTCTAGGAACAACCAACAACAATCAATTCTATGAACAACATCCCTGCAGGCCATAGATCTCTCGAGAAGACTGTTCTTTCTTTCATTCCAAATACCCCAAATCAGCGTAGAGAGCAATATATGGCACAAACACTTAAGCCTCGTTTAGATGGCCCCTTACAGAACCTATAAATTAAGAAAAAAAAAATTAATTATATAATAATGTATATGTTGACAATGTTGACAATGGCCATTTGAAACTTCCATTATAATAATGGTCATTACCGACTTACCGTTACTAAATATATCTTATAGTTTCTCAAAAAAAAAAAAAAAGGGGTCATTATCGTTATGATCATAGTATGCCACAACTAGAGCTGGGCATGTCTGACCCAATCCGGTGGATCCGACCCGATCTGAACCGACGGCCTGGATCAGTGCGGATCGAGTTGGGCCATTCAGATCCGAATATTTTTCGGATCGAGTTCGGATCGTGGTCAATCCGGACCGATCCGATCCGAAACCCGATCCGACCCGATCCAGAGTGGATAAACCACATGCATTCACGGTGGGCCCCAACAGAGTTTACTCAGTACCACACAGTAAGATACATCCTCTCTTATGTACTTATGATAACATACAATAGTACAGAGTTGTACTCTGTATTACCAAGAGTAGAAAGAAAAGAGTGTTTATATCTATCAGGGCGGACGATGATATCATCCTATCATTTTCGGTGAGAGAGAGAGAGAGAGAGAGAGAGCTTTCATGAGAGAGAGAGAGAGAGAACTATATAGATGTTGTAGTTGTAGGTACGTGTTGTGCGAAGACGAGTATTGACGCTCCTCGAGCTCCGAGTTGTACGAATGGTTCAAAGGAGATCAAAGTTATATGGGCCCCACAGTGATGTATTTATTATATCTACACCGTTCATATATTTTTAGAGATCATTATAGAGCATTATCCAAAAAATGAATAATATCCAAAGATCATCTGGACCCAGTGTTTCAAATAGCGCCCGTAGCGTAGCGTGGCCGTAGCGCTACGTAGCATCCCAAATAGCGTAAATCTCCTGTAGCGACGTAAATCCCCTGTAGTGCACGCTATAGGGGTTGTAGTGTACGCTACAGCTACGTAGCGCGTAGCGTAAGCTACAATGTATTTTTTTTACTATTTTAGTTTTATTTTTTATTTTTTTACGTTTTCTTTGTTTCTAATGTTGAGGAATGTGACACTTGTATTGTACTTGATACTTTTAACCTATGAGATTTTTATTTCTTTTCATAATTGTGACTTGTGGTTTCAATTAGACATTATTAATTAAAGTGGTTTGCTTAGGAAATTGTTGATGTGATAATTATTTGATTTGGCTTATGTATTTGAATTGGCTTTTGATAAATGATAACTAATAACTTTTTTGAACATGCTTATAATTGATCAAATGAATCATCTTTTAGGCATTTTTATATTTTTTTTCCCTTTTTTTTACTATTTATTATATTTGTCCTATTTTTAAATTAAAAAATAGAAATATCGTGTAGCTTACGCTACACGCTACATATTTACGCCACACGCTATAGAGGGTTGAGCACTACGCATCACACTACCGGTATTTAAAACACTGTCTGGACCACACCACAAATAGCAGCAGAGATAATGATTTTCACTGTTAAACAATTCGTGTGGTCCACTTGATAGTTAGATCTGTCTTATTTTTCGTCTCAAGCCTTAAGACGAGCTCGCCAAATGGATGGACGATTTGGATATAACACATACCCCATGATCAAACCCACAGAACTTGCTAACGTCAATATAGCAAAGTGCACGTCAAGTGTCAACACAGCTGCACTTTCGTGTTGTGCACGTCAACACAGCTACGCCTACACGCTTCGAGCTCCGAGTTGTACGAATGGCACAAATGAGATCAAAATTACATGGGCCCCACAATGATGTATTTATTATATCCATACCATTTATCCATTTTTCGTGATCATTTTAGAGCATTTGGAAATAAAAATAAAAATTGAATCATATCTAAAGCTCAAATGGACCACACTGAAAATAGCAGCGAGGATAAGGATTTTCACCGTTAAAAAATTCGATCCGAATCGTACCCAACCCGATCTGACTCGGTTTCCCTGACCGAGTTGGACTCTGTTCGGGTCAGGCTCACCGTGCATCAGATCGGTTCGAGTCAGATGTCCCGGACTCAGTCCCGGATTGGATCGAGTTCGGGTCAGCCTATATAGATTTCGGATCGAATCGAGTTGGACCCAATCCGATTTGACTCGGTCCGATGCCCAGCTCTAGCCAAAACGGTTACATAACAGTAGTAACAGCTACACATTATAGGGTCAAAATGGCAGGTTTGTTACCAGGTTTGTTAGAGGGATTCCTTCTGTGAAGTATCAGAAGATCTGAGATAAACCCAGATAGTTCCCCTGCTTATTGTGAATCATCAAATGAACAACAACACACAGGGGGAGTTAGTTCCAATTACCAAAATGGAAGCAAATAATGGCATCCTCTCTCGTCAGTTCCAAGATAAAAAAGTATCGATGGCTCAAGGTATGAAACGAATCAAAGTGGTCATAGTAAAGATGGCACATTTAGTGGGAGTAGTTTTTGGTGATAGACTAGAAGACTGTGGTTTTGTTTGAGTTCGTGGAAGAAAGGAACAGAAGTTAAATCATCAAGAGAGTCCCAATCAGAATCTTGGTAACGTTATAGAAATGCCACAAATAGGGTATGAAAATGCATGAGAAGTGGGGGGAGACTGTGAACAACTCCGACAGGGAGGATGAGGGATCAACAGGTTTCTAATGAAGATATTCAGTTGGAATGTGAGGGGATTAGGGTTTCTGTAACAAAGAATACAAATTAAGGACATGTGCAAGAGGTATAAAGCCCAATTGGGAGCGTTTCAGGAAACCAAATTGAAAAGTATAGATCAGACCTTGGTGAATTCGGTATGGTGGGGTCAGCCAAAGGAATGGGAAACGATAGATGCGAATGGTGCTATGGGAGGCATTTTGGTCATATGGACTTCAACCGTATGGTGTAAGGAGGATCGTTGGAAAGGACAATTTTCTTTATCTATACTTTTTAAAGAAATTTCATTGGGTTTTCGTTGGGTTTTTACAACAATTTATGGGCCAGTTAGGCCAAGTTTATGTCAAGAATTCTGGTCTGAGCTAGATTCATGTTGGAGCCAATGTAAATGAAATGGTGTGTGGGAGGAGATTTTAATGTGGCCAGATTTACTTATGAAAAATCGAACAGAGGTAACATTTCTTGCAGCATGAGAAATTTCTCCGAATGGATCATAAAAATGACATAGTTAACTTACCAATGGGAAAAGTTAAACACAAATGGTCCAATGGGCAGGCAAGGGCGATTAAATCAAAGCTAGATCGATTTTATTTATTTATTATCACCAGAATGGGTACCAATGGGAGAAGTTAAATACATGTGGTCCAATGGGCAGGCAAGGGCGATTAAATCAAAGCTAGATCGATTTTTTTACTTATCACTAGAATGGGTAGAAAAATTCTCGTTACTGCATCAAAGAGGTTTGCCAAAGCCAATACCCGATCATTGTCCAATCATGCTAGAAGTGAAGGAAGAAAATTGGGGTCCACAGCTGTTTAGGTACAAACTCGCTTGGCTAGAAATAGGTTTTGAGGAGCAGGTGGCAAATTGGTGGTCTTTTTTCTCAATACAAGGGAAAGCAGGTTTCATTTTATTTCAGAAATTAAAAATGTTGAAGGGCAAAATAAATGTTTGGAAAAAGGAGGCTTTGGGGAGGAGAGAAGAGGAGTTGGCAAGATTATTGCATGATATTCAGTTGTTGGATATCAAAGAAGAGGCACAACGTTTGTTGGAAGATGAAAGACCTTGGAGGGAAGTTTTCAAAGCTAAGTACAATGCTAGATTACGAGAAGATGAAATTAAATGGAGATAGGGTTCAAGGGCTCTATGGTTAAAAGAAGGAGATAAAAATACGAACTTTTTTTCATACAATGGCAAGCGCTCGAGCAAGAATTAATAAAATCAAATCATTAATGGTGGAGGGGTTAAGAATAGAAGGCAAAGTAAAGGTGTGTGACTCTATAGTAAATTTCTATAGAAGTCTTTTGGCAAAAGAAGAATGGAAGCGGCCTTCTCTTGATAATCTCTTTTTTGACTCCATGTCTCTAGATGCGGCAGAATCACTCGTAAAAGCATTTTTAGAAGAAGAGATTGAGAAAGCATTATCGGAACTGGGATGTGATAAAGCATAGGGGCATGATGGTTTTCTGAGAGCATTTTACCAAAAGTTTTGGTTAGTTAAGCTTGGTGTGATTGTTTTAATTAAGGAATTCTATGAATTAGGTCATGCAACTTTAGAATTAGGGGCCACATTTATAGCTTTAATTCCAAAGAAAGAGGGGACAAAGAGCCTAAGAGATTTCAGACCAATCAGCTTATTGGGAAAGTCCTTACAAGATTTTGGCAAAAATATTAGCTTTAAGATTCCGTGCAGCCATGGGAGAGGTCATCTCTTTATCACAAGGGGGCTTTGTGGAAGGAAGACAGATAGAGGACACAACATTAGTGGCTCATGAATCCATTGACTCATATAATATGAGAGGATTAAAAGGGGTGGTTTGCAAATTGGATATAGAAAAAGCTTATAATCATGTTGATTGGGATTTTATGGATTACCTATTGGGTAGGTTAAGTTGTGGGTAGAGATGGAATATTGGATGAAGGCATGTAAGCTTTGTTAAATTCTCAGTATTGGTTAATGGTTCTCCAAAAAGTTTTTTTTTTAATCTTTTTTTTTACCTAATGGTTCTCCAAACAATCCATACAGAGGTCTTAGGAAAGCAGATCCAATGTCCCCATACTTATTTCTAGTAGTAATGGAAGCTCTTAGTTGAATGGTAGATAAAAGTGCAGAGGGGAATTTGGTGAAGGGCTTCAATGGGGACAACTCAGAATTTCAAGTCATAAACCTTCAATTTGCAGATGATACATTATTATTATGCGAGGTAGATGATCTCGAGGTGTCCAATCTTCAATCAATCATAATCAGTTTTGATGTAGTTTTAGGCCTTAAGGTTAATATCAGTAAAATTGAAATATTGGGGGTGGGCATCTCTAAAGAAGAGGTTGGCCAGTATGTGAGAATATTTGGATGTAGGGCAGGTTCCTTTCCAACCACATATCTCGGCCATCTGCTATGTATAGGAAAACCAGCAAAACATCTTTGGGACAAAGTGATGGAGAGATTCAAAAGAAAGTAATCACAATGGAAGACTAGATACCTATCAATGGGGGGAGAGGCTAACATTGATAAAGGTGACGGTGTCAAATCTACTGATTTAATTTATGTCCTTATTTAAATGTCCTAAATTGGTGGTACTCATGTTGAGAAAAATAAGGAGAGATTTCTCGTGGAATGGAGCGGATGATAAGAAAATTTTCATCGCATGAAATGGGAGGAAGTGTGCAAACCTTGGAATCGAGAGGGGGCCAGATTATGAAACATAGAACTTATGAATTTAGCATTGCTAGGCAAATAGGTTTGGAGGTTTGGAGAGGAGGAAGGTTCCATATGGGGAGAGGTAATAGCTAGGAAATACGGGCTAGAGGGGAGGGTAGATGGATTAGGGCATCATCTCTATACATTGCATCTTGCTTATGGAAAGTGGTGGCATTGGTAAAAAGTAGGGTGTGGGCAGGGATAGGTTTTCATTTTAGGGATGGGAAAACCATTAAGTTTTGGGAGGATATTTGGGTGGGGGAGCAAAAGTTGTGTGAATTGTTTCCTCATTTGGCAGGGATTGCTCTAGAGTCAGACTTGAGGGTGGATAGATGCTTTTAAATTCGAGGAAATACAGTTACTTGGGCTTCATTGTGTCATAGGAATTTGAGTGAGGTGGAGATGAGTTAATTCGGTTAATGGATGTGCTGTTTGAGGTATCTCCGACACTTGAGGAAGTAGGCTCAATGCTATGGCTGAAGGAGAATCGAGTAAATTCTTTGTCAAATCTTTTTATGAGGTTATTAATGGGGCTAGCATTGACAGGTTCTGTCCGACATCTTTTGTTTGGCATTATGGAACTCCTCCAAAGGTAGTAGTGCATGCTTGGTTAGTGGGAAGCAAGAACATGTTAATACTAGTGAATAACCTGCGCAAAAAAATGATGATCCTCCCGAATGTCTGCATAATGTGTTATCAAGATGAGGAATCGGTGGATCATCCTTCCATTCACTGTCCGTTTGCAAGAAAAATTTGGGATTGCTGCTCTGACTTGTTCGGGGTCACATGGGTGTTGCCAAGCTCTATTGATCGATGTTTGTCGGCATGGCATGAGGGAGGTAAAGGGAAGATTGGCAAAAAAAGTGTGGCATTTGTGTTTAGTTGCGGGATTATGGTTCATATGGCTTGAAAAGAATGAGCATTGTTTTAGAAATCGGCAAGGGGAAGTTTTGGAGATTTTTAGTAGAGCTAAATCAAATGCAATGGATTGGGCGATTTCATTGAAGGTTATCTCCCAATTTCCAATCAGTTGGCTTGAGTTGTAATTTTCTTTTTTTTTTGTTTTTGTCTTTTGTAAATTTTGGTTCCATCCTTTTATGAAAAAAATTTACAAAACCATTTTTTAATACCTTGATTTTTGCATGCGATATTCTTCTTTCATAATTTCCTAAAGAGAAATGATTTAGTGAGTGAAGTACATAGAAACCTTCCCATCCACATAGTTGCATTTGGCCTCGTTGGCACTCACATCACCTACTAGATCATCCATTAAGTCCAACTCATTCTTCTTCCACTACTGTGCAAAAAAAAAAAAAAAAAGCACATCATTCAGATGTTCCTAACCTTTCGTGATTGGATCAATCTTCTCTATACATTTTTGCATGCCGCTAACTATACAATTTGAATCATCCGGTAACTATGAATTTTCAAGGCAGCCCGAGAAGAGTGGACTTGGCCTAATGGACAATGCAGATAGGCGATACAGATGCCAACGACTCCAACTGCAGCAATGTGCATGGGAATGTTTCCGATACACAGCCCACTAGACCATCACTCTTTCAAAAACCTAAAGTTCATTACGCAGAAGAAGACTCTTCCCAAGACTCCTAAGGGCAATCAAAGGTGGACCCCTCATTATCAGACTTTTACTGGTACAGTAAATAAGGACTTCCCCCATTTCCTAACCATCGATCATAAGGTTAAGGTAATGGTCATCCAATCAAACTGATTTTTTCAGGAGGGACAAACAATCAAAACTGAGCGGGACCCACATGATCGACGATCCACATCACCCATCAGCCATTTCCTTATATAAAAATATGAACCTTCCATTTCCAATCCATTGACTGCATACTTGTGATCAGTGTGCCAGAGTAATTCTTTGGGTGGGATGGACAATCGAGAGTGGGCCCCACATCAGTATCATCAATGTGGACTGTCCATTTCCATTGCATCGATTGGTTGAGGGAGCGGTTGACAATGCTAATATCGGAAGCAGTCCACGCCACCCTCCCAAATTAACATTCTTTTCTATATAGCTCCACTTTAAAAAAAAAGTAATCGATTTTCCCAATGATTCCACCATGGAAGAAGGAATTCCATGGGTGAACTTTAGCTAAAGTATTTTATACGAGGAAAGGAAATGTCTCACACCTCTCCAGGAGTCCTGATTGGGTTCAAATACCTCAATCAAAGGATTAGCAATTCCATCTAAACAGTAAAAATCAAACGGTTCAAAACCCAAAATCAGAGAGAGAGAGAGAGAGATTTACCTCTTTTCTTCTTCTTCGAGAGTAGGGTATGGGTGGGAAAGGGTGTGAGCTACGGAGAGATGGTTTGGCTCGACGCAGAGAAACACAGGGGGGACGCTGATTCCCTGCTAAAGCCTTTCTAAGAAAGTTCCTGCGCAAGGATGCTGGGTGGGGCCACAGTGATGTTTGTGGAAATCCTCCCCGTTCATCCGTTTTGCAAGCTTATTTTAGAATACATGACCCAAAAATGAGGTGGATCGAAAACTTAAATAGATCACACGAGAGGGAAAATTGGGGGAAGAAATGCTTACCGTTGAAACATTCATGGTCTCCGCCTTGATGTTTATATGCCATCCAAACCGTTTATAACGTCATTACCAATGGAATGAAGTAAAAATTAAAAATAAAAAATAAAATTAGCCTGACACAAAACTTTTATGGCCACAAGAATATTTCAACGATTCTCATTGAATCCTCATTGTTTCCTCTCGTGTGTCTCACTTTAGTTTTGGATCCACTTTATTTTTGGTATCATGCCCTAAAATGAGATGGGAAAACGGATGAACGGGTAGATTTGTCATAAAAATGGCGGTGGGCCCCACCCAGCATCCTTGCCCAGGAACTTCATCAGCATCCCATAGGCACGTTGCCGTCCGATCTGTGGGGCCCAACGTAGTGTAAGTGTTTTATCCACGCCGTTCATCATTTTTCTCAGATAATTTTAATATGTGATGCTAAAAATGAGATAGTTACAGGGCTTAATTGGACCACGAAGTGGGGATTGAACGTTCACCATTAAATATTTCTTGGGAGGGGGAGATGTTGTGGATCAAGATGATGTTTGTTTTTTCACTTCATCGACGCCTACATGACCCTATGAATAGGTTGGATGGTAAAAAAAACATCACGGTGGCCCTTAGAAAGGTTTCAACGGTTGGTGTCATTATCGCTCCAGCTTCCTTTGGTGTGGTCCACTAGATGTGTGGAGTTGCCTCATTTTTAGGATCATGTCTTAAAATTATCTGAGAAAATCTATTAACGGAGTGGATAAAATACTTACATCACGGTGGGCCCCACAGAGCCCCGCTCGGATGGATTACCGTCCGGGCAGGGGTAGGACGCAATCCGCGTCCGTTGCTGTCAAAACCTGGGCATGCATTGTTCAGAAGCCTAAGCCCAGCCTCAAATGTATATTATGGGCCCGAGTCCAAACCCGAATGTTTCTCGGATCCGGCCAGGTATTGCTAGGCTCAGGTCCTTTGGGCTCCGGATCTGAATCCTATTGGGTCCATCGGGTCTTTGTGCTGGTATCAAGTAAGTCCATTTACATAATCGGGACCACCCGAATTTATGGATTAAATTGCACACACGTGTGCCGCTTTAACACACGCCTAGTGTGTAAACCGGCTGTCTTGCGTGCATAGAAGCTCCAGTGCTCTCGGTTGTATTGGTTCATTTGCACAATCTAATCGATTGATCTGAACCGTTGATCAGGCCCATAACACATTTCACGGCATACCATAAAACAATTGTACTGTTTGGATGATCTAATCCATCTTTGAGTTGCTTTGTTTTTCTGTGGCCGTTCGTTTCCCAAGCAATGGATGTGATGGTTATGATGGCCTAACAAAAGAGATTCTTAAGAATCTTCAGTAGTCGATGATGGTCCCCATCAAATAGATTGATAAAATTTCTGATTTGACCTGTTTTGTGAAAAATGATCTTGACCATCCATTTTCAGCTAATTGATCAAATGCGAATATTTTTGCAACATAGCCCATGAAGTTTGCATTGGACATAATGAACGGTCCAGATCAGTGGATTGGACTCGCTATGAGACTCGATGCAACTAGGAGAACTTATAATGCTTGGAGAGCACTGGATCACATCTCTTTATTCTTTAACATATATTAGTAATAAAGCTCATTGGACCAGACCAGGACCCACCCACCTCAATTTTAACAGGTCCAATGCAGTTGATCTGACCTGAACCTAACTTGATTTATAAGTAGGGTCTAAAATGGCTCATCCAAACCCAAAATATTTTTTAAATAGGTTTGAAAAATTGGACAACTTCTTAAGAATCCTTAGGTGACAAAATCAAATAGACAAATTTTGATCACTTCAATTTATTTGAAAGAGGTTAAAGGGAGGTTATATCTATCCGTAAATAAGAATCTAAATCAGTCATGATTCTCGATGACCAATAATTGATAATTGACAAGGAATTATAGAATAAATAATGAATTTTGATAATTTGATTATTCATTTAATTGATTAATTTCAAATGACGTGATATCTTGGGTCTAGGGTGGGTTTGAGTCCTTGCCTCGGTGGTAAACTCTTGGGCATTTTAACACGGGAACTTTGGTTTGAGCATCCATAGGTGATGAAATCTGACTACGGCATGTGTGCATGGGTGTTTGAGCACAGCGTGTGTTTGTATATCTTGAGTCTAGGTGCCTATTCTTATAGCCTTGATTAGACTTCGGGCATATTTTAATAGCCTCGGCCATAGGAAAAAGAGAGGTGGGATTTAGAGCCGAAAACACGAGGTTATGGGTTCGAGTATCCATTGTAGTGAAATCCCACTGTAGTGTGAGTGATTGGGTGTCTGTAGGGGTGTGAGTACATGTGTTTTAAAAATATATATATAGCGAGAAAATAATAACTTTTATATATATATATATATAACACAATTGCCTGTGGAGGCAGATCAGGCTCAATAGGCAAGCCCTAAGAAAAGGGATTGGGCTATTCCCATGTATGCTTATGACATAAATACTTTTTAATTGGGTAAAATTGACACCATTTGTGATATAGAATGGGTAAAATCTAAATCATTAATTGCTAAGCATGTCAATAAATTAAAATTACCTAAATACCCGTAACCCCATTTAAAATCCAAAGTCCACAACTTTTGAAAACTAATTGCATGATTAAAAATGTCCTTATTATATATGATAACGTGCAAACGAATATGATATTATTCTTCATTATCATTGTTTGTTGGCATTATTTACTAGTGCACAGTTGAATTTGAACTGTGTATTGCTTTCTATTGAATTTGGATTGAAGATCAAGGTGGGCCACTAAATGGTGTTGGAATGTACGTTGGTGTGCGAGCATGTGTGCGCATGTACTAGCATGCTATCCTGCGCTTACCTGCAGCTTAACAAGAATGGCAGGCAACATCATCAAATGGTGAGATGGAATTGGTTCATGGTAGGACTGAAAGTCGGGCAGGTTGGGTCCGGTCGGGTCGGGTTGCTGCCCAACCCTAGCCCAAGGTTCCCATAGCTCAACCTTAACCTAACCCAACCCAACCTTGGGCTCAACCGAAGCCCAGCCCAAGCGGGCTCGGTCGGGTAGATATATGCTAATATTTTCATTATTACATTAGTCTATTATATTTTCAATATACGTATTAATTTTTGTATCTATAATTTTATTGATTATATATGTAGTTGTTTATAGTTAAAAAGTTCATTTTTTCTAAACAAACAAGCTAATATATAGGACAATTACTCCTTTAAAAGTCGTATTTTGTATCAAGCAATCTGTTTGGGAGAGAGAAATCTGGCGTATCTTGTTAGCTTGAGTAATCGAAAATGACATGGACCAATGAAACCCGACGGCATTAGAATTTCATGTGCCTTCGACACACACGATCCGCACTCCATTATAATCAATTTATAAGGAACTTGTATATTGATCGGGTTCGGGTTAGGTCGGGCAACCCGAGCCCAACCCAAGTTTTATCGGGTTGGTGTTTGTATGGCCCAAGCCCGAGACCAAACCCGATACATCCTGCCCAAGCCCAACCCAATGTCGGGTCAGTCACAGATCAGTCGGGTTGAACCCGCCCAACTTTCAACCCTAGTTCATGGGTTGCCCCAAATTAACCTCACCTGCTGGTGCAAAACCCTAACCTTAACCCTAACCCTGGCTCCTTGATCTCCCTTATCTTATGGGGTTAGACTCTTAGGTTGATTTTTGCTACTTTAGAAAAGTTGGTGACTCTTCAAACGTACACATGGCATGGTTAAATGGCAATCCAAGCCATCTATATCACTGACCAACTATGGCTGGACCATAAAAGCAATGAGAAGATAATAAAATTTGGACCGTTTACCGTTTTGATTTGATAGCCATTAATTGAATGGTTAGGATTGCTTGATCAGTTTATTTTAAGTACGTGGTACATCCATAATGGGACCCCACAAGTTGGATGGTATGGATAGCTTTACATCTGTGTCACTTGTGAGGAGGATCGGATACAGCCACTTTCTAACTATTGAATAACTGAAATGGGAGTCTAGCCCTTGTTTTAGAAGGTCATCAAACGTGAATCGCCTCATGGGGCCCACACGTGGAGATGGTTGGCTGTTACAAACAGTCTACCTCTCTGGCATTATCACGGGTTGGTGGCCGTTTAAAAACCACGTGTTCTCCTGATGAAGGGGCGCGGATTAGGTGAGTCGGGGGTAACAACATAACGGGAGATTCCCTGACCGTGGGGCCCACCTTGAAGTATTTTTTGTATATCCACTCCGTCCAACAGTTTTCCAAGATCATTTTAGATTATGTCCCCAGAAACGATGCATATCCAAATCTCAAGTGGACCACACCACAGGAAATATTGGTCAATGAAATCACATCATTAAAAAATTCCTAAAGCCCACCATAATGTTTATTTTCCATCCAAACTGATAAGGTCACACAAACCTGGACAAAGGGAAACACAAATATCAGTTTGATCTAAAACTTTTGTGACCCCCGAGAAGTTTTTAATGGTGAGCATTCAATTCCTTATGTGTGGTCTACTTAAGATTTTATTCCACCTCATTTTTTAGACCATGCACTAAAATGATCTGAAAAAACTATTGGATGGATTGGATATACAACACATACATCAAGGTGGGCCCAACGGTAGGGACTCACCCACTAAATTGTTACCTGTGAGGCTGGGACTCACCTAATCCGCGCTCCAGATGGCCAATGCATAGTTAAGCGAGAAGGATGTAAGCAAATCCTCAATACAATGTATGATCGGAATCATCTTAACCGTCCATCTGGGGAAATCCTTAAATTCTAGCTTGTCCAAACACCGTTATGTTTGCCTTTTGGCCAATCTACATGGTGGGTCATGACTGATGCCTCCAAGCTTAACCCACCACGGGTGAGATCACCTGTCGTCTAAGCCCAGAGGTTTAGACTGGGCCTTGCTTTTAGGTTGGCTAAAACAAATGGGCCGGTCTGGGCAGGCTTAAATCATACATTTCTATGGGCCTGGGCCTAGATGTTATGGCATTGATCTGTCTAACAGGATTATCCAACTGTGATAGTTGGATACCCTGAAAGTGAAGACGATCCACTCACATGCGGGCCATTACATGAATTTAGATGTTTTTGAATAGTTGTTACTTGTTTTCATGCGTGGCTTACCTAATGATTGCATATGCCACATTTTTTTACTAATCCATTTATCATGGTATGCATGGGATGGATGGAACATACACAACACAGTGCGCCCCACCAAAGAAACAATGGACAACCATCCATAAACTATCAATGGTTCTATGCGGTCGACCTCATGGGAACTTCCCATGAGGTCGAGTTGTGCAGGCCCCATCGTGATGTGTGTCGAACATCAACCCTGTGCATTTGATGGATCAGCTGTATACAGAACTTAGGTGGGCTATACTATCTAAAATCATGTGAAGACATGCTTAAAACATATAAAAGCACTTGGTAAGGTCACCTAAAATTTAGATTCATCTGAAACTTGGTTTGACCCCTCATCCAATTGGGACACACACCATGGATGGTCTGAATTTGTGAACCACATCTCGATGGGCTTAATAAATGATTATGAATGTTTTAATTGGAGGGTAACCCCTCTCTACTATTGTATGTGGTGTGGCCCACACAAGTCATGGATTGACTTGATTTTTAAGCCCAAGGCCCACCATGGAATGGTGCATCTGACTGATGGGGAACATGTTAGACACGCATCACGATGGGGCCATAGCTCGACCGCAGAGAACTATTTCCATATATATATATATATGTGTGTGTGTGTGTGTGTAGAGAGAGAGAGAGAGAGAGAATGCTCTACAACTGTTTTATGTTAATGTTAAACTACAATATTTGGTCATACCTACCTAAAAATGTATTTATATTGGTTTCAAAATTATTCATATGCATGTAAAACTTATATATTTTAGGTGGTTATCCATCATTTTCTATTATAGTAAAAAAAAAAACAAAAAAAAAACACCGTGGATTGAAATTAACCTGTGCATAAGACTACTGGAAGTGTAATCAACCTTTTATGTAATAGTCTATTACATAGCGCCTGTCGTGGATTGCAGGCTTCTAGTGGCCACCATGATGTATGTATTTAACCAGCAACATTCATCCATTTTGCTGTATCATTTCAAGATATAGGCCTAAAACTGATGCAGATCCAAGCCATGGGTGGACAACACGATGGGGTTTAAACTCTTACCGTTGAAAACTTCTTGGGGGCCATGGAAGTTTTGGACCGATATTTGTGTTTTCGATTCATCTATGTCCACGTAACTTTATAAATAAGTTAGATGGAAAATAAACATTATGATGGTCCTTAGAAAAGTTTCAACGGTGGGGAGCATTATCACCGCTGCTTCCTGTGGTGTGGTTGACTTGAGCCTTGGATCTGCCTAACTTTTGGTCCTATTTTTAAAAGCCACGGAGAAGTGGATGGCCGGTGTGAATAAAACCCATACATTACGGTGGCCATTCAGAGCTCTTGTCCGTTTCCAGCAAGAAATGGGTGGGGGGTAGGACCCAAACTACATTTGAATATGTTAGAATTTGTGCTTTCATTGTTAGTTCCAAGCTTTATTAGGGGAGAAAAATTACATCAAGTTAGCAGTTGGTATTAATTCATTACGAAAGTGAATATGATATTCTAAACTCATGCTAGAGTGCTATGAAGGTTTGGCCTCTATAAAGTGAAACATCATAATGAGATTTATGTAATCATTCCCAATTATTTAGATCGAAGCTAAGATGACGACGATGACAATTGTTTAAAAGCTCAAAAGTCAGGCTAGGCTTGAAAATTTACTAACTTGAATCAACTCAAATAATGGATCAAGTCGTTATTAGAGAGTCCTCATTTGACTGGCCTCCATGCTTAAGAAAAGTAAAGTAAATATATTTACAACATTAAATATTAAATCTTTATGATTAAACAATATAAAATGTCTAAAATTAATAGTTGAAGTGCTTTTGGCATAAAGCGTCTGCTTTCTTGCATCTTGCACAAACCAAGTTTCTAGGATAACTTAGACCATGCGAAGCCAAATTGAGTTGATCAGGCTAAGTTTTGAGTCGAGTCATCGACTTTTAGAACTATGTTTTCTATGGTCCGGCTTTCTTAATGATTGTACCGGCCTGATTTGGACATTCCATTTTTAACGGTGGAGTGAACCTTTTGATCAGGTTAGATGTCATACACACATGGTGGCCTCACATATGGCCAGTTACACCAAATTCTCATCTAAAATGGAAATTTAGAGAATTAAGTAAAATTTCAGGGTTTTCTAAGATTTTATTAAAAATTCAGTCTATCAATCAAACAAAATATATTCATTTCCTAAAATTCCAACTCTTTTTTTTCTTTTTGTTTTTCAAAAAAAGGTAGGATGATGCCACTACCAATATATAAATGAACAAGGATATACAGCCTTTCGGGCTGGGCCTGACAAAAAGGATTTGGACCCAGCCTATCATATGAGATCTATACAAGGCTAATCAGAAAAAAGTGAGAAAGAAAGCCAAGGGAAGGCAAGGCAGCAACTGGGAGAGCAAGAGCGACAGATGAAGGCAAGCCGAAGCACCGAAGAGAGCCGGTCCAGCAGGCTGGAGGAAGAGCTGCAGACAGCTCAAGCCTGCAGGCAAGGACCTAGCCTACACCCATCTTGGGAATTTTAGGAAATGAGAATAGATTTTCTAACTCTAACATTTCCCACCAAACATAAAAATGAGAATAGATTTTCTAATAAACAGCCTTTGGTTTACAGTTTAATGTGATGCCCCCCCCTCTCTCTCATGCCATGTAAGTAAGAGGAAGGGGTTTTCTTGACTTGATGGACCAATTAATCCAGGTCATTTTTAAAAAAAATGGAAAATCATTTCATGTACACATGTCTTGCATGTAGGTGATCTAGGCCATCCAAATCTAGGGCCCCAGTATGGATGGAGAATGGCACTGTTCAAATCAATCTTAAAGGTCTGATACCATCCATTGAATTTGGACTGTTGATCAGATTAGTTCAACATCCTTTTCATAACTTTATAATTAGATGGTTAGGATCATCAAAACAATGCAGTTTTTAGGTAATAATCCATTCTCAGTAGAACTGCAGTGGAGACTATCTGTACCGATTCACATGCCACGTTTATATTGAATGCCAACCAAAGGAGACAAATCTGTCCGCATTGTGATAGATATCTTGTTTTTTATAGAATGGTATAAGTTATAGATACTGCGCTAACAAGACGAGGGGCTTATCCGAGTGATATGAGACTTATTTGAAGATATCATCAAACTAAAATAAAGTATTTTTGGTATTTTGCATGGGATATAAATATTGTTTATAGGGTTGAATTAAGGTTACTCAAGAGACTTTATTTTTATTTTTTAAAGCTAAAATATTATTAGGACAGTAATCCTTTTGAGAAGTAGTGTTTTCGACCGGGGCTCATCCGTGAAGCGCAAACCATATAAATTTCTTATATTTTTTTGTGTTAACTGAACATAGTGTGAACCAAAAGTAATTTTATTGTTGGTGAACCAAGTCGAACTTGTACAAAAAATAAAGAAGAAAAATGAACACTTAGATAAAAAGTCTAAAACTTCAATGCTTACATTAATGAGTAATTTTTCACATATGGAATGTTCAAAGTGTCCCTTACTTGATGAGTGGCTTGTATATTTTGTTAGGCACGAAAGCAACCTTAGATCAAATCAAACAAACAATAAAAAAAGAAAAAATTCAAGAAAACATGGAAAACACACAAATTTTACATAGAAAACTCTTGTAGGAAAAAATTATGGCACAAAGCGACGATCAATCCATTATAATCAGAAGATGGTTACAAGAGATGGAATAACTTATATTAGAAACCTTAACTTTCCCTCAAAACCTTTGGCTAGCAGGCTCTCACATCTTACTTAACTCCAATCACACTTAACAAGGTATTTATATACCTCTCCACAAGATTATGAAATAAAACCCACACTTACGCATACCGTCGGTCAAACCATGAGGCCTTTGGTTGGATTGAACTTAACCGACTCACAATCATTCAGTCAAACCGAAAACGTGCAAAATGGGATAGCTTGCTCTTTGAGAATCCGCCCTTAATTCGGTTGGACCGAAGACGAGATTTCTCTACACAAAATTAAAGGCACTTAATCAACATCTCCGACACATGTGTTGTTTGTCGGGATTTGTGATATATCTTCTATTGGGCATGAAAACATCACCCAGACATGACCCAGATGTGAACTAAACAAGCATAAATATAGAAAATCTGAGCATGCATAGAGAAAACAATGATTTACAAAGAAAAACCCTTGTGGGAAAAAATCATAACACAAAGTGACAAGCAATCCACTATGAAAATGAAATTACAAGAGATGAACAACTTACAATCAAATCGTATAGTATAAAACCCTAACTGCGTGTTTGGGCTGGTGAATTGGATTGGATTACATGGGATGGAGTTACGACTATCTCATCATTTATGACTTACAGTGGTTTGTCGTGGGATAGTGGTATAGACCTCTATCCCACGACCGGTCGTGAACTGTTTGGCTTTTAGTGGGATGCTACGATCCCATGGGATATCTGAGTGGGCTTGTTTAGATTTTCCAAGGGATGCAAATGAATTTCAGACTGGGCGTTATGTACTACTACAATCAAATGCCAACACTTACACCATCGTGGAAAATGGTACATCAAGGTGGGCCCCATAGCACCCAACACTTTACGTACATCAAACAGTCCAATGCTACCCATTCGGATTCTGCTTGGAGTGAGCATTATCCCCTCAATAGCACTGGCCACTTGTGGCACGTGATGACTTAAATATACACAATTAAATATTGCAAATCCACTCCACTAGATTGCCACTACTTCATATGGTGATCAGACATAATGTGGTATTCGTCCACATTGTCCAACATTGCAAAGTACCTAATATCTATGTGTTTGGCAAATTTTCCTCTTTGTGGAAGAAATCCAGCCCTTTGTTCTACATTGGGTGGATCACAGCCCTAGAAATAGAGGTTAATATTTATCCAACATCGAAGATATACTACATTGAAAGGAATTGATGCTACCACCGATACATATGTCAGACTTAAGGATTAAGTTACATGCTCAAATCATATCAATTCTTAAAAAATTTACACAAAATTCCACCACTTCTATCACGGTGCTCTTTTCTCCCCTACAAGTCGATCATAATGTTTATGTTGTAGTGATAATTATGAAAGATGAAGCCATCTCACGGAGCATGAATCGGGGCTATGAATTGCTGTCTGCAAAAGCAATACGAAATTAAATTTGAATTACTATATCAAATTCATGCATCTTGTAAAAAGTCTGTAAAAAATTGAATGAGATCTTTCGGACCATTCTCTTTAACTTACACATGCCGAGAGAATCAAGTCCTTGAGTTGGAGTCAGGTCCGAGTGGTTGTTTGGTGCATGACCTTATTGTAAAAGAAGGTAGAATCAAGGCAATCAATCTCAAATTGTTTATTAAATCCATTAAGCCAAGACTACGAATATGTAGAAATTTGGTAGGACACATATCATACCTAGAGAACAAGAATAAATAGTGACGGATTTAAAACAAAGTACATCGACCCACGTACTATGTTCCATATTCTTCTACTAGGTATGAGTACTACCTGTTTATACCGGAAGATGTCATTATGTGATGACTTGTAATGTAAAATGGAAAAGGATAATCATACCAATATAATACACGATCCTCCGTTGATTCGATAGTTATCCTCCATGCAATCGACTCCTAAAGCTACACAGGCTTTCACATATTAGATAGACTTATACATTAATCGATAGGATTTCAACACATCATACCTGGCCGTGTAAAATTGCCTTCGGTTGGTAGGTCGGAATGCTGTGAACTCCATATTCATGGACAATACGGGGCGATGGTTAAAAGAATGGAATACATGCAGGAAATGAAAACACATGTTACATTCACTTGGAATATATCAACTACTAATAAGTACACACAGATTTAAAGATGATTAAAACATATTGACATCCTGAGTTATACATGTCATTCAAAAAGGGTACGGTAATCAAATCAAATATATATAGATGTATGTCAAACGATGATAACAAACATATCATTTTGCATTATTGCAGCACGTTGGATTTCAAATATGACTATCTGATGTCTATCAAAATATGTATGAGAATAAGTGGTGGAATACTGATACTACAACTTAATAATTATATATAATATAAACAATGTAACCAAGATGACAATTACTAATGCAGCCACTGTTTCCCTGTCATATGTGGGGGTATCATCTATTTGGGTACTCCTACACACCATGGATCCTGGAATATGTTGGATCAAATTAGTGACTGAGGTAGGTGAATCAACCTCACCACAACTTCAGGTCATTAACTTACTACTTATACTTGTATGGTTAGAATTACACCATGCGGTTGCATCTTAGATTGATTTGAAGGATTGATGTCTCGCACCGCTGTATCCTTTTACGTGCAACCGTGCCTCATCCTAAGACATATATCAAGTTGACGACCATTGAGTACGACGTAATATTTACTTGAACCCATCTGCATTTACATAAATGATAAAAGATTCAAAAAAATGCATGTTATACAAATCAAATATATGAAAGCATATAAAGCTAATGACACTTGAAATTTAAATGACATTCTAGTAGGACCCAAAACATACTGTCATGCATGTGGTATACTATATGAATATCCAAAGACATGAAATATGGACAGTCACCAAAATCAACACAAATGAGTGTATAGTTATTACAAATCCTTCAATCAAATTATCCAAAATGTAGCGTAAATAAGGCTGTTATATCCATCAACTAGAACCCCCACCAACATTACCATTTAAATCAGACAATATTGTTTTCAACCAATCGACCCTCCGCTTTGGTTGAAGATTACGAAAAAAGATGCTAGCTTCTCATCCCTACTCAGAAGTTGACCAACATCGATGAACTCTGAGCTGGTCAGTCTCTAAACCTCTTCGAGGATGTCTAAGACTTTCCTTGTGCAATTGACCTCTTTACCAAATCCAAAATTACTCATTGCCTCTGCTACACTATTTAGAGACATGCCAAAGACGTCACATGGATGAGATGGTCGCATCCGTTTCGTTGTCGTACTCCCACCATGAATAGTCTCAGATTCAGTCGCTCGGTTGGGAGTGTTGCGGAATGAACAATTTTCTGTACCCCGATGGCTTTCATTCAGAAAATGAAAATTTTCAGTCGAATCCCCGATATTTTCCTCAAAAATATCGATAAGTGCATCGGTGTCATCATCCAGGTCTATCCAAGCTTCATTCAGATCTCGTTGAATACGAGATGAAGACGTGGCCATATTCTTACTTACTTGGGTGTATCGGCCTATTGTATGTTCTGAACCTACAATCGCCGCTAAATTGTCCATTCGTTCTATTCGCTTGCCACGTAATTTTTTTATTCTTGAATGTGACTACATATAAGGAAGGGATTAAGTAAGTAGATGCTACTCGTATATATATAAGTAAGAGAGATAATTGTATCAAATGAACTTCAATGTACTTAAGAGGGGTTGTAAGCGATCCTTACCTTGAGGTACTCTTTCCAAACCTCGTCTAGTGCCGTGATGACCATACGCTCGCTATCCCACCCAAAACCACTTGCGACCAGCATGTCCTTTACATCGTTGTACTCTCTCTTGTGATACCGCAATCGGTTTTGCACGTTTTACCAGTTTATGAAAATTTCAGTCCTCTTAAACACCTTGTCAGCGGCCGCATGATATGCTTCTCTCTTAAATCCATTATCCACCTTTTAGCCTAAAGTTATTTGCGTAAGCAAGGTGTCGAACAATATCTGATTCATTATTTTGGTCCACTTGATTTTGCGGCTGGCAATAGAGACACAACAAGTGATTTCACAGACTTTTCACGTGGGGAAAAACGTGTCGGTAGAACTGGAGTTCTCATCAGGGACTGCGTCGGTGTTGGTGTACTACTTACCCAAGTGTCGGACATCCCTCCTAATTATATATGGATAAACAGTTATAAACTGAATATAGAGTAAAGTGTACAATTCTACTAGTAAATATGATCGATATGGAGGTTAAATAATCGTATCAAGCGAATATATAATATCAAAATGACAGTCTTCAACTTGACCATAATTTCTTATACATGTATGTAAAGTGGTTTAACTGTCTATCTCATCAGTCAAAGTATTTATAAAATAAAATATGCTTATCTATTCCTACTATTTATTTGGGCGTTTGCCCACATGCGCTCTGCAACCTGATCACGAGCTCTGATCTAGGCATCTTTCTCTCGTTGTGTCACTTGAACTAGCCACTGTTGCTCATCCATTGTTGATACTTCATTTGGTGTATGATTACTCTCTACTTCTCCCATGGGTATACCAACATCTTGTAAATCTCGGTCACTTTCATCATCTTGACGAATGAAATTATGTAGCATACAACAAGCTACTACAATCTTGATTTGTGTTTCGATTGGATATTGCACAACTGTCTTTAAAATAGGAAATCCGCCCTTCATTACACTGAAACAACGCTCAATTATGTTTCGCAATTGCGCATGCCGGTAGTTTAATAACTTCTTCATATTCATGGATGCTCTCCCGGTTCGATACTCTTACAAGTGGTATCGAACACCGCGGTAAGGCGACATGAAGCCAGGTGAATGAGCGTATCTCGCGTCGACGACGAAATATTTTCCTACATTGTGTAAGAGTTATGGTTTTGATATTAGTGTGTTGAGTATGATATTACAGTGAAAAATATTGCCAGATATTGGTGAAAATCGATTACCATGTGGGACGATTGGTGGATCATCACTTTGTGTTAAAGCGTTATGTAAGACCTTCATATCCTCCTACCCGGCTAGCACGTATAATAATGTCATGTCAACTGAACAAGCAGCAAGTACATATTGAGATAAGATACCATTCCTATTGTGAAAGCTTGGGTGTTGAGATGCTTCTACATGAGCGGGAATATGCGTCCCGTCAATTGTACCAACACAATCCTATCTGACATTTTATCGAATTTCATTTATAATATAATATGAAAAATGTTAGCTTATTTCAAAATAATAAAGAAAGAGCCTTACGTCGAAAATGGTACTTGGAAGTAAGTGGCCCAGTAAGGATTTGATTGAATCTCAGTGGGGGTGTCAGTACTGGCCTGCTTAACAAATTGAGGGTATAAAGACACTATTGCGTCTAGCACACGGTGAAAGCGACGACTTACGGTTTCACCTGATTGTATAAACCTGTGTCCTATCACATGATTACGCACGTTATGTCTAATTGTATGTAGGAAAATGACTAATTCTTTCTCAAGACTAACGTTATGAGTATCGTGTAGTATCATCATCTCACGCACTATATTACATAATTGGAAGAAACTTTCTCGTTTCATCCTCAACTGAGTAACACAGTCCCTGTTACTTACACGAACTATAAAGTTGATAAATCTTGCCCGCTTGTCATCCCCTTGATGCGCCGGTTGTTTTAACATATAATGACGACAATATTCCCTAACTGCGGCAACGCATATGGCCATCATGAGAACCACAACGGACTCGACCATCTCTTCATCACCCTCGCTATTCATCACCTAAACCTCACATACACTTATGGATACAAAATACTATAAAATCACCTGTGAAAGCCCTACTTAAATCTTCGGATTAAGCACATAGATCTCTAGGTGGCCCCATAGAGTTTAGTGAAAACGTTATACATATATAGTATGTGCATTGGGAAATCACATAAAACAAGCTAAGTATTTCGTCATAGTAAATATTACATATACACAATTGCCCAATGGATTTGAGATCTTCCTTTCAACTGCCAGCACGTAAGAAATAAAAAACCAGCAGACTGACTATGTGTTAAATCAGCTCACTATATTTGCTTTTTTTCATCATGACAATTAGATAGGAGTTGTAGCTCATCTAAAGTGTTATTTTAAGAGAAAAGTGAATTATAATCCAGTGATGTATGCACAAGTTCACATAGTGGATGTGTATGCTCAAACAATGAAAATGTTGTTGTTGGATAAATGACAAAATTCAAGAGGACACCACAAATGGAAAATGAGTCAGGACATACCTATTGAATATGACCGCAATAAATTTAAAGGCTGAGACTTTCCGTCCAATGATACCAAGAGTAGGATCTACATATAATTCATCCCCATAGTTAACTACCCATCTACAAAGACAGTTGTAATTATGGAAAGGACTGTGAAATGTCTATCTACATTGGGACCCTCAATCTGTTTATGGACTGGGAACTCCACGCAATGAAAATGCACAAGTAATATGTTACGTGAAGGTTAATGTACTTCCCAAATCCCACCTGTAGCATCTGTCCACATTTTTCATATTCTAGAGTCATGATTACAAGATGAAATGCTATAAAAGAAAAGGACAGATATGACTATTATTTGGATGCCAGACATGAAGAACATAACTTACCAGATTTTCTACTCTTTTTGGTTGCAGCAAATTTCTTGAGATATCATGAAATTTGTACCAATTAGACTAATCAATCATGAAATATCATGATATCTGATGCAACCGAATACAACCTTAACAAATTTCATATACAAATATTATTTATGAAATTATTAAAACAATTACTGACACATAACTTACCAGGTTTTCTACGCATTTTGGTCACAGCAAATTTCTTGAGATATCATAAAATTTACACCAATTAGACTGATCAATCATGAAATATCATGATATCTGATGCAACCGAATACAACCTTAACAAATTTCATATACAAATATTATTTATAGAAGTATTAAAACAGAAATTGACGAAAATGAAAGTTTACCAACCCATAAATTCCGATATAAAGCTTTGAAATTCATAAAGATCAAAACCACATATTTAGCAATTAAAAGTAAAACACATTACAAAACATCCAATAATATAAATAAAATATAAATAAAGAAATAATTTCAATTTAACAACGTTAAAACCAAACCTTTGAAACCATCTAAAAGAACCCCAAATTAGTGACAAGAAAATAATGGAAAAATAAATAAAATAAAACAACTACAAAAAGCATAAGCAAACAAACTGGCATTAATACATTCTTCACGTAACAACAACATCAAACAAACCCCAAATAAAAAATGAAATGAAAAAGAAAAAAATGCAACTCAACCACGCTTTCACACCTGACTGTAGTAATTCAGCGTAACCAAGAAGATGAGAGAAAACCCTCCAAAGACATGATAATAAACAATTCTGTTCACTCCCCAAGTATAGGGTTGTGATGTAGTAATAAACTCGGTAAGACCGAGGTCGAATCCACAGGGACTGATACCTGTACGTTATCTGAAACCAAGTAGAATTAGAACCAGACTAAGATGTGATCTAAACCAAATAGAATTTAAGAAATAATTGTGGAATAATTATCTAAAACTTTAAGGAATTCAGAGGAAGGAAACTAGGGATTCAGAGGATCCACTTGTAGAGATCAGGGAGATCTTATGCCTGCATCAAGAATTATTGAATTTAAACTAGACTTCCTTTGATATAGTTTTCAAGAGGTGAAAGGTGTATGAATTAGAATGGATTCCATCACCAAGCCATGCCCAGGAGACAAAGTAAACAACAGAATTAAACTAATTACCAACCAACCAACAATGTATGAGGATCAGGAAGGGTACTGTCATCCTACCATGCCCATGGGACAATGATGAACAACAGGGGTTCCTGACTTCATAAACTTAAAAAGGGGAAAGAAATACTCAAAGCCATTGCAAACCCATTGTAATTTCAGTCACAACAGACCCTAAAAGACTAAGAAAAATATTCCTTTAATAATCAACGATATCAACTTCAATTTAGAAATTTAAATTAAAGGCATAAAGTAGGTTCTCCCATCTCGCTACAGGCTTCACCTCTTAGCCCTAGCTAAGGGGTTTAGCCACTCATGAATGGGCTAAATAAAACAACAAAATAAAAAATAAAAAGGAAAGAGAGAAGAACAAGAAGGAAAGGGAGAAAACCAGCTCCACGTTCAGTCTTTCCTGCTACATCCCACGGCCTCCACCTTCCAATCTCCTCAAAACCGAGCCTCACGTTCCCCCCTTTCTTCCCGTTTCTTCCTGACGTGCAGCAGCAACTGACCTCCCTTTCTCCCTGCTGGCGTCCCCACGCTGCCAGCAGCCAACCTTCACACTGCCTCTCTTTCTCCCTGCTGGCGTTCAAGCCTTAGATCCCTGCCATCCTTCGTACCCTCTCCCTCTCGTTTTCCTTCCTTTTATAGAGGAGCAAAAATCAATCCAGAGTCCCAGACTGACTCTCTTTTTCGCTGAAGAAAACAGCCGCACTCCGTTTTTTTGTGTCCGACTTGGAGAATACACTCGGCGTTTCAATTAAATTTGGGAGAAAAGAACCTCCCGTCTTCGAAATCTGCTTCTTGGTGAGGAAAAGAACTCCTTGCTTGAAATTTTAGACGGTCTGGATCACTGATCCGACCCTGATAATGATCACAGAACGGACCACCGTGGCCGGTTTTCACGGACGCGCGTCCCTGCGTAAACAGGGTACGCTGTGACGATCGGTGGGCCCCACAGTATGGTTTTTAGAGAAATCCACCGCGTTCATTGGGTTCCTGGCGAAAAAACAGGCTGGAAGGAGTGGTTTTGGTCAGGTTTTAGTGCGGCCCACTGTATTTTCTCCCTACCGTCCGTCCTGCATTTGGACGGTTAAAATCCGATCCACGCTTTCTTCTATAATTCCTCCACCTAGGAGAGGGTCAAGCCACCCCTCTAGGACACATTGGACGGTCCAGATCATGAAAAAAAAATGATGGATGGGGCTCATGTCAAAACCCAATCACAAGCACCTACGTCACTGGACGTTTTTTCACTATTTGCATGTTTTGTACAAAAAATTGGTGGGGCCCACTTATGATGACATTCTTGGAGATCCACTCCCTCCATCAGCTCCTGTACATAGTGTTAGCCCATGGCTTCCAGTTTAAAGTAGATCTGACTTCAGGGTGGGCCACACGCTTAACCAATGTATGGACAACATTCACCGTTAAAAAAATAATGGGCTTCACGTAAGCCATGCATGGCACATCTATTTACAGATTTGCCATTCTGTTTTGTTATATCTTCTGCCGTCAGTATCTCCTGATTGCACCATCCAAAAGAAGTGAAATTTGACAAATATCTACCGTTTTTCGTGCTCTTTCCATCAGTTCAGTTTGGGTCCAGATCTCCCAAGGATGTCCAAGATGCTTTCTTAATGGTTATTATCCTCTGATCTCTCTGTTGGGCCACTTCCACAAGGATCTAATGGCTGAAATTTGACGTGTACGGTTAATTTATGGTCCTCAGGCCATGTATGAAGTTTCGAGCCGAGTGGATGGTGGAAACCCTGTGATCTTGCATTCTGACTAACTTTCAGGCCACTTAAGCTTCAGTTTCTCAATTTTCTCGAATCTCTGACATGTATATCCATCGATCTCGGTCCCTTGGAGTCCATTCCTTGCTCTGGTGACTTCGGAGCATTAAATCCATGCTTTTAATACTCTTTTTCAATCAAAGCTCCTTATTACATCCTGCAACAAAAACACGATTAAATTATAATATTAGGCATTATCGTGTACGTAAAATCAGGCAGTAATCGGGGTCTGATATGCAATATTCGACCCTCAACAAATTCCATCTGTTGCAAACCATGAAAGAAAAAATAAAAATAAAAATCGATCTAACTCTCTTACCCACACCATTTCGATATAAATATCTTGCATCCATAAAGATGAAAACCACATATTTAGTAAGTTAAAATAAAAAAAACAAAGTAAAACATCAAATAATCTAAAAAAAATGGTAAAACAAACCATTTCCTTTTAATAATGTCTAAAGCAAACCACTGAAAAAGATTCTATAAGGTGGAAAAGAATCCCAAATCGATAACAGTAAAGAGGTGGAAATGCAAACAAAACAAAACAAGAAAAAAAAATAGAAGTAACTAAACTAGTATGTCTACATTTTCCACACTACAACTACATCAAACAAACCCCAAATTAAAAAAGAAAACAAATATAAAATGCGAATAAATCACACCATCATACCTGATAGTATAATTTCAGCCTACCCAACAAGATGATAAAAAATCCTTCAAAGAAAGCTTCTCACGCACTATGTTCCATCTGCTGTAAACCATGAATGAACAAGCTTAAAAAAAAAAAACAAAAAAACAAAACAAAACAAAAACATAAAATAGAACTAAAAAAACAAAAGAACCATTAAAAAACAGCCAAACCACAATCCACTGCCATTTTCTGCAATAGCAGCCATCCAACAAGATGAGGAAAAACCATTCAAAGAAAGCCTTTTTCGCATTTCCATCTGCTAAAAATCATAAACAAACAAACAATGTGTGTGTGTGTGTGTGTAAAAGAAAAAAAACCAAACGAAACAAAAGAATCATTAAAAAACAGCTAAATTACAATCCAAACCCATTTCCTACCACAGGAGCCATCTAACAAGATGAGAAAAAATCCTTCAAAGAAAGCTATTTTCACATTTCCACCTACTGAAAATCATGATCGAAAAAAGAAAAAAAAAACATATTTCTTCACATTTGTCATCTATATTCATACCTGTCAATATCAAATAACAGATTACATAACTTAAGCAAGGTGCCAACTCCTAATTACAAGGTGCCTCCAAAAGAAAAAACCAAAACCCACATAGTCATTTATCAATGGTTCCACAAATTGTTAGATAAGATCATGTTAGGGAATGTGTAGGGAAATACACGGTCATCAGAGCGCATGCAATATCCATACCTTTGATTCCGAGATGAAGTTCGAAAGACCGAGGTGGATACCTCTTCCAATCCAACTCATGCATTATTCCTTTAAGATCTGCAATATGTAAAAAAACTCACATGCATTTACGAATACTCCTGAAGAGAAGAACATTAGATGAGAATAACTGGAGCAAGAAAGATGTGAGATTATGATACCCAAAACCAACCTTTCAACATAATGAGTGCCTATTTATAGAGATCAATTCCTCCTCCCTCTACCACGATGATTCGAGATTTGGGGGATAAATAACGCCAGATTTCTCGCCACTTCCATCCCAAATCTTTCCATTACAATTGATTGGATGTGAGAATGCAATGCCGATTTTTAGTCCGTACGGGAGTGTTGAGAAGAAAAGATGAAATCCCATATCAGATTCCGGACGAAGTTTTTTGGGAAGAGAAGTGGTTGGGCTCGAGGTTGGAAGTAGATTAGACGACGTATCTCAGTGAGATATCTCAATCCCACTCACTTCATCCCACGTGCTGCGTGTTTGCAAATACACCAAAAGTATACAGCCATCTAAACACACCCTCTTCCGTTAAATCAAGGATTAGAGAATACAATCCACCGTCAAACCCCTTAAGCCAGTACCCAAACTGGCCCTAAACCCTAACTCTCTCTAAAATAATCATGTGTTAACCCTAATCATGCTGGTTTATATGAAATAATTTTGAAATTAGAAAAAAATTGCACACTTATACAGAAGTTGCGCGCACCATCAATCGAACCTTCGATTGATCAACCCTGATCGACGATCTTTGATCGATCGATGCCACAAGTTTAATTTAATCGAACTTGCTCAAAAGTGTCCAAAGAGCTAATTTGATTTTTTGAAATTATTTTGATTAATCGAGATTCCATGTTTAATCGATCGAACATTTCCAAAATTGTCTAGAGACAAAATTGGAAAATTCAAAAATTTCTTGATTTAATTGATAAAAATATCCCGTTTCAGCATATATCGATGGCACCAATTTCAACAATCTTCACTATGGCTTCAATATCCATACTCCATTATTTCAAGCTGCTTCATTCATCTCTAATTGTCTCCATCATAGCTTTATTATTGCTTCTTGTGCATACTTCGTCTTCATTCATTCCTCGTCAACCTAAAAAAGTTGAACAGAACCTGAATTTCTCTGTATGAACAAATTTTGTAAGCATATTCATTAGATATTAGTGTGAATCTTCTCAAGAATGACACTGTCTTCCTTTAACATCTGCTGGATAAAGTGATGACACACATTAATATGTTTAGTTTGAGAATGATATATTGGGTTCTTTGCCAAATTAATTGTGTTTTTGTTGTCCCAATGTACAACATGACTTCCTACTAAAGCCTTAACTCATTCATCATACCTCTTAACCAAATTGCTTGAATGCTTCCATCACCGCCAAATAATATGTTTCGGTCGTGGAAAGAGAAATCATAAACTGAAGCTTCGACATCTAGCTAATCGCTCCACCCAGTAGCACAAACGAGTAACCGGAAGTCGACCTTTTATTGTCCACGTTCCTAGTATAATCAACATCTACATAACTTATCAATTTCACCTTAGAATTTTTGAATGTCAAAACGTAATTAGTCGTATCTCATATGTAATGAAGTAGCCACTTCACTGCTTCCCAATGTTGCTTGATATAGTTTGATATGTATCTACTTATAACACCCTTTGCATGCGAAATATTTGGTCTCGTACAAATCATGGTGTATATCAAACTGTCAACTGCACTCCAATAGGGCACATGAGATATATACTACTTTTCTTCATCTGTAATAGGACATTGTTCTGAAGAAAGTTGAAAGTGAGCAGAGTGGGGTGTGTTAACTGATTTAGCCTTATCAAGTATGAACTTGATGAAGACCTTCTCAAGATACTCATCTTGAGACAACCATAACTTGCTCATTTCCCTGTCCCCGTGTAAGTCGATGCTAAGAATCCTCTTTGTAGCTAATAAATCTTTCATTTCAAATGTCTTGAATAACTGAGCCATCAATATATTAATCTTAGATATGTTATGGTTGAAAATAAGCATGTCATTAACATACAATACTGGGATAATGAATTCCCCATCACTTAATGCTCTGAAGTAAACACAATGATCAAATTTACCTTTAATAAACTGCTGGCTCAACATGAAAGAATCAAACTTTTTGTACCACTGCCTAAGCGACTGTTTTAGGCTGTAAATGACCTTAGTAACCTGCAACCTTATTCTCTTACTTATGTACCTCGAATGCTTTTGATTGCTTCATATAAATCTGTTCTTCCAATTCCCTATGTAGGAAAACAGTCTTGACATCCAACCGTTCTAGTTCAAGATTGTATTGGGTAACCGCCACCAACACAAATATGATAGATATATGTTTGATCATATATGTGAAAATATTGTTGAAGTCGATACCCTCCTTCTATGCATAACATTTAGCTACCAATCTACCCTTATATCTATCTCGTTTCTTATAATAAAATCACTTGCATCCGATCATTTTCCGTCCAGTGGAAAGCTCAGCAGCTCCCACGTCTCATTCTTGTATAAAAAATCAATTTGATCATGCATTACAACCATTCTCTTATCTGTATCGACATCATCAAGAGCCTCTTGAAAAGTAAATGGATCTCCATCATCCATAATGAGGGCAAATGCAACGTTTGAGTCTTCTCTATATAAAGGTAGCTTACGATCCTGTGGTAGATTTTTCATGACAGGTGGCGGCTCCACCTGCTCCTGTACTTCTTCATGTGGCTCGACTTTTTTAAGTGTCTTGCCCTCGTCTATTTTGATATCAATTACCGCTAATTTCTTTGTTTCCTTGTGCTCATCCTTATAAAATAATGAATTCTTATCAAACTTGATGTTCTAACTCATTGTGATTTTCGTGTCCCGGTCATATAGCCTGTATCCTTTCATACCATCACCATAACCAATAAAAGTATACTTCTTCACTCTTTGATCTAGCTTATCTCTCTCAACAAATAGTATATGAAAGTAAGCATCACAACCAAATACTCGCAACCCTAAGTAGTTTATTTCCTGACAACTTCATTCTTCTTTAGGAATCCTGCAATCAATAGCCGTAGATGAGGACCAAATCACCAAATAACAAGTCGTGTTAACGCCCTCAACCCATAGGTCTTTGCCCAACACAGCATTACTCAATATACTTCGGGACCTCTTTAAAAGAGTTTGATTCATATATTCCACCACACCATTCGACTCTATTGTGTGCCTGTGTTATGTCTCACAATTCCCTCATCATTGCAAAATTGATTAAATTTCTTTAAAGTAAATTATCTGCCATTGTTTGTTCTCAGTACTTACAATTATCGCCCTGATTTTTTTTTTTTACCACGACCTTCTAAAACTTAAAAGCGGCAAAGACGTTAGATTTATTCTTCATGAAATAAACTCACAAATTTAAAAAAAAATTATCAATGAATATTACGAAGAATGACAACTCTCTCTAGAAACTACAGGCGATGACCCCCACACATTAGAGTACACATAATCCAACGGTCCCTTACTACTATATTTTTTGGTTTTAAATGATAATTTTAAATGTATACCATATATGCAATACTCACATACATTTAAATCAAAAATTTTAAAAACATGAATTAAACCATGATCTAGGAGTACCTTCATACTGCGCTCACTCATGTGGCCTAGTGCACATCCCACACACGTGTAGACATGGATTCATCTATAGACGTTATAACTCTACCCGATACAGTATTCCCAATCAACCTGTAGAGATTGTCGCTCATTTATGCCTTCATAACAATGAGTGCTCCCTTTGAAATTTTCAGGATACTATCATGGCCGGTAAACTTGCATCCTAATGCATTAAGAGCACCCAGAGAAATTATATTTTTCTTCGAATCTATAACACATCTTACATTGGTTAGAGTATACTCCACCCTATCAAACATTCTGATACGAACAAATCCAATTCCAATAATCTTACAGGTATAATCATTGCCCATAAGAACCAAGCCACCATCATACTCACTGTATGTGGTGAACTAACTCCAGTTGGGGGTCATGTGATACGAAGCTCTCCTATCCAAAATTCATTCCTGATAAAAGTGACCCATTTCAGACATCGATAACACATCGTAACCATCTGAACCTTCATAGGATTCTACTGAATTGGCCTCCTTGGTCGAATTATCTAAATTCTCATCATTTTGTATTTTAGAGAACCGACAGTCTTTCACATGTCTGATTTTTCAACAATTCCAACACTTCATCTTGCCATTACCCTTAGACTTGGATCTTGATCACGAATTTTCCTTCTCCCGCCTAAAAGTTCTTCCTGTTCAATAACCCCAAGTGTAGGGTCATGAAGTAGTATATTCTCGATGAATTCGAGGTCAATCCACAGGGACTGTATGAACAACGGTTCTCAAACACAACTACATCTATGCTAAACTAGAATTAATTTATGAAAGATAGATTATAGTGTTGAAGGGAATTCAATAATGTTGCAAACTAGAGTACTAAGGATCCACTTCTAATTAATGTATAAGGCTTAGTTTATTGATTCGATTTGATAACTCAATTGAAATAGAATAATGATTCCCTCCAATCAAATTATAAATGTGAACTTCAATCGTTCTCCTATGAAGAATAAAGTATTTGATCCTAGGGAATCCAAAGCATCTATTATACCTGTAGTTTATGATAGACTAAAAGATTTCACAGATAAAAAACTCTTTCAAAAGCTAAATTATTCAATCTTAAAGAATTTGAAGCTGCGCTCGGAGTTAACAATAGATCAAATGATTAATTAAATTAAAAATATTTATTCAAACCAAATCAATTAATTAATTCATCATTCAAATCATAATTCTGAATCAAATAAACTAAAGTATCATAAACTAATTAGAAGCTTCACCTCTTAACCTAGTTAAGAGATTAGCGAACCATAGACATAATTGAATTAATACTCTCAAAAGATAGTATAAAAATAAACTCTAAAAGTAAGAAAGCGGAGAAATTTAGTGTAGATCCGCTCCACCCTCGAGCTCCTCTCTCTCTCTCTCTCTCTCTCTCTCTCTCTCTCTCTCTCTCTCTCTCCCTCCCCCTCCCTTTGTTTTTAAATGCTCTAGAACGTTTGGAAAGCCTTCTTTTTATAGAAAATTCCCATCAACTTGGAAATTCACGAAACTTCGTACAAACTGCCTTTATCGATTGAAGCGTCAATCAATTGATGATCTTTAAAAACGTCTAGTAAAAAACTTTTGAAATTCAAGTAGATTGTCAATCGATCAAACCTTTACAATTGATCGAAGGTGTGAAAAAACTTCCAACAAGAATTCTTTGAAATTTAGGGGATTTTCGATCGATTAAACCCCATCCATTGATCGATCGACAGATCCAAAAAATGTTCATGGAGTTTAGCAACAAATTTTGAATTTCCTCGATTGATCTATCATGTTTGTTGATTGATCGATAATTTCGTCGATCGATTGATAATGGCTATAATTTGTTATTTTGATTTTTAGAGTTTTTTTTTTTTTTTTGCCTTCAAAACTTGGTTCCTTCATAATCCTTGCTGTTGGTACTTGGTTTTCTTAAAGCTCTAAATCATCACAATTGACTTAAATTCTTTCAAACTTCCTTCAATCATCTACAACAAGAAAAACACTCTTAATTAGATTGATTTAGAAATGAAATCCATATAAAAGTAGTGTGGAATTGGAGATAAATATGTACAATTTAGCACTTGACACTTCCCTTGGTAACCAACGCATCTATAAAGGAACCCTCGCCGTCATTCTTCTTTCTCAAATGCTTTAAATGAAAGGCTGAGATAACAGTTTCGATGCAATGGTAACTCTACTATGGTGCAGAGTGTCTACGAGATTCTTTTAAGACTCTATAAGAGAATTCAATAGGATTAGGGCTTTGTATTCCTTATCGATCTTCACTTTCACACTCATCAATTTGCAAAGTACTTTATTAAAGTTGTTGATGTGTTTATTGAGATCTGTCCATTTTGCTATCTTAATATTGTAGAACTGCTACTTTAGAAATAGACGATTAGAGAGCAATCTCGTCTTGTAGAGACTCTCTAACTTTGTCTATAATCCGGTGGTAATCGTCTCACTGATGACATTATAGAGGATCTCATCGGGCAAGCACAATTGAATTGTGTTCATTGTCTTTTAATCTCGTTCATCCCACTCTTCATCATTCAAAGTATCAGGATGCTTCATTTTTCCAAAGAGTACTTGTTATAACCCTTGTTGAATTAAAAGGACTTTGATCTTCACCCTCCATAGTTCAAAATTATTTTTTCCTGTAAATTTCTCCGTCTCGAACTTAACATTTGTCCCCTTTGATACCATATCTTCATATTCAATCTAAAACACTAACCTGATAACATGATTGCTCTTATATCCCTTGTTGTGCGTGGAAGCGTCACCCAGATGTAAATAAAACAAGAACTGAAATAGAAAATTTGAGCATGCACAAAGAACACAACGATTCACGTGGAAAAACCCTCGTGGAAAAAAAAACCACGGCATAAAAGCGCAAACAATCCAGTATGAAAACAAAATTATAGGTGATGGACAACTTACAATCAAATCCTAGAGTATAAAACCCTAATTCCCGTTTCTCCAAACACTAGCTCTCTCTAGAATAATTATATGTTAACCCTAATCCTATAATAATTTGGTTTATATAACACAATTTCGAAATTAGAAACAAATTCATATACTTACATAGAAGTTATATGCATCATCGATCGATCAACTCTGATCAATGATCTTTGATCGATTGACACCATAAATTCGTTTAATCAAACTTGCTCAAAAGTATTAAGAGAGTTAACTTGATTTTTAAAAATTATCTCTATTGATTGAGACTACATGTTCGATAAATCAAACCATGTTCAAAACTGTTCAGAAACAAAACTGAGTAATTCAGGATTTTCTCGATCCGATTGAAGCTATCATCGATCGATCAAAATTGCCTACTTCAGTATAAATTGAAAGCACCAATTTCAATATCTTCCACCTCTTCTAGACAGTATATGACTTTAAGCTTTTGCAGTATACGACTTTAAGCTTTTGCACGAGACGCATGCCAACCTAGAACATGTGTGGAACGCCACTACAAAGATGAACTTAGGAAAAATGAGGCCGGTCAGAGATAACACCTCTACATGCTGATTCATGTGCTTAGCAAGGCAGATGCATATGAGCACCTCATCACATGGACTCCATTGCCAAAATGACCTAGAATGAAATCTATCCAATCAGTTCATTAAATGGCCATACAAAATTAATGGAACAATGGACGGTATAAATTTAAGGAACGCATCCCACCTTCTTAATGAATAAGCAGATCTGATTTTTGGCCCACCTGATGCACGCTATGCATAGATATGGGTGTGTTTTTCATCTCCAGGCCTTAGGCTGATACGGTTAGAGCTTTTTCTCTTAATGGCAGAGGCAATTTGGGTAGGTTTATTAAACATACAAGAAATGGCCGAATCTGAGGTAGAAAACATGTGGCCCACCAAAATCATGCAGTAACCTTAGGATTTCCATCCCTTTCTTATCCTTCTCACGATTTTCTTAATATAAAACCTCATCAAACACGTGTGTGCATAAAAAAATTTACATCAGCTCTCTTTCTAATTCACGTTATTTTAGTATGCATAGAGTAAACTCAGGCCAGTTGCTCTACAAGGTTTGTGAAATGAGCTTGTTCTAAACATTGCATGTGGTGTGGGGCTTCTTGTCGTCATATATGCATGATATTCAATCCGTCCATTATGTGGGCCACCTCATGTTTTCCTTGGAGCCCAAAAATCAAGAGAGTCAAGTGGGCCACACCACATAAAATCATGTCCAAAACCTCTAAAATCATGTGATCAAGCCCACCTGAGCTGTGGAATCTCCTGATTTTTGAGTGTCCATTCAACCCGGCCGGCTGCAGTCTTTTGAATGGATTGGATGTCATTAAATAATAATAATAATAATAATAATAAAACAGAGTGGGCTCCACACATACTCTGGAAGGTTTTTGAGGTGGATGTATACCAGCTGTTCTTTGTGGTGTGACCTGCCTTTCCTTTTCTATCCGCCTGATTTGGGAAGCGGATTGCGTACTGAGTAACTCAGTACGGTAAGCGTACTGAGTAAACTCCGTGGGCCCCTGTGTCATTCATGCATTGTATCCACTCCGTCCATCTCTTTTAACACATAATTTTAGGGCTTTATTCAAAAAATGGAATATATCAAATCCTCAAATGAACCACACCAACGGAAACTGTGTGAATTGAACATCTACCGTTGAAAAATTCTTGAGGATAACAGAGGTTTTAGATCAAGCTGATATTTGTGTTTTACCTTCATCCATGTCCTTATGATCTTATGAACAGGTTGGATGACAAATAAACATCACTGGGGCCTTAGAAATTTTTTCAATGGTTGAAATCAATACTTCCACTTTTTCCAGTGGTATGGCCCACTTGAGCTTTGTATATGCATCAATTTTAGGTTGAACCCATAAAATGATTTGGAAAAATGAATGGACTGCGTGGATAAACCACATGCAGTCGTGGTGGCCCCAACTGAGTTTACTCAGTACGATAAGAGCGTACTGAGTAACACAGTACGCAATCCGATTTCTCTGATTCGTGAGAAACTTACGTCTGCGCATGTTGTAGTCATCTAAATTCAAAAAGATGATTAAAAGTAAAATAATGAGCGGTCCAAATTCGAAGGAAAATATGTTATCCATGCAATGTTTTCGTTATAGATGCTCCATCCACATATGGATAAGCTATTTAGACGGTCTGGATTTCCACAAAACTCATTTGTATGTACGTTTGAGTAGCCACAACCCTTTTTTAACGGTGTAAAACTAACATAAGAGTCTAGCCCAAGATAGGTATATGTGACGCGGATTAGGTGGTGTTGCCAACACCACCCCTAGCCATGGTGTGTTGATATGTTGGGCACTGTGGGGCCCAACGTGATATATATGTTTTATATCCACGCCGTCCATCCATTTTCCCCCTTCATTTTAGTGCATCAAACTAAAAACGAAGCAGACTTGAAGCTTAAGTGGACCACACCATAGGAAACAGTGTGGATAATGGCACCCACAATTGAAACCTTTCTAGGGCCCACCATAAGGTTTATTTGTCATCCAACCTGTTGATAAAGTCATTCATACCTGGACAAAGGGAAATATATATATATATATATATATATATATATATATATATATATATATATATATATATATATATATATATATCAGCCTGATGATCCAAAACTTCCGTGGCCCCCATGAAAATTTCAACGGCAATCATTCAATCCCCACTGTTTTATGGGCTGTGTGGTCCAGTACTTGAGCTTTGGATATGCTTCAAATTGGACTCATGCCCTAAAATGAGCTGAAAAATGGATGGACGGCGTGGATAAGATACATACATCACTGTGGGCCCCACAGAGTTTAATCAATACTAGTGCAAAACTAACATAGAATACTAACCCAACAAATAGATACATGTGAAGGTTCACAGCCGCTTGATCTTGTATGTGATCATATCTCATTCCCAAGATGGAAAAAAGAGGTGGGTGTATATCGGAAAGGGAGGGTGTAGATATCAAATCCCTTTTCTTGTGTAAAATTCATTTGCCTTATATTCCACGTAGAAGAATCCCATGCAAACACAACTAAATCTCTCCTTCTTTGACCCAAAGTCAAAAACTCGATCGAGTGCTTGTGAAATAAAGGTTGAAGAATTATAGTTGTTAGAGGATAACTAATGGTTGTATGTCCAAATAAAGAATTTCAAATCGAGTATAACTTCTAACTCTTCGCATCCATGATGGCAAGCCCACGACATGAATGCACGTACCAACCCCACCATCATATACGTGGCCCACATCTTTCAACGGTGTACATGGGTTTTCAGTTCTAGAAAGCAGGGCCCATGTTTTGGTAATCTTAACCGTTGGTTTGTTGTTTCCCAATATGGATTGACTGTGCGTATGAAATAGCTTCGAAAGGATTATGTTAATCTTCGTTTCCCTGGGCCATGGATGGATGGATGGTTATGAAAAAGGCGCACATTCAACTAAAGCATGTAATCTAGGAGAATTTTTGGAATCTTACATCCATAGCCGGATTAAGAAGATCAATGGTCTGGATTAGAGAACCATGGGCCACTTGTAAGAAATGAGAAACCATGTATACTGTACAAACATGCGGGCCGTGTACTGTATAATTCTTTTCAATCTAATGCCTAAATTTCGAAATCTTTGGCCCGATCTTTAATCCAAGCTGTGTATATCTCCTGAAAAGCTAAAAAAGGAATTACATGATAGGCGTATCTTTGCAAATATACTTGGGGTTTCAATTTTAACTAGTGTGGACCATGGTGTGATAATCCATACTGTTGGTCTGCTGGGCCCCATCTTGGATGCACTATAAGATAGAAACATCCTCTGTAGGACAATTTTAGCCATTGATTTATTACCTACCAATAGACGGTCAGGAAGCAATATAACAACGGTATACATTCAATCTGGAAAATGTCTGGTCTCTGGGGCCTTCCAATCTTGGAGATTATTAAGTATGGTTTATCACTCAATCCATGTTGAATTCCACAAGCCAACGGCTTGGATTACCTAGCCATTGGGCGCACTGGTCAGATTTGAAATCCAAGTATACTTCTAAGAAGCGGGATGTATATCATATAACTTCCTCGTACAGACATGCAAATCATGTATATCTGTACACGGGAAATGATAAGGTAGAGAGAGTAGCACTGAGATATGATAGACTGGGACCGTCCAGCTAGTTGTCCCAACGTTGGATTGTAGATGGTTTAAGAATAAAATTGATTGGATGATCTTAGCCATCAAATCGGTGGTCTTTTTGCAACGCGGGGAATCCATGCCATTAATTACCGAGTTGAATGGATGGCTGTAATTCATACATCCCCTCCCACGTGTAACTTGAAAATAGCGTTCTGTCAGCTTTACCTTGTAATTTCCTCTATACACACAGGTAAACTTACATAAACATACATACAAGCAGTTGTACCTAAGACAATCATACGGACTTGGTTGTAAAAAAAAAAAAAAAAAACAAGTGGGTACGATCCATCACATGAGATGTGTGGTTTGAGATTTCCCTTACGGTAAAATGAGCTATCGTGCATGGTTTATTCTCATGGATAATCTAGAAAAGATCCAATACATCTCCTCAGTACCGATCACACCATACACATGGATGGTCTGATCATAGAGCGTGCTGCAGTTGGTGGGCCACATTCCATTGCCATGGCCCAAACATCACTGTTACTGAACAACAACAGCGATCCAACTGGTAGAATTGGATAAGTAGAGGATCAAACAATAAGAGTGATTTTAGGCCAAAAAAAAAAAAACCAATGTGGCCTACCAACCAACAATCTATGGAGTTGACATAGCCATTGGATCGATTCAACCCATTCAAATAAAATCAAATTGTTTGGATTTTCTAATATAGGAAGTTTCTCCTGTTCATCAAGGTAAGACCATCAAAACAGTGATATGGATTACAAAACATGTACCACAAATGTAAGTAGGAGCCTTTGCCACCGTAAATTTGATGAGGTCCGATAAACCTGTGTTGAGATTGACCTGGGTCTGTTTGGATTACTAATTACTAAAATAATGTAAAGTATCATTATTAAGATTTTATCATTATCAAACCAAACATTAATATTTTTTATGAAAGGAGGTAAGTAAATGTATAGGATTTAACAATTATTGCACTCTTAAGATAGAAAGCTCAAATATTAATAAGATAGTGTAGTTGGTCAGAAATTTAAAATTATAGTAATATAAAATTATTTTTATTATGATTTTACTATCAATAAACTAAATATAGAAGGTTGTACCAATAAACTAAATATAAAAGTTTGTTTATAAATGCACATAACACGATGAATAACACATTCTCTAAGGCTTACTCTTTTTTTTATTTTTTTTATTTTAAGCTTGTTAGTCACCCACTGTCAGTGTGAAAATGAGGTATCTTTCACTTAGTCTACCACTTGAGCTATGGATGAAGGTGTTCTCTAAGGCTTACTTAAATAAGCTTCATAGATGGACAAATTTTAGTACATTGGTTAATCTTGTGGACCACCACTAATTTAACTAAGGCTTGTTTGAATGAGATTGCATTGATGTACTTCTTCACATGCAGTGACACATCTTGTGGGCCAGCACATGATGAAATCTAGAGCCATGATTGAATTATTCTTATACAAGAAATAACGGCCGAATGTAGATTAGAGACGTTTTCATCCCAACACTGTTCAACTCCATTGAGAACAGCTCGATCACACTAATGAGATGATGTCAACCAATAAACACTCCCCCAATGAATTCAGATCAATGACAATTTTCTTTGAGGGTGTGTTTGGTCTATAGAATTAAATGATATGAAATTGTATTAGATAAGATTAACACCATTATTGAACAATAATTAAATGTATAGAAATATCATCATATTTAGGCCATCCAATCCCCAGGTTAAATTATTGCTATGTAAAAAACAATGGATTAAGCAAAACCTCATTTGATTGACAATGAAATTATAATCAACGAACCAAATTCAGAATAAATATTGGTCACTTGTACGCGTATGTAAGTAAAATGTATTGTGTAAAGAGTGAATATGAATATATGATAGGTATAAAACACATGCATCAATGTGGGGTCCACGTGTTTAATAAATTTCAAAATCCACCTAAAATCCCGAGTGATACCAAATGCAAATGCATCCCACTAAATCATAATTATTCATGTCTTTCCCAAGACATCACATGGAATTTGAACCAACCAAATACTGTTCCATCTTTCCTAATCCCACTTACCAAGGCCCTTAGGGCCCGTTTTGGCTGGGTGGATTGGAAGAGATTGAATGGTTTTAGGGTAGATGGCATGGATTTCAATGTAATGATGGTGTTGTCAATAGATTATCTTAAGAGCCATGGGATTGCTATATCGAGTCTGCTTGGCACGCTCGGCCAATTCAGGATTAAACCTACCCTTCCCCTCCAATCCCTAACCAAACACGTCCCAGGCAAATGCCAATAGATTAGGTGGATTGGATGGGATTTAAAGGTAATGATGATGTTGTCAGCGGATTGTTTTAAGATCCATGCGATTACTATATCCCGGAATCAGATTACCCAGTTGGTTGGCCGTCGGGCTAATCCCGGGAGTTGACTTCCAATCCCTTCCAATCCGCCCCCCCAAATGGGCCCTTAGTGACCATCTGATGGCTAACTGTATTTGGATCCTTTGAATCTTCACATCCATCTGATTTTGGGCTATGACTCATCTTAACACCGTGGTCACAATTTCAACGGTCCAGCTCGTTTAATAGTGTAAAGTCATTTTTATTACCGTAGTCACGTCACTATCTCTTTTTTAAAAAAAAAAAAAAAAAATTTAAATAATAAATAGGTCATCATCTGGCGTGGAAAAAGTACCTTATATTCCGCGGTAAGCTAAAGATAGGAAATCAAATCAACATAGGGAACCTCACTTTTACGGCCAAAAAACACCTACTCGCTGCTAACGCCTGACATACACGCAACCCACCGTGCATCTCTTACAAAATTCTGTACAACTTTCTTACAATACATCCGCATGTATCGCTATCTTTTATGTGTTGTAGCTGTTGGATCTGCTGTCCTGTTACAATAATCCAAACCGCTTATAAGATTGTACGCATTGTAATGGGTGATATTCAACAGCTTCTTAAGATTCTGAGATCCTATCAATGGACCACAAACCAATGGTGAAAGAGACGGTCCGTATTCAAAGTTAAAGAGTTAGATCATCAGTGAGTTGAATATATTTGAATCTACCAATGATTTGTTTCTCTCATCCAAGGAGGGGCCGTTATATAAACGGTTTGGATCGTTGGAACGTGACTGTTGATCCAAGAGCCACGGTCTCGACGTAAAAAACTGCAATACGCCGGTATGTATGGAAGTTAACCTCAATTCAGAGGACGCGGATTGCGTCATACCCCGCCTGTTACAATAATCCACCGTGATGTATGGGTCTCATCCACACCGTCCATCCATTTTTTCGTATCATTTTAGTCATTAAGCCCAAAATCTAGGCAGATCCAAGGCTCAAGTAGACCACACCATAGGAAAGAACGGTGATAATGATTCTCACTGTTGAAACATTTCTAGGGTCCACCGTAATTTTTATTTTCCATCCAATATATTCATAAAGTTACATAGATCTTGATCAAGAGAAAACACGAATATCAGCTCCATCCAAAACTTTTGTGGCCCCCAAGAAGTTTTCAACGGTAAGTGTTTAATCCCCATTTGTAGTCCACTTGAGCCTTAGATCTGCCTCATTTTTAGCTTTTTATATTAAAATAATACGAAAAAATTGATGGACGGTGTGGATAAGACCCATACACTCAAAGCTGCTGTCCGTTCCCAGCTGGAGACGGGTGGGGGTAGGACGCAACGCAATCCGCGTCCCAATTCTGATATCCAGTGGCCTGTGGGAACTGTGAAAGTACACTCGCCACATACACGCGGTACAAGGGCACACGTTTGCCATATAGGATATGCAAATCCGACCGTTCCCACCTTTTGCATGCCATATCTCAGGAAGAAAAAAGTCCTCTATGATCATCAGATGGATAAACTAACCGTTGAGACAATTTGAACGACGGTCCAAATTCTATAGACAAGCATGGCCCATACAATGAACGGCCATTATTTTTCCCTACATTGAATAAACGCATTAGGTACTTCCTGATGATCGGCTCCGATCTAACAGAACTTTTGGTTGTTCACACGCGTGAGGCGAGTACGATTTCAAAGCATACTCGAGTGGGTGCACTTGCATTTCTCAGCCACACCCACGCACCGTAATTGGCCGCACCGAAACCTCATGCTCTAGCTTACCCCTGGGCGAATGGATTTTTAATACAACAGTAACGTATGTGTTGCCATCTTCCCTCTTTTTTTTTTCTTTTTTTTTTTCTTTTTAAAATAAAATTTTTTTTTCTTTTTAAATTTTTTTTTTTTTAACACACGCACACACCCCAAGACACTCACACTAGTGAAATTTCACCACCTATGGATACTCGAACCTTTGACCGGGTGTTGAAACTCCCGAGAGCCTGCCACTCGAGCAAGAGTAAGGATCAGTTGCCATCTCCCCTTCAAACCTCATCTTTTTTAGCCATTCGGATGCATTTTTTTTAGGGGATGAACTAACTCCTCTGCCTATCGTAGACCTCGTGCATCGGTAGCTTATCTTGTAGGTTGAAATGATATTTTTAAGATGAAGGTGTGGGCTTCACTAAATTTAGAAATGGACTCATTAGCTTAATTGATTTGATGGACATGTGAATCTACAATAAGGTCTTTAAAAAAAAAAAATTTGAACCATTCTATGAGCTACAATTGCATTAGTATTGTGCGTTAATTTTGAATTGTTTCCTCCGATGTTGTCCATCCGTGATTAGTTTTACTCTTAAATTTAAGCCAACGAAATAAAATCAAAACCTCTTTCATGTGGAGAAGATTGATTTACTTCAAGACGATTAAGTAGGCCCTACATAGGGTCTCATATAGGTTCAAAAGGTGGGGCCCTTACATTGGAAGACCATTTGGCCTTTTCTTAATTCTTCCTTACTTCATTTTTTCTACAGGAGGGGACCACAACGAAGCTGAACCCGAAGCCTCTTCTACGGTTAGTAGTTGTACGGATGGACACTCACTCCTCGCCGCCGATGAAAAACTCTAACCAACCTCCGGCGAAGATCAATATACTCTTCGGGTACAAAACTAAGCTTTTTCTGAATTTTTTCGACCACTATTTTCAAAGTATAAGCAATGGTTGACAAAGATAAGTTGGTTTGTGTTTCTTTGTTTTGTTTTAGTTGATACGTATAATTGGTGGGAGTTCGTTAAAGGGAGGTGAGTGTGGTGATTTTCTTTATAATTGTTTTATTTTAGTTTTTTTCAATTGTATGAATAGTGGGAGTTTGTGAAAGGGAGTGTGGTGGTTCCCTTTATAGTTGTTTGTTGGGTTTATTTTGGGTGCAGAAATAATGGAAACTTTGTGCATTGTAGAAATTCATTGTGGATCATGAATATTAACTATGGGTTGCCGATATTGATTGTGGGTCATCGATATTCACCGTGGATCACCAATACATAGTGACTATCGACAATCCATACTCAATATCGGTAATCCTTAGTTAATATTAGTGATCCACTGTTAATATTAGCGATCCACACTTAATGTTGGTGATCCACAATCCTTTCGCATTTAATGCATTAGAGATAGTATCTTTGGATGAATTAGTATGATTACACATAAATCTAATACTTTGACTTTCATGCACTACAAAACCATTTTTCGATGCTAGAGAACCTAGTCCTTGGTTAGAATATTTAAATATCAAGGTCACTGCTAAGTGCTCAATAAAATTTCTAACTACTGTCAGGGATGATTTTAACAACTACCCTATCATGATGGAGATGTTTAGAAGAACCCAATTCAGGTATTACTTGATTTCGATGAAGGAGGATGGAGGGCAAATGGATCATTGATCCACTACCTGATGTAGAGGCACCTTGGTGACCTCCACTTTGACTTAGGTGGCACCATTCTTGAATTCAAGAAGATTGACTTTACCATGATTATGAGTCACAAGTGGGGAACACCAAATGAATCGAAGCAGATCAGTCAAGGATCGTAAAAAACAAAAAGTATTAGAGATCAATTATTCAAGGATCGGTCTCATATTATATATAAAAAAAAAGATTTCCTTCATGCATTTAAATATCTCCAAGGAAGTAACTATCACACAGTCATTATGAAGTTGGTGATATTAATGTGCATAGAGAATTTACTTATTGGATCGCTCAAAAAGAACAGGTGCGCAGATGATTATGATGCATTTGATAATTACCCCTAGTGGATTGTGGGGTAGCAAATCTTGAAAGAATAAGCGAATACAGTGATTAAGAAATACTTTTTGGACTCATATGACTTCCATGGATGCCCATATGCCCTACAGGCAAATTTTTTCTTATGAGTTTCTATAAAAGATTATGCTACTATAATATGACTTTAATATTTCTTATTTCCTTCATTTAACATGTTTGGGCATATGAGGTTCTTCTCAGCATATGTGCCTCGAAGGGTTACGCCATCAGACGTAGTCCTATCAAAATTCCATGGTTTTTGAATTGGAAGGCGACTAAGGTAGTAAAATACAAGGCACTATCAAAAGTTTTTAATTAGGAAGGTGCAAGTAAGTTGAATTATCAACTTGAACTTGATTTGTTTATTTTGTATTTCAATGTTTTGCTATATGTATATATATATTGTTGCAACTTAGAATTAGCGGCAAACTCATCCCCACGGTAGATGAGGAAAAAATTGTCAATGTTGTACAAGTTTATGAATTTGTAAGGAGAGGAAAGAGAGGACAAATGAGGAGATGGATACATTGGAGAGAGAGGTGAAGGAGATGTGGAGTATGATCAGGAAGATGACTGAAGAGATAGACACAGGGGATGAGAGTGGTGCAAAGAAGAAGAAGAAGAAGAATGAGGAGAAAGAGACCCTTTTAAAGTCGAATAATGGAATAAGAGTGTCAGGGAAGGAGAGTAGGGGGACCATAAATATGAGAAGATATGAAGAATAGAATCTTGCTTAAAGATGTTATAAAAAAAAGTTGTGCAGTATGAAGTAAGAGTGGAGGAGGTGGAAAAGGAGAATAAGAGCCTGCACAATGAAGTTAACTTTCTATGAGTCAAGGTGGAATCGCTGAAAGCATTTAAAATTTCAATTATTATCATGTGCAAGTCGTGTTTATTATGAAGTAACCAATATATATAACCCTCTTGTAAGGTGCACATCCCAAGTCAGCATGGGCCGAGGCGTAAGTCCAGCCCTCACGATTCGATGGTTCGGGGACCTATTCCGCCTCACTAGATCAGGTGAGGGATGTAATAGAGGTTGTAGATGAGGTATGGGCTAATCCCAAGTCTATATTTATGAACCTGTTAAGAAGGCTTTGCCCTGATGAATATGAATTTGTTAAGGCAGCCTATGTTGACGGTATTCGTTTTTTACTTAAATGTCTATGGGAGAATGCACGTGTTAATGACTGGGTAAAATTTTGGCACAAAAGTCCTTTAAGTATTTCATTTTATATTATACATGTTTACTAATAATTTAGGGTTTGCAGGGGGAATCGACCTGTATAAAGATTTTTTGATCAATCGTCATTTAAAAAATCCTAAAGTGTATCATCAGGACTACATGTTTATCACGACATTATTCTGAGTGAAGTCCATTTACTGATATGCACATTTAGCTTATATCGTAGGCATATAACTTACAATATTTTGATTCTTTTGTGATATGAACTTTTTAAGCACAACATTGGGCTTCTATGCAAATCTAGTGCCAGTGCGCATGAAAATAGAGATAGAAATGACATTTTGAAGGAAATTAATACTCATATTTTAACTATTACCAGAGGAGATTGCTTCCAAAGACAGATGTGGATATTCAAAACTGTAAGTTTTTTATTACACTTCTACGTGACTTACTTAATATTGTATGTCAAGTTTGGTTTAGATATTTATAATACTTCTTATGTATTTTGTGGGTATAATTTCGACTCAATTTTCAAAACCAACACTAGGTTTTGATTGTCGTACACCCCAGTAGATTAAAAAGTTAATGAAAATGAATCTGTTCTGTTATCAGAATGTAAAATTGTCAGGCTTATCAGAATCCTAGAAAAATTACTCGAACTATTCGTAAAACTGTGGCCACTTCTCGTGTAAGAGTGTCTAAAGTTTCAAAGGGATCGATGAAGTTCTTGGAGGTATGCGACAATCTCTCAATCCCTTCCTGTAATAGATAGAGACAACAAATCTAATTGAAATATAGAAATCACAAACGCAATGTCACGGCGAGCAGTTTCAAAAGCCATAGCAAAATAGATTTCTTTCTACAAGAAGATTACAAAACTGAAAGAATGTGGGATTAAGGAGGGTTGATGGTTAGAAAGCATATAATGCAAGTGAGTAACGACACATTTAATGCAATTGAACATTGACGATCCATAGTGATTATTCACTGTGAATTGCTGATACACATTGTGGATCGCATATGTTCACAATGTATATCTGTTATCCGACTGATCCTCACTTCCTAGCCTTTTACAAAAAGAAAAAAGAAAAAAGAAACCCACTTTCCATATGGGACCACCACACTCCACCATTCATACAAACACCAAATTCTCATTCATTTCAAAAATCCGGACCATTCATACAAAAAAAATAAAAAATAAAAAAATAAACAAAAACAAAAAAAAAAACATCAAAGAGAATGGAACCACCCAACTACACCCTCCTCCCATCATCGGAGGTTGGACGGAGTTTTTCGACGTTGCTCGAATAGAGTAGTGTCTGTCCATACAACGACTATCTTTTATCAAAGCTCTTTGCATGGTCTCCTCTCGTAAAAAAACAAAGAAGGCCAAGTGGCCTCCTACGGCAAGGGCACCACCTTTTCAACAAATCCCACAACGACGCCCACTGGATTGACATGGAGAGCTTCGGCTCTTTGTTATGGTTCCCTCCTATGAAAAAACTGTTGTGATCCCTTCCTGTGGAAAAAACAAAGGAAAAAAAAGAAGAAAATGCCAAATGGCCTTTTAGCGCAAGAGTCCCACCTTTTGAACCCACATGAGTAGGGCTATACATTGAGGTGAGTTGACTCGAGGTGGGCCAAGCTTGGCTTGACTCGTCCGTGCTCTTCAAGAGCTCAAGCTCGGCCTCAAGCTTACCATTGGAGCTTGGCTTGTTTTCCAAACCTTTCGAGTTGAGCTCGAGGAGAGCTAGTGGATTGAGTTGTGAGGCGAGCTTACCTCGAGTCTAGTCGAGCCTGCTCTCAACTTGACCCAACCCAGCACCCAACCCACACTCGACTTAACCCAACCACTCTAACCAACTCCCAAATCAAATATTCAATTAATAATTATATAAACAATATTAGATAGACACATAGAGGTACCTTCTTATTGGTACTGAGAGAGAGAGAGAGAGAGAGAGAGAGAGAGAGAGAGAGAGAGAGAGAGAGAGAGAGAGAGAGAGAGAGAGAGAGAGAGAGAGTCGGGCGAGTGGACGAGTGCAAGCCGTACGACTGAGACCAGTTGGGCAGACATTGGGTCAGGCTCAGGCAAGTGGTTGAGAGAGAGAGAGAGAGAGAGAGAGAGAGAGAGAGAGAGAGAGAGAGAGAGAGAGAGAGAGAGAGAGAGAGGAGCTCAGGTGCGACGAGTTGGGTAAGGAAGGGAAAGGGTAAGAAAAGGGACAGACGAGTAGGATAAGATTTTTTTTAAAATATAATACATATATATATTTATATATATAATATTCGAGTCGAGCCGAGTTCGAGTTGAGTCGAGTCAAGATCCACTATGCTCGAACTCGGCTCGTTTTCAAAACGCTGGGTCATATGAAACTTGGCTTGCCTTGAGTCGTCGTTCAAGCCGAGTCAAGCCGAGCTATATCGAGCCAAGCTGAGAGAGCTTTTCGAGCTAGCTTGGCTCATGTACAACTCTACACATGAGATCCTATGTTGGGCTCACTGATTTGTCTTGGAGCAAATTCATTCAGTTCACAAGAAATGACTTTTAATTTCATACCATTTGCTTAAGTTTGAGGGCAAAACTCATCACAGATGGACCATCCTAGAGAAAACAATTCGAAATTATCGCACAATGCTAATGTAGTTGTGGCTTGTAGACATGTAAATTTTTTTTTTTGAAAAGACACTATTGTAGGTTACACGACTATTTGATTAAAGTGATGGAATAAGATTAGCCAAGGGGTGGGCCTATTCCTATATTTAGTAGGTCTCATGCTCATCTTTTGAAAATGTCAATTTGACTTTCAAGACTACCATATAAAGAAAACGTTTGGTAGAGGGATAATTTCATAAAAATAAAAATAAATAAGAAGTGCCTAAATGTACAAGAAGATGAGATTTGAAAGGGGATGCGAATACGTATATTACTTCAGAGTGAGGCCATTGTAGTAAAGATCCCTTGGGCGAATGATTTCATACTCTGGCATAGCATGACGCTTGATACGCAGGCAGCCAGATGTTGTACACCTAGTAGGAATTAACTAGCATTAAACTACCAAACTAGAAAATCCACTGTCTGATGGTCCAAAAATCAGATTGCCTTAGAAATCCTAGCCTCTGAATCGTGGCTGTTTATTGATACACGACCGTCGGACATTTTTCATTTTCAACCGTCCAGTAAACGTCCACCAAATCCGATAGCCAGATAATCAAATAGGCATTATTGGTTCATGATTCATGTAAACTGCCACCAATAATTTATAGTTCAATTTGAATTAGTCGGATGCCACAAATACAAGTGACACGTGTAATAGTCTGAACTGATCATCAGGTCAGCACTGCCCTGGACGGGCCACATCCCAAAGTTCATGCCATTCGAACAATCCTATCCGTTGGATTGGATGGTTTATTTGTTATTATAAACAGTCCGGACAATGAAAAGAACTTTGCCTGAGTTCTTACAACCATCCATTTTCTTTCCAAAAAGTAATCCAATACAATATGCAGGATTCTCTGATTGGTGTGGATTTTGTGCTATGGCCCGCTGAAGGCAGAACCTGCATGCATGATCATCGGTTCGGATCTTGTACACGTCAGCCAGATGTTTGAAATGGATGCAATGGATCATACGCACCACAGTGTTTGGTGAGGACAGTACACCACACGTGGAATATATAATATTGGGAATTAGGTGAATTCAAGGCGTGAAAACGTAAGGGAAATGATCAAGCACGTAGGTTACACTGAACATCTGGTGTGCATGCAATCGTGGTGATTAGTGGGGCGCCCTACGCCATCCAAACCGTTGAAATGATAGGCTTCACCGTGGATGGCCGTACATTTTCTGTTTCCAAACTATGCCATTCGAGTTATGGGATATTTGTGATCCTGATCACTATTTTATTGACCTAAATACTGGTGATTATGTTGCAATACAAATCACTTAAATAGTTTAAGATAAGAGAGATATTTCTACCCATTTATTAGTAAAAATTAATAAAATAGGATTAAAGTTTATGAGAGAAGTTATATTTGTTAAGTACATGAAGTTATAACTAGCTAGCTAATGTACATTTACAATATATGGAATTAAAAATTGATTTATTCAACATCATACATATAAGGGTTTAGATAGATAGGGTGACCCCTACAACAACACCTTAGAGATAAGTTTCCACCCTTGGCTTGCACTTTAGATGATGATTTGAACCGTTCATATTTTGGTAAGTTCCATATAAAACCTAGGTTTTTATAATCATGCTTCTTTAATGGTCTTGATCCTTGACTCTTGGATTTAAACCAGACCCATTTAAAATTTTACTTTTTAATATTTCAAATTCAACTTCATACACAATTATCTATCTAAGCAAATCTTTCATCGGATGGTATTTATAGCAAAGAATTCATAATATGAACAATTTAGGTCATCATCTAAAATTTAGGGTGGGTGGCCGCCACACATCCTATGAAAAACCTGTATATATATAAAGAAAATTAGGTGAGGATTCTTCCTGAATTTTATTGCTAAGAAGAGATTTACAGCCATGTACTTAAGGTAGGCTCCACAAAAAAATAATGAGCCTCGTCTATCATGTAATCTAGAAATCTCAAAAGTTAGAAGCTATCAACAAAGACTGCGTCAAGAGATCATTTGATTGTAAGCCTCGATTTCTTATAACATAGCACCATTCATGAGGGTTTATAATAATAAAATGTATGATTGTATATATTAATTGCAATATAAGTTATATATTTAAATATATTGTATTCCAAATTTATGTGATATTGAATTGTATTTGGTGGGATATAAATTTCATTTATGGGTTGTTTGATTTTTAAATTTATTGATAAAACCATGTTAAAAAGAAATTATGACTAACTTCACCTATTTGAAATCCATAAAGAATTACATATTGAAAATCGGCCTACAAAAACCATGTTGTTATTGATTTAAACTTGTGAGCCGCATCGTAAAGTATGTGACTTATCCACACCATCTAACCTTTTTAACGGAACATTTTAGGGAATGAGTCCACAAATGAGGCAAATCCCAAGGTCAAGTGAGCCACACCTTATGAAAGAATAATTGTAAAGACGTCAACCATTGGAATCTATTTTCTCCGTAGGGCCCACATTGATGTTTATTTGTCATCCAACTTGTTCATAAGGTCACAGAGTCATAGATAAAGGGAAAACAAAAATATCAGCTTGATCCAAAACTTCTAGGGCCCTCAAAAAGTTTTTAATGGTAAAAGCTCAATTTCCATTATTTCCTATGGTGTGGCCCACTTGTGCTTTATATCTACCTCATTTTTCTCTCATGCCCTAAAATGAGCGGGCTAAAGGGATGAATGGATAAGACACATATATCATGATGGGCCCCACTTTTTTTCCCCTTGGTGACATGAGATATTATAAATGAAGCTGGCTGTCAACACCACCTTAAAAATACTGCTGAAAATTCAAAGGTAAATAATTATTACCCATTTACCTTGAATCGCTGCCTGCAATTAGAAAATCAAATAGCCCCTTAGCGTTTGGAATCAATGAGAATGATTGAATTAATCCAAGCATTTAATCTTCTTAATTATACTAAAAAGAGTTACAACGGAATTTTTAGTGAATTATGAAATCCACATATGTGAATCCCACGTTGATGAATGTGTTTTATCCATGTTGTCCAACCATACGTGCACTTTACACGCGGATTGTTAATCCAATCATTTCCGCAAATTCCAAATGCGAGATGAAGTGTACATTGGACGAAATGCAATTTCATATTACCTGAGCCCACATAATCCCACACTCCAACAGGCTGTTAGTGTATGTATTAAAACGACCACGTGATTACACCCTGCCTACCCATCTTTTTTGAGCCGATATGGGCTGATACAGCCGTGAAGAGCTGTTCACCAATAATACTGGTACAATACTTAAAACCTAGTAGCAGTAGCAGAGGGCCATGTAATTTCTCAAAGACAATATGAGCTTATGTAAGCTTATTATTCTGAAATATCTCAAGATATTGCCCTGTACATCCGTACATCCCATTTGCCTCATCACACTCTTTAGCAGACTAGGAGAAGATTTTGATACTGTAGCAGAGTACGAGGGCTTGATACACGGGCAGGCGTTACAAAATTGGTTATATGGCTAGCTTATAAGTGACTAAGTTAAACTATCCATATAAGGGAAAATAATATATATTGATCATATGTGAAAAATTGCACTTTGTTTCATATCGTGACTGATCAGTTGGTGGACATTTTTTTGGACGGTTGAGATGAAAATGGTTTGAATTCAAAGTATAAATGTATGGTTTACTCAATCAGTTTTATTTCTGTGCAATGATCTAACCATGGCTGTCCCACAATTTGGGTGGTTTAAATTAAGTTTATTCATGTTATGTATATGATATTCTAAGTGGCTGTGTATCAAGAATCGGACTCAGCCAGAGTATCAAATAACTCAACAATACATTCAGTCTTTTTTGGTTTTTTTGAGAGAAACAAGGTTACAGGGTCTCTTAGGGCCGACAAGGCCGTGGCCATTAGCAGGCTACAATTCTCTACTATTTATATATAAAATAAAAATAAAAAAATAAAAGAGAGAAAATGTCAGTGCTCTTCCAGCACTTGATTGCTCCATGTCTTTAAAGAAAGCTCACTCCTAGACTCCACCCCCGCCAGCTTTTATTTCGAAACCTCTCTCTCCCCTCTTTTCCATGTATAAATAGGGGTTTCTTCTCTTCTATATTTCATCTCTCTCCCTTGTCTTTCTTTCTCATAGGAATATGGTCACCTCTCTCTCTCTCTCTCTCTCTCTCTCTCTCTCCCTTGTCTTTCTTTCGTATAGGAGTATGATCACCTCTCTCTCTCTCTCTCTCTCTCTCTCTCTCTCGTCTTTCTTTCGTATAGGAGTATGATCACCCCTCTCTCTCTCTCTCTCCCTTGTCTTCCTTTCGTATGGGAGTATGATCACCTCTCTCTCTCTCTCTCTCTATCTCTCTCTCTCTCTCTCTCACGGAACGTGTACACCAAGGAGGCATGGCGTTTTGCTATAGGTGGGCAACCCTTGTTGGAGAAGCAGGGCACGTGCAACTCTACCACACGTGGCACATGAGTCTTGCACGTGCTCCCCTTCTCCAACATGGATTCTTCACTTATTTCTCTCTACTCATCACACGTCTGCATGTACGTATGTAACGTATCTTCTTCTACTCTACACCCTTCCTGGGGTTTTTTACGTAATTTATTTGTACAGTTATTTGGAAATTTTACTCTCTGTTTTTATTTTATTTTTTACTAGACAGCTATGTTAGTTTTGCACCGTTTAAAGATGGTGGTGAATAATCCATCATCCTTACATGTGGCTACATCTATCCAGACCATCTAAATTGTGGTTGGTGCATATATCTAAAATTATTTCTAACTACTCAATTAATGGCTATCAAATGGGTGATTAAAATCGAAATTTGAATGGTCCAAATTCGAAGGGAAAAATAGAAGATTAATATTATCTTGACAGTGCAGTCTTTCACTTACGCTCTGTGCATGGTTGGTTGAGAGATATGGACGGTCAGGATCTCCTTACAACTATGCTGTGGGTACGTTCTAAGAGTCACCATAGTTTTTTAAATGATGCAAAACTAACACTGGATCGTAGTTTTTCCTTTTTATCATTTTTTTTTTTTAATAATCTTTGCAACTTTTTAAATTTATTTTCATGTTGATGTATTCCTATCTCGCGACTACGGTTCGGTAGCATATATCGCTGCATTGGGGTCCACATGCAGAGATGGACCAGCTATGGGAACCGTCCATTCTTCTAATTTTTCTGGAGTTGCATGCGATCCATTGAAAATTTTATTTAAAAATTTCCACTTTCATCTATAGAGAAATTCGTTCGGCGTAATTTTTATGATGGCCCGTACAGCGTAGCGTCCGGAATATGAACGGTTCCGATCATCAGACTATTTGGGCACGTGGACCCCCTGGGGCGACGGATGCTGACTTATGAGCGCTTAAAAAGAGATTTCGAACAAGTTCTTTTTTGCCTCTGTCGCGGTTCAGAGTCCAGCGTGCGTCGCCAATCACTGGGGCTCACACGCCGTATAGTTCGATGATCGGAACCATACATGTTGCGAATTTCATTATATATATAATCCGACGTAAGAAATTGAGTCCGAAAGGTTGATTTTGACCATCACCATCTGCAAATGAATTTGTAACAATGAAAGGAAATTCGATGGCTCCTATTCAACTCCAAGCTCCAAATGTTAGGATCATAACCGAAGAGCGACAATGGGATAATGGTTATTATATTGTAGTAACGTGAATCTGGACGGTCCAAATCATAGTAACATCTTAAAATGGATGGCGACACACGCTGAATCCTGAGACGCGACGGAGACAACGGACTCTTTCAGAGGATCTGTGATCACTTACATCCGGCTGCATGCTAACCTACCATCAAGCCCATTTTTCCACCAACTTGTATGTAGGGCTTCTTGAGCCATGCAAATGATCAGCTCACCATAAAGATCACCGTACACACAAAAAGTCAAACTGGTCAGGTCATCAGGCAGGCTACACCGTCCATTATTGTGCGGCATACAGTACGAGTACGCGTCACGTAGTATTGCATGTGTGGCCCATTTGATAAATGGATCGGCCAGATTTTAAAAAATGATGATCTTTATGTTGGGGCCGATTTTCCTTGCGTATCAGATTTCCTATACCTTTGAAGTTGCCGAAAAGACGGCAGTACTACACAGGATCCATGTTTGTTTCACTAGTTTGGCCCACATGGTAAGATAATCGGATGATCAGAGCCGTCCACGTTCTAGACACTATGGAACACGAGCAACCCAAAGAAACTGTCGCTGAACTGATGATTCAAACAAACACTGTTTAGATTAATTTATAACGTTGAAAGAAAATTTTCAATGGCTCAAATTCAACTGCCAAAATCAGATGTTAGGGGTGTGATTATTAGAATATAGTTTTTCGAAATATATGGACTGTTTAAGATATCTGTCCATCTTAGAATGTGGGCCCCAATGGAGTAACATTGGTTGGGGAGCCTCTGTCCGATGTCGTAGGCATGACTGATTCTCTGGTCGTATGCAAGTGCCAGCATAGCCTGTTATTTTGCACCGTCTATCTTGTTTACGCTGCCGTGTATGAAAAGTAGTTCAAAGCACACGTAGGTTGGTCGATTATATAACTCTGATCCGTAGCCTTCAAATTAACGGTAGAAAGTAAAGGATAGCTTGAATAATATAATAGGTACGATTTTGAAATATAATCCATCCATGATAGGGCCTACTTAGATGGACGGCACTGATTTGTATATCACTCTACCATGTGTACTGTGGATAGTTGTTTGTACCATATTCCAGTCCTTCTCAATCTACCGTACCATCACTCTTCATTGATATATTCAAGAAAGTCTTGCGTGTGGTATCACCAGCACGCGACAACGTGTAAGAGTGCCTTCAACCGTCATTTTTTGAGTTTTAAAAATTCCAATCCGACCATCACATGCATCTCACTTTATCTTAAGAATTAAAAAATGGGATTTATCTGATCATCAGGTGGGCCGTACGTGTACATTGAATCTGGACCGCTGATCACTTTCATAACGGTCCATTTCTTTTGTACAACATTTTCCCACATTATAACAGCCACATGTGGGTCCCACCTGATAAGAGGCTTCAATCTGATATGGGTGGGCCATATGTGGCAGGTGGCTGTTACAGTGCACCCGACTGCGCATGTTAGCTCATGCAGTTGTGGTCGAGACAATCCAGAGACTGCACTTCAGAGTCGTAGATTTCTTTCTTAGTGCGGGTAAGGTTGGCTTTGTTCTCTTGCGGCTGTGTTGTGCTTGTCTTTCTGCACGACACGAAAGTATGCGTTTTCCACAGTTTACTGAGTGTGGCAAACCGGTGGTATAGTGGGCAGATGTGGGCCCCACTTTAGGTGTGCAGATCCGTCCATCAGATGGGTTAGCTCATCTTAGCCGCAGGTATAAAAAATCAGCTCGATCCGGTACTCAGGTGGGCCACAGAACAGGGAACAGGATGCGAGGGAATGCCCACCCTTAATTTGCATGGCCCCTTTATCTACGATAGATGAAGGGTCTGAATAGCCTGGAGTGCAGATGGACTGTACGTTGTTCCCTTGTTCAAATTAAAATTAACGACATGCGTCTATCTAAAATTGTTGCGTGGTGCGACCCACCTTAGCTTTAGACCCGGGTTAGTTTTCTGATTCACTTCTAAATTCACGTCATGTATCTGATACATGGGTCATGAATGAATCGTGTTGGGGTCAAGCTCTAAGTGGGCCATGGCAAGTATGTACCACACCGTACACGTGAAACTGAGGGTTTCATTGTTAATGAAGCGTACGCTAGGATGTCTTTTGATTGTCGATTTTAGTAGGCGGCTAGGATATTTTTAATAAAGTTACCTTAGGCGGCTAGGATATTTTTATTACTGTTCCCTTGGTGGTCACCAATTGGTTGATTGGCAATTTAGAACTAGGCATCGAGTGGTTGACCTAACTTAAGTCAGCCTTGAACTCTACTCAACTCGGTACCGAGTCTAACATGTTTGACTCGAATTGAGTCCATATCTGGCTTGCCTGGGCTAATATGGACCGAGTCCGACTCATTCAAAAGTACCAAGTCGGTCAAATTGGCATCGGATTGACGGAGTGGAGTGGAGTGGAGAGAGAGAGAGAGGAGGGTGGTGATATATGGTGGTGGGTGGGTGTAGGGCTTGAAGAGGTGTGGAGAGAGAGAGAGAGAGAGAGAGAGGAGGGTGGTGAACTGGTGCTAATAGTGGGTGGCTGTTGGGATTGAAAGAGGGAAGATAGAGTTAGAAATATTTAAAAATTAAAATTTTTTTATTTTATACATATACCCTAATTTGAGTTTAACTAGATTGTCAGCCGGGTTAAGTTACTGGGTAACTTAGAGTTGACTCGGTTTGAGTTTAGATTGGACGAAGCCTACTCAGTTTGGACTAACTCACCCATTTGGTTGAGAACGAGCCACCACGTCTCTCCTTGGCGTCGACAATAAATTATTATTATATTTATTTATTTATTTATTTTTAATTTTTTACACGTGCACACACCTCCAACACACTCACGCCGTAGTGTGATTCCACCGCCTTATGACTACTTGTGTTGAAACTCCTAGAGTCTACCAGCGGAGCAAGAGTAATGACCCAGCACCTAGAACAATTTATGGCTACGTTACTTCCACCATCTGGTCCATGATTTGGAATGTAGAGACAGACATAAATGCATGCATGGAAATGGTGGGGCCCACTGAATATGGGCCATAAGAAAAGAATCACATGAACTTATATCCTGGGATGTTTGATAGCGAACAAATGGATGAACGGTCTGGATTGTACAAACAAACCTCTATCCACACCGGGCCACAAACGCACAGCTCGGCCATTCGTACGTGTTATGTACAGCTGCTGTCAATGCACACGTGTCCGGTTGCAGGGGGATGCCTTGTTTGGGCGGTCATAGGGCCAGTGATGTTGGGATGCAGTACTTCGGCAATGTTTTTTCTTTGACGAACACCGATTGCTAAGGTGCACTCAAGTGACTGCACTCTTTTACACTCTCGTCCCTCACACGTGGCATCCTTCACACATTCTAGAGATCCAATCCGTTCATCAAAAAGATATCACTTCCAAACGTCCGTATTACAAAATAAATATGTGGGTCCCATAAATGTCATCCAACGGTCCAAATCCAACATTCATGAACAGTCCAATTGATGATCAGATGAGTCTGGCTTCTGAGACAATACATCCTATCCGTGGAATGTGCCTGATGAAGGACTTGGATATTGTAAACGTGTGAATGACTTACACGTGTGAGATGCAAGTGCCCAAGAGCTGTACACGTGCTTTCTTGGCAGATGGGAGATGGGCCCTATCAATCGGGAATTGAAACAAGGGGCAGTGGGAGGATGGAAAAAAAGGAACCTTAAAGGCAGGGGGCATGGGCATGGCAGGCCCACCAGAAAAGATCTGTGAGGCGTTGAACACGCAACGCACGGTCATCGAGATGAACCCTCTTTGGGCCGTGTGATGACGTGCGAGGGAGAATGATATACGGTAGATACAGCCGTACGTGCACTCCTATTGATAGACGCGAATTTACTGCAACAGACCCGTGTCAGACAAACCTGTGGGGCCCACCTTGATGGGTATGAATGACATCCACTCCGTACATCATTTTTGCCATCTCAAGATGGGGAGTGAATATAAAAATTACGCCGTTCGAAAACTCACGTGGACCGCACCATGGGGAGAAGTGGAGATGGGGAATGTCACCGTTGAAAAATACCTGGGGGTTCTGTGATGTTTATATGTCATCCAAACCGTTCGTAAGGTGAGTCCCACTGGGATGAATGGAAAAAACAACTATCAGCCTCACTCAAAACTTCGATGGGCCCTAAGAAGGTTTCTATGGTCACCGTCCCCATCCCCACTGTTCTCTATCTTTGGAGTAACGTACGTTGTTCATCTGATGATCGTACGGGCATGATTTTTTGGAGAAGGCATATTTATGGTGAAAATCATCTGATGAACGGATTGGATCGATTACGTGCGGGCCTAGTTGACACGCTTGAGCAGCGAGTAAGAAAGAAGTCACTCGCGCGTGTGCGCTTAGCAGTAAACGGGTTTTGTGTTTATTTATCAAAGACAGATTCAGTCCTTAGGCACGCCATGCCGGAGATCACGTGCGAGAGAAGAATCGGATGTAGGGATGGATATGTATATTGTTTATCGCGATGGAGCAGAAAAAGGTGGACGGGGCGAAGCGGATTGCGTACTGAGTAACTCAGTACGCTCTGTGGGGCCCATAGTGATGTATGTGTCTTATCCACGCCGTTCATCCGTTTTATCAGATAGTTTTAGACAATAGAACCCAAAATTTAAGCATGTACAAAGCTCAAGTGGAACGGACTATAGGAAACAGTGTGAATTAAACTTCTACCGTCCAAAACTTCTTGGAGGTCACACAAGTTTTGGATCAAGCTGATATTTGTGTTTTACCCTCATACATTCCTATGTGACCTTATTAAAAGGTTTGATGACAAATAAACATTACTGTGGGCCCTGGGATGGTTTCAACGGTGGAAGTCATTATCCTCTCCGTTTCCTGTGATGTAGTCCACTTGAGATTTGGATATATTTAAATTTTGGAACCATACCATAAAATGATCTGTAAAAGAGGATGGACGGCATGGATAATACATGTTACATCCACCGTGCGCCCCACAGAGTTTACTCAGTACGCAATCCGCTCCCGTGGATGGTATGCCAGACTATGGAAATCCATGAGCATGCACAGAGCCTACTTTACACGAAGGATATATTTGTACATCAATCCAAACCGTCTACATCAACATCCCCACTGAGAAGGATCACAGCGACAAATATTTCTGATCGGATGGCTCTAACTTCTTTATGATAGGCATTGATTTTTTTAAATTTGGACCTTCGATTAGTTTTTCATTTTAACCATCCGTTTCAAGGCTCCCAATCGGATACTTTGGTTCATCTAGTTGTATTGAATGTTGGTTTACGCTCAATCTAAAATGGACCCATGATCTGTACAGTTCTGATCAAGCTCCCATTTGCCACGTGTACAATAGCTGTGTGCATGCATATGGATCTTTGTACTCTGCATGTACAAATTACGGAATCCTTAGAGGCGCCATGCACGCCTCTGGAGAGAGTGCAACCACACGGGTGCTTTTTCCAATGAAATCTGTATATGGAGCCACCATCTACCTTCAATGTACACGTGAGTAATTTAAGCTAGTTGGTTTTGAGTACGATGCATCTAGAATCCATTCATTCTATTTTGATTCTTTTCAATGGCCCAAGCCATTAAATTCCATATTGACAGCCAAAGGGTCAAACCATCGAGGGTAAAAAGATCCAATTTAATATCTTTTATTTACAGTCTCTTTAATTTATTAAGAACTAAAACATATCATATGAACGGCTTGGATCATTGCAAATGACTCAGGATTTAAAGTCTCAAAGTGAGAGTGCATTGTATTGTTGATATTTGGTCCACTAAATTAGGTAGTTTCACAGCATCAAAATTATCTGCTACTTTGAATGGAGCACATCCTAAAAATTTCATTAATAATTCCACATTTACCATCTTGTTTTTGGAATTTTGACTGCTTATTATTTTACTCCTAGCCATCCAATTTGATAGCCATTAATTGAATGGTTATAAATGTTTGGTTGTTGTGATTTTAGGGATATTCTCAATTGACAATATTGTGCCCCACAATTTGGGTGGTATAGATATCCATATGCAAGTCTCAAACATGAATTTGATTGGTGTACACATGTACCTACTTAAATTCCTAAGTGTCCATAAATTAGATTTGGACACTTCAAATGTTTTCTGGATAGGCAGAATTATCTTTATAAGTTATAAGGAATGTTTATAAAAGAAGGGTGTCCTCTATATTATAAATACTAGTACATATGGTGCATGCACCACAAGGGGAGGGAGTGGAAGCATTTGCAGACATTTAAGAAAGGCATGGTGTAGGTATGGGAAAGGGTCGGGTTGTTTTATAATTTTGGCAAGGTGTGATGATTGACACCTAAGCACTAAAAAAGAGATACTTAGGCACTTGAAATTGTACACATAGCATGCATTAACCTAATTAAACTGTCAAAGTTGTGGGACACTTTAGGTAGGTGATCATACAAAAATCAAATTGATGGAATGTAGCATTTGTTTGTTAAATGTGGACCATCAATTGTTTATATTTTGACTGGCTATTAAGTAACCCCAAAATGGCCAATTAGGAAGACAAGCAATTTAATATTTGTTTAAAGAGCCATTTAAATCATGACCCACTATTTATACGGTTTAGATTGAGTTCATTATGAGTATCAAATATCATATTCTGTCGTAATATTAAATTCTACATCTTTTAAAAAGTAGGAGAACAGGTCACCTAATTAGTCTTTACCTTAATTAGAATTCTTTTCATATCTGTATTATATGTAACGCGACAAACTTTTGGACACTTTTGCCCCCACAAATAATTTGCCTTGGAGAACTTTGGAATATTGAAATAGCACGTGAATACATTTTAAATTAATGAAATTAGGAGTATGTTGGGAACCGAAACAGGTGATGTTTGTCCATGGTACTGTTCAAATAATTCATCTATAATAACTCTTTAAACAGCTTAAACTTTACTAAAAAGAAGTAATTCGTGTTTTTTAAATTGTGGAGAATTGTCATAAAAAAAAAATATATATATATAATTAAAATATAAGATAAAGCATGTTTTCTTTGGTTTTTCTTTAAAGAAGTTTTGCCCCATACTGGATAAGGAGAGGGCTAGTAAAGCTTTTATATTTAGTTCATCTTTTAAAAGATTGTAATAGAAACTAAGATCATCTTGTAAAAGTTTGTAATAGAAACTAAGTTCTTGCGTTGGTGACTTTTTTTGCATGCACTGGGTTGCCTCCTTTGTTTTCTTAAAAAGTTGCCTAGGAAAGTGACGTAGGGGAGGACGTGAGGTCGAGCACCGTCTTCCTCAAGAGGATAACTATTCCGAATCCACGGAACTTCTCTGGACTCCTCACAGAGACTTCTCGAATCCACGAGGAAAGAAAGTAGAAAATAGAAATAAATTCTAATAAATTCGAAATTGATTAATCAATAAATAAAAACAAGTTCACAACCCTTTAAATAAGGGTATCAAGCAATGGGAAAGAAATCATAATCAAACTACAACTCAAACTCCTAAAATCCGCGACTTACTATAAATAGTAAACTTACTATTTATAGACGGTCGTGATGTCTACTAGTGCGCAAGGTTTTCGGCCAAAAACAGTAAGTGTCCTATTTGGCTTCACCAAACCGTTCCCCTAATTATTCTAAGCTCTTTTCACGTTGGGCGCAACTCCTAAAGCCCGACGGATGAAGAGTTATAATCAAACTAAAACTAACTATTTATAGTAAAAACGAAATTAAAACAGGGAAACGACCGTCGATCAAGGGGTTTTTCGCAATTCCGGGCTGCGCAACTCGGCATAGCGAGGTTGGTTGGCTAAAGTAGCTCGTTCTACCCCAAAATCATATATTTTACGTCAGATAACTCATTCCGAATTGCGAGATACGCCCAATCTAAGGTCCAATGGTCCGGATCACTTCTGTCGTCGACCGGGCCTTTTCTAATCCATCTTGGCCATGAAACTATCCGCGACCCGCTCTACATCAGAAAGCCAACTCCATCTTTAATTTAAGTCACTTTCATTGTGTGTGCACCCGATATAAATCATTCGTTATTGGAAGAGAGCCATTGTATCCAAAGGTCGGAGGTGTTGAGACCTAGTGTTTCGAGGATTCGGTTCTTGAGGGAGAAAATTCGTCTTTAAGACAGCAAGCGTGTTGAGACCTAGTGTATCGAGGATTCGGTTCTTGAGGGAGAAAATTCGTCTTTAAGACAACGAGCTTCGACTCTTCCACTTTTGATTTGCAATTTTCTCTCGGATATACTATTTTGTGCTATATCTATACTTACTAAACCAATACATATGACATACTCAAGAGAGGATATTGTTTGCAAGACTACAAGAGGATGAGACGTCGTTGGTATAAAAATATAAAAGTTAGGTTTCTTTTGATGAGTTTTGTTCCATCTTAAAAATGATTTTTGATAATCATCCACCAAGTGACTTAATTTCATGGCATGAAACCGTCTAGATGGCTTGCACTACTTTGAATGAAGCACAACCTAAAAATTAAATTAAGAATGCAATATTCACCATCTGATCTTGTTTTTGGAATTTTGACTGCTCCTTATTTTACTTCTAGCTATCCAATTTGACGGCCATCAATTGAATGGTTATAAATGCTTGATCGTTGGGATTTTAGGGGATTAATGATATTCCCAGCAATTTGGGTGGTATATATAGATCATATCCATATGCAAGTCTTGAACATGAATTTGGGTGGTGTACACATGTACCTATTTAAATTCCTAAATGTTCCTTTAATTAGATTTGAACTTTTCAAATGTTCTTTGGAAAGGCAAACTTTGAGCAAGTAGGCAAAACTAAGGAGAAATTTTTTCCACATGGCTAGTTACATTATATAGTAGATATAAGGAAAATTTATAAAAAAGAATTATAAATAGTAGTAGATATGGTGTATACAACACGAGGAGAGAGATTGGAAGCGTTTTTGCATGACACATATATAGGAAAGGTATGGTATAGTTACCCAAAAGGGGGTGGGGTTGTTTGATAATTTGGTAAGGTGGGTTGGTTGATACTCAGGCATTAAAAAAAAAAGATACTCAGGCACTTGAAATTGTACATAAGACATGCATTAATTAACTTAATTAAACTGTCTATGTGGGATACACATAATTAGATAGGTGATCATCCAAAAATCAAATTTATGGAATGATGTATTTGTTCGTTTAGTTTGGATCATCGATGTTTAGGTTTTAACCAGGTACTAAATACCCTCAAAATAGCCAATTAGGGAAACAAATCAATGTTTGATAGCCATTTAAATCATGATACACTATGTATATGGTTTAGATTGAGTTCATTATATGTATTGACCATCATACTCTATTAGAATATCAAATTTAAGTATTTCGAAAAATAGGAGAGCGCTTCACCTAATTAGCTTTTACTTTAGAACCTTTTCTCAAGTTCTTTGACATTTGCACTTTTATAACTTTGAATCTTGAAAAGGTATCGAAAAATATTTTTAAAAAATTTAGTGGTATGTTGAAAATTGAAAATTGTATTTTGTCCTTCTCACATATAATTCGATTTCACACCTGAGAACGCTTTAAATAGCTTAAACTTTACACAAGAAGTAACTTGTGCTTCTATGCAAGTTGTATGCTCTGCTATTCTTTGCTTATAGCCCATTTCCATTGTATTATTAAGGAATCCTGCAACAAAGGTTATATGTAAAACCGATCACAATAATGGTATATATGAAATTCACTCTATACATCTATCGCAATGTGTCTTAGTAGGACATTAATTTAATAATAAATCACATCTAAAATTTGAACAAGGGACAAATCCTAAAAAAGTAGGAACATGCTGCTAATGTTGAAAATATTACTATTTCTTTGTTCATTGTTTAGTCACACTCTTTTCCTTTTGTGTATCTCTACCCTCCCTCCACGTGCACTTCACATGCCATAACCCTAGTTTTGTAATAAGCCACAGTTCTAATCATTTAGAAAAGTGGTTGCTATAAACTTATAATATGAATTATAAGTTTTTCAAATGCACGCATTAAGAAACCATTATCTTATAATATGAATTACATGATATGCAATCAAGGCCTTGTATGATATAAGTAATTTTCAACTCTATCAAGTAGGCTATTGTTCTTGTTTTTTTTCTTCCTACCGTGCAATGTTGCAATCATAAGGATCTAAAATATCCTAAAATCTGAAATCATAGAATCTTAACCACCTTTCTTTTGAGATTTTTTTAGTGGAATATTGTAATCATTGGTCTTTCTTTCTTCTTAACTTAGTAATTTTTGGCCGCTAACTGAAAGGCTATAATTCCCTCATGAGAGAGGATCGTTGAATTAATAAGCATAGCCCTGCTTGTTAGAATACCATGAGAAGCTTTTGTTCAAGTGGACTACACCAAAGGGAACAGTCAAGAAGGGATGTCAACCATTCATTTTATGTGGGGCCCACCTTGTACAATCTATTCATCTAACAGGTCCCACTGGCATGAAGGGACACTCCTAAAATCAGGCCATTGCATCACTCAGGTGGGCACACCACAGTTAATGGCAATGGCATGGCAGCCTCTTCCAACTGTTCCCTGTGGTATGGCCCACCTTAAGCTTGGATTGGCCTGATCTTGCACTGTCAGGGAAATCCAAAGGAGAAGACTTGATTGACAGCATCATGGAGGATCTGATTCCAAAGATCTCGATTCCACCTGAGGTGGACGCGGATTGCAGACTGACACTGCAGGTAGCAACCTCACTGCTGGATGGTGCTTTGTGGACCCACAATGATGTGTATGTTTTATCCACGCCGTCTATCCATTTTGGATAATTATTTTAGGGCATGAACCAAAAAATGAGGCAAATTCAAATCTCAAGAGGACCACACCCCAGGAAAACAGTGGTGATTGAGCGTCCACCATTAAAATTTTCCTAGGGCCCACTGTAATGTTTATTTGTCATACAACTGTTGATTAGGTCATAAATACCTTAATCTTCGTCTAAAACTTTCGTGGCCTCTAAGAAGTTTTTAATGGTACACATTCAATCATAACTGTTTTCCTAACGTGTGGTCCTCAGAGATTTTGATCTTCCTTATTTTTAAGCTGATGCCCTAGAAGGAGCTGGCAAAATGGATGGACAATGTGGATGAAACACATATATCATGGTAGGTCCACAGATTACCTTCGCTATTGGCAATATCAAAAGGCAATCCATGTCCACCAAAGGCTCTAATAGAAAGTGGACCTCATGTGATCATTTCTCAAGATCATATTTATACTTACCATTTGAGAAGCTTTTAAAATTAAATCTTTCCTTTTGGTCCCAATCCCAATTTCAATCCAACTTGATCATGAGCCAATTTTTAATTCAAACCCTATTTTGAGTAGCAATCAAGCTCAAAAACAAGGCAAGGTAGAGCATGTAAAATAATTATAGGGCAGATCAAGCTCTCTATAAAACATGTGGTAAGGTGATGCATCGATTGAGTCCACGCTTTTTATGAAATCAGGATGGATGGCTTATGTTAAATGATCTAGTCAGTGTTATGAGGTCGGTTCGGACATCTGTGCTTGTCGCGTGGTCGGCTAGTGTCAGTCATGACTAAGGAGTTTCTCAATGGCCAGAAAACGGTAATCTATTATATGAGATCTGCCCACCCGACAACCCTGTTCGCCAAGAAATGAAGTGTCTCTACCTTCTTTTGAAAGAGGACGAGCGTTGAGCTCTCCCACGGTCGTTTCTGAAGTCCTGCCTGGTATAATAAGATAAGAGGATGGTCATCCAGAATGTTACTTGTTTCACCAAGGAAGGGAGCTCGTTCTCAGTGATCGGACGTGGGCAGGTTGGTAATCTAACCAAGAAGTTCAACTATGGTTGACCATAAGGCCCAGCTCAAGGAGCTCTTCCTTGAAGATCGGTTTGGTTGGTCGGCATCGGCCTCTTATTGCATGTTTATCCTAATCCCGACTACTCCGAGATTATTAAAGAAATCTCTCTAAGATTTTTGTCAAGAATCTTAGAAGATTATCCTAGCACGTTTGGGATAAAACTTCCTCTACAATACGCACCTACCAAGTGGGGAGGTTGCAATTAATCTAACCGCACTTATCAACTACAAATAGAGAGTTGTCCTACCATGAAAGGTACGCACAAAATCACACCTAAAACCCTACATCTGCGACCAGGGTCTCCTTCTCCATATTATATTTCAATTATTAGGTGGTCTACGAAGGACGTCCAAATTTGCATCAAAAGCTCACACTTTAAAATTTAAAATAATGAAACAATTGTATCCTTTTCTATTTTCTATAGTTAATGTTTCGTTTGATTGTAATAAATATAATAAAATTTCATGATATTTTGCACTTACACTTATTAAACATGAGATATCAGTAATTTTCATGATACTTGGTGCAATAAACATAGCACAGTGCTTCTGTCTCTCACCATAACTTCTTCTTCTTCTTCTTCGTCTTCTTATTATTATTATTATTATTATTATTATTATTTAAGATTTTATGTGCAATCTCGGCTGAAAGATGTCTCTCACCATAACTCTAATGGCCACATATCAGATGGATAAGATTGTTCAATAGAAGTGTTTTATTAGACAAAAACCATATGGCTGGACCTGATCCATACATCACACTGCCACACGTCCTGAATATAGATGGCTCCGCGGGCTTTTTCTGTAGCGGATTAGGTGCGGCCTGGGTTCCCCCAAGACGGTGAAGTCCTTACCGTGGGGCCCACGTTGATGTATGTATTTTTTTTAAAAAAAAATTTCTATTCATTCGGGTTTATGTGACCTTATCAACAGGTTGGATGGAAAATAAACATTACAGTGGGCGCTAGGAAGTTTTTAAATGACAGGGCATTCAATCACCACGGTTTCTATACTATGGTCCACCTGCGATTTTTGGGATATTGCTTTAAAATGATATGGAAAAACGGATGGACGGCGTGGATATAGGATACATACATCAAGGTGGGCCCCCTCCCTTCTTCCTGATCCACTGTAGCATCTTCCCATATGACGGCCACGGGTCCTCGTACCAAGTCGTACATGGTGCTTGTATCCGAACTTGAGAGACCCGAATCTAATTCATCAGTCGGATGTGGATAGACCAGCGAACGTGGCGGCAACTGCATAACCGTGCATGGTGCAGCTAAACGTCTCCCATGAAATGGGCCCCACAGAGTAAATGAACAGGCTAGGCTGGTGCAGAAATCAGGTGGGGCCGGGCCACACTGCCATGAGAAAAATAGGCGGTTAAATAAATAAATAAAAGGATTTCCCGCCTATTTTTCGTTGGGGTCAGAGAAGTTCATAGTGGGCTCCACCTCAAGAACCTGGGCTTTGTGTGGGCCCACTGGGCCCAGGCCCATGTTGAATGACGTGCAAGGCACAATCACCGGACGTGGATTGTACACTGACACGGCCACTAGCGACTCGCTGCTGGACGGTGCTCTGTGGGCCCCATCATTATGTATCCGTCCATCCATTTTGTCAGCTCATTTTACGTTATGATCCCAAAAACGAGCAAGACCCAAATCTCAGATGGACGGAGTGGATAAAACACATGCATCATGGTGAGGGCCACAGAGCACCGTTAGTTTGAAAACCGCGTTCACAATCATCATTGGAGCCACCACTAGCCATACTAAAGGAATGAACGGTTATAAGACACCTGTGAGTAGTTCTCATTCACCATTCACGTTTAAAGAGACTTGTTGGATCTGGGTCATGTTTCAATGATCCAGCCTTTTCCCGCCCAAATATTATTGTGGGACCCTTATGGGCCCACCTTTCATCACTAAAGACAGTCGCATAGGTGCGATCCACGGTGGATTTTTCATGGACCGAAATTAGACATGATCAGAGATGCTCAAATCCATCCAATTAAGGGCATAAAAAATAGTAGGCCACACCATGAAGATCACCAGCCACGTGTGCCCCTGCATTGGGAGGAGAAACAAAAAGCTATGTGGGCTTGCAGAGTGTGTGACATCCACTCATTACATCAATTTGGTATAGACTATGTTTGAATGTCATCCAAAAGTCAGGCAATTAGAGCTTGGCATGGGACGACTCGACTCATTAGACTCGTTTCATCTGACACAGTTAGACCTTACTCAACCCAAACCAAGTGGGTGAATCAATCCGAACTGAGTAAACTAAGTCCAATCTTAACTTAAACCAAATTGAGTTCGGGTCACCTAGTAACTCGACTCCACTCGACTCAAAATCCGACTAAGTACTGATTTGACTCAATTTAAAACCCAACTTGTACATTAAAAAAAATAATAATAAAAAAATAAAATAAAATTAAAAAAAATCCCACATTGGACGTTTCAGATCTAAGATGCGTGTAGCTGGTGAAGAGGCTGCAATTCTGATAGGCGTACTCAGGTTCTGAGCTATGATTTCAGCTCATGGATACCTATTACACCTGACCCGACTTGGTGCTGACTCAACCTGGCTTGGTACTTGTGACCGAATTGAACTTGGTCCAAATTAGTACAGGCCAGACTCGAACTCGAATCGGATCAGGCATGCTAGACTCGATATTGAGTTGGGTTGAATTCGGGTCAGGTCTATTTCCAAACTGGGTCGAGCCGGGTCAGCCCTAACTCGGTCCGACTCCACTCGATGCCCATCTCAACCAGCAATGCTACAGCGCCAATCCACTTGCGTGTTCCTCTTGCATCACGAGGGCTCTATCATCAGATGTACGTAAACGGAACGGTTCACTCATGTGGCCCACCTAATGAAGGGAACGGCACGACTTTCTGACCGTATCATGTGCGGTCCACCTGATCCAAAATCTGATGTTCTGATGCTCCTCAACTGGACTGGAATCCGCTACAGCACCTGTGTTTACGCAGTGTGTAAAACACCCAAGCCTGTGGGGCCCAACCATGTTGTATATGTGAAATCCACACCGTCTATTAGGTTGTATCAACGATGTTTCACCCTACCACAAAAGATTAGCTAGATCCAAAACGCAGATGGACCATACCAAATGTAACAATGAAGAAACGATGACAACTATAGGTTTTCATGTTTGGCCACCATGACTTATATCTTTCATCACACCCGTTAATCAGGCGTAACTCAACAGGATAAAGACAAAATACAAAACTCAGGCGGGCCACACCGTGTTAACTTACTCGTTTTTGCAGAAATTTTACATTTTTCCCATTGGTGTGGCGCACTTGAGTTGTTATTCGAGCTTATCTTTTATTCTCTCTGTAAAAAATAATGGATCTCACCTGATGGACCGAGTGGATTTTACGTATACAACACGATCGTCCATCCACAGGAAGCCGATTGGGCGGTGATCCCAACAATACCCACTAGTTGGTGTAGGGCGCTGTGGGGGCCATAGTGATGAGTTGTTTTTTAATCCATGCTGTCCATCCGTTTTGGCAGCTAATTTTAGGGCATGAATCTAAAAATGAAGCAAATCAAAAGCTTGAGTGGACCACACCTCAGGACATAGTCGTGATTGAAGGAAAACCACTTGAAAACATTTTGAAGCCCACAAAAGATTTGGATCAAGTTGATGTTTGTGTTTCTATTCACCCAGATCTGTTGACCTTATCAGCAGGTTGGATGTCAAATAAACATTGCGGTGGGTGTCATTATTCCGGAGGGGACCCCCTAACCGTGGGGCTCACAGTGATGTGTGTCCCTTAAATCCACACCGTCCAACCGTTTCGAAATCTCAGTTTAGAGCATGATCCCATAAATGAAACATATACAAATCTTACGTGGACCGTACCACAGGAAAGGGTAGTGATTGAATCCTCACCATTAAAAACTTCATGGGGGCCACCAAAATGTTTATTTGCCATCCAACCTATTGATAAGGTCACAAAGATCTGGATTAAGAGACCACACAAATATCAGTTTGATCCAAAACTTTCTAGCCCACAAGAAGTTTTAAATGGTCAATTACCACTGTTTCCTATATTATAGTCCCCATGAGATTTGGATCTGATTCAATATTCGCCTCTTGCCTTCAATATGGATGGACGGGATGAATGTAGACACATACATTACAATGGGCCCTACAGTCAGGGGTCCCACCACCCTTGGTGGATCCAGAGTTTCACCTAATCCACTCCCTATTCTTACTGTTTCCGGTGTTGAATCTACTTACCCTTTGGATCTGTTTTATTTTCGGGCTCATGCATAAAATCGAAATTGTTGTTGTTTCTTTGGGCCCACATCATTAATGGTCCACTCATGATTCATGGTTGCTATTAACTTTAAGTGCCGCTGTCACCCATTATGATAATTGAGACATTATATCCTATGCTTGTTGGCCAATCGTGATCGTGATCATGGGACCAAATTATTTGGATTGTATATTCCGTGGACCTAGGCTATTGATATCTGGCCTAGATCACCCATTGATCTTTAGCTTAGTTTGCTGATTGCACATTTTTTCAATGATTAATGGGGCCAACCTGCGTTTTCACTAAACTGTAATTCTTACTGGGCCCAACGTCTTATACTGATGTTGGTCATTTACTAGATCTAATCTTATTGATTCACTGCTAACTGCTGTTAAGATCTCTCTCATCGTTAGTTGTCGTGATTAGTGACTGAGATCAGTGCTCACTTGGGCGGTATTCATTGGCTTGATTGGTGCTTCTAATCTTGGACCGTCACCTCAATTTGCAAGTGATTTTGGTCTTTCATTGGTTTGCTAGAATTTTTCATCATCAATCTACACTGGGATTGTTGTATAGCCCATCTCTGATTGTTAATATAGTTTTATTGATTTAACGGTGTGTTAGCGTTGCTGATCACGGAGGTTCCGTCTCACATTTGGTGGACCATTGTATGTATTGGTGTAGCGTCACAGATTTTTATTATTTTGGATTTTTAAAAACTCTTGAAATTTTTCGATATAATTAGCTTATATTGTCACTTACTAACCCTTAATGCTCAAAGTGAGTATATTCACAGGCAATACTAGTAAAGAACCATACAAATCCTATTAATCAATCGTATAAAGTCAACGAATCTGCCAATCACTTAAACATCGAGTCTATTCTCATGATTTGTTCATCTAGGGCTCAAATCTAGCAACTAAATAAAGATCTACCAAAAGTCGAAATAACTAGGGGTCAGATCAAACCAAACTAACCCAGTTGCTCATTTAACCTAAGAACCAACGGTTTATAGTGATTAGTACCAAATCGCAATCTTTGTTAATTGCGAATAGGCCACACCTTAAACTTAGTTAATCCATCTCCTAATCATCGCACACAAGAAATCTCGTTATATAAGTTATTCCAAAAATATCCTAATTATCCGAATAAACTCTATATTGCTCGTTAGTACACTACTAAACTTGAGACTATAAAACGACGTTCGTCTTAGCGGGCTTGGCATCTATTACGAGATATCAAGCCAAGATCATATCTCAAATTGCTCAACTTATACTTACAAGACTAGTACATGAGATGTGTGAATATTTTTGAAATTAATCAAGAACTTAAGTTCGTTGTGTGTATCCGATCTTTACCAAAGTTGTGGCTTTTAAGCCATTAGATTGTGACCAAATTTAGGGCACCAATCTAAGTTAATACCATGCACCCATCCCTATAGTTACAACCTTGATCAATGATTGGTGACCGTCAAACTAACTTATGATCTACTAGTCAATCAACGCATCCAAATGATGCATAGAGTCAATACACCAATACCTTGTCCCTTAGTGTCAATTACACAACTTCTAGCATTATAAAAACCCTACTTTGGGTAGCTCCTTTACTCCATATGAATTGTCCTAACAAGAGAGAAGAAGAGAGAAAGAGGAAGAGAGTGAGTGAGAGAGAGAGAGAGAGAGAGAGAGAGAGGGGGGGGGGGGGGAGGATTTTGGTGCTTGAGGGTTAGTATCTCATCGATCAAACCCTTAGACTTACCGAATCTTTCATCGAATCCATCGCCACTTGCGAACGGAGGTAAGACTTACGTTCAATTATTCGATTTCGCAACATATACCTAATTTACTTACTACTAATAGTATTTTCTTACTTTACATTAGGAATTTGTGATTTTTCCCAAAAGCCTAACCCTAAGTGCAATTAAGTCATATGAAACCCTCTAAGGTGTAAACCATTATTTCTAAATTACCATTTATTGACCTTTAAGTGTCCTAGTTATTGATTTATTGTTGTGGATGGCTCGGTGTATGTTAACATATTCGTATTTCAATTTTGATTGTAACATGTGTTATTATTTGCTTATTGATGCTCACATGTTCGATGAAATACTTAAGTAATTGTGTTATATTATTGATACTAACATGTTCGATGAAATGCTTAAGTGACTGTGTTATTAAATTTATGTTTCATATGAAATCTCGTTATGATTACCTAAAAAATTGTTAGCAATTAATGATGTTTAAAATTGCTTACGATGTTAGGTCAGTTGGTAAATCGCTTGAATTAAGGGGTGGCTCAAATTAAATTGACCACCTTAGGTTTATTTGATCGACCCGGGTTGAACACTGACGACTGATAGTAGCTGGACTATGCGAGATGCTTGCACCCAATTCCGATTATGCTGGGATTCTTCTAAGTCAACCAAATTATTCTAACAATCGACTGATCATGTATGTTCACAATGTAAGACACGGCCAAATGAAATCTAGGATACCCCATTTTCATTAAGCAAGTCTACTTATAACCATTAGTAGTATGATCCATAAGACTCATGATTCGGACATGGTGGTATGGGACACCGTGTCCGAGTTGTCATCCTACATTGGGGTGACGAGCCTCCCTATAGTAACCAATGAGCAATCATGACTATGAGCCTACTATATCATAAATGGAATGAATGTCACGACCACGCCACAATTATGCTTGGGTGATGATTTTTGCATCAATTGTGATTGTCATCCATCATGTCGATAAGGTAACTAACCCTGCGTCATCCGGGCTGTGTCATCTGGGTCCTTTGAGATCAGTCGGGCCAGTGTTAGTCCTGCATTGGCTGGGGAGTCGTCACTTGAGTGATGAATCCAAAAATGTTAAGGGACGCAAATGGGAGCCGCTATGGCTGCCCCTAACTTTGTGATCCGGTTGAGACCATGATAAAATTATGATACCGTAGCTTCCTCAATATGCTAAATGAACAAAATTTAATAACTACTCACCTAGTATAAGCATCAATTGTATTGCATTAGATAGAATGTTGCGATTGGGCGTTGGAGTCGTTTGTGAGGGAGTGTTGGCATTTGTGAAATAAGAAATCACTTGTGAGAGAATGCTAGATTGTGATGGCATGCATCATGTCATAACTTTATATGTGCATTTAATAGGAGTATTTTAGAAGTGATTGATTTCTTGTTTTATCATTACCTGTGCAAATTTGATAACATGTATAAAATAGAACTAATGGAACCATTGATTTCGCTGCTCACTCCCACCTAGGATGGTATTTTAAAACACCAATCAGGCAACGTTGTTGATGCAGGTGCTATTGAGGCCTCTAGCGGGTAGGCTTGAATCAGCTTGCACTTTCGTTATGATGTCTTAGAAGTATCGGGTGAAATTGGAAGACCTTCATTTTATTTAAATTTTGTACCTTGACTGTTAGCCATATATTTATTGATTTTTGTTATCTCTACCTCGCTTTAGATCTGCTAAGTTGAATTGCGTTATTCTGATTATTCGTATATGGAATGAATGTGAATCTAAACAAGGTCACACGTGTGTTTTCATTTGGTTCACACACGGGAACTCGAGACCAGGGTCTTTGTACTAATGTATCGATTTTCGGGGCGTGACACTTGGCCTAGATTAAAATAGTTTGTTGTGAGGGTCTAGGATTTCGATGAGTGTTGTTCTTTTGTGCAGGTTATTTTGAAGATCCGGATGTGTTATTGTTATTTACTATGAATTTGCATAGATTGGGTTGAATACGGTTAGTAAGCTCACATGATAAGAATTAAATATAAGAAAATCATCAAAATAAACTACCACAATTTTTTCAATAAACATGATTCATGAGTCTCATGAGTATCATGAAAGTACTTGGTGCATTGAACAATCTAAATGGTACGACAAGCCATTCATAAAGGCCTTCTCAAGTTTTAAAAGCGGTTTTTCATTCATCACCTGGTTGAACACGAATTTGATGGTACCCACTTCTAAGGTCAATTTTTTAGAGCACTCAAGCACCATGTAACATGTCATGTCATCAAGTATAGGAATTGGAAAATGGTATTTTGTTATTACCTTGTTGATAACTCAATTATCAATACACATCCTCTAAGTTTTATCTTTCTTAAGAGTAAGGAGGGCGGGTACCACACATGGACTTAAGCTTTTTTGGATAAGTCCTTTCTTCGATAGTCCTTCCACTTGCCTTTGGAGCTCGACAAGCTTCGTAGGACTCATGCGGTAGTGTGGAAAATTTGGTAATGTGGCACCCGACACCAAATCAATATAGTGTTGGAAATCACGCATCGATGGTAACCCATCCGGAAGCTCGTCGGGTGTGACATCAGAAAACTCTTTTAAGAGTCCCACCATGCTTTTTGGTATTTCTTTTATTTCTTCCGTAAGGATGTCTCGGGCTACAAGGGCATAAACACGAGTCATTTGACTACAAGTATCTTCAAAATGTTTTAAAGAAAAGATTAATTTGATACTCTTTGGGGACACGAGAAGGAATTTCCTTCAAGAGAAGAAGAATAAATATTTTTCTTAAACCATGATAAATATCCCGATCATATTGCCATAGTCGTCCAAGTAAAATGTGGCAAGCATCCATAGGTAAGACATATAACCAAAGTTCATCACAATACTTACCAATGAAAATTTTCACCAAATACCTTTCATTAATAGGGACTTGACCTCCTTTTTTAAACCAAGTAACCTTGTAAGGGCTAGGATGCTTTTCACATTTCAATTGTAATTTATCGACCGTTTCTTTAGCAACCATATTTTCACAACTACCCGAATCAATCAAAATCAAACATTTCCAACCATAAGTGGTGCAAACAGTACCACGTAGCCAATGGTCATCTTCTTGGCTTTTTGGAGCGGCTAAAACTCATCTTATCACAAGACTTTCTATGCCATTATTGAGATTACATGCCTCTTGGTAGGCTTCTTGAGAAGCTTCATTGTCATTTTCAGAATTATGTACAATCGCATCATCATTTTCATCGCTTAGATTTAATCAGTTGCTAACCATCTTTTGAGGACAATCATAAGCCAAATGTTATTTCTCTCCACATCGAAAACATGTATTATCTCGAGTTCTTTCATGTGGAGTGGTTGTATGCTCTTTAATCTCTTTTCCATCAAGTCAGTTTGCGCATTCGGTAGGCCGCGTGACAACAACTTTTTATCTTTAAAGGTTCCAACGCTTGAACCCTTCTCAAAGTGCCTAGAAGAAATTCTTTTTAATTTTTCTTCTGCTTTCAAAGCTTTTTGGTATGCCTTTTTAAGATTATTTAGGTGATATAAACTTATCTCATCATGAATAGATAATTTCAAACCACTTAAGTATCTTGCCACCGATTGATCATTGGTTTCATGTAAGTTTACTCGGTTTAAATATTTATAGAACTCCTCAGTATAATTAGCCACATCTTGATCATTCTTTTGCTGGATATGATTAAACTTTTGATATAAAGTTTGAGAATAGTTGAGAGAGAGGAATTTATCATCTACCTTTAATTTCATTTTGGCCCATGTACTAATTCGTTGAATTCCTTTTTGTTCATGATTTAGTTGGTATTGTAGCCACCAAATCAAGGCATGACCTTTGAGTTTTGTAGCAATAAATTTAACTTTCCTCTCTTCCGATAATTCTTTTTATTCAAAGAAAGTTTCTAAAGAAGCAATTCAATCACAATAATATTCAAGATCGAGTTTATCATCAAAGTCAGGTACGTCTAGTTGGATGCTCTTGTCGGCATTTTCTAGAGCACATGCAAGTCGTTCCTTCACCCAAGTTGATTGTGGTAGGGTTGTCGTGACAGAGCTTATTGCGATGGAGCTTGTTGTGATAGAACTTTGGTAGAACTTGAAGATTCAGAAAATTATTCTTCATCAAACATATCAGAAACATCGAATGGTAGCTGCATGTGTAAGAAGTTTCATCCGTTCATTTGTGGGCTTTGATTGGGGAGCCTACGCAAAACCTCATCCATTATTACGTTGGAATTGTTTTGTTGGCTTGTTTCAATTCCTCCACTTCAGTAAGCACATGAACATCTTCAAGCAAAGGCGTACGACAACGTTAGCTAGCCTCGTCCTCGCACCATGAAAATCAACGTACTCTGATACGATTGATGCCCGTCCAACAGAGAAGGAAGGAACAAAACAAATAGACACATGCAAAAAATGAAGAGAAAAAGAAAAAAGAAAATTGATTGATTTGATTAGGAATGAAATTGGCAATAAACTACATATGCTTTGAGGATTCACTCACTCAAAGTTGAGTATTCATTCACCCAAATATAATATAACTCAATCACTCAGGGTTGCGCATATGATGGACTGAGTAGGTTTCACGATTACAACATGCTCCACCCCACGTAGACGATTCCATCCCCACAAACCTAATATCCAAAACACTTTCTACCTACAAGACCATCAATCAATCATCAAAGACTCTAAATCAATGGTCCAAAACCATCACACAACCATCAACTCCGAATCAATGGTCCAAACACTCCGGCACCTCCACCGGATACGAATGGATCCGATCCGACCATGCATTTCCAATATCAAGTTTAAGATCCGATACACACCTCCACACAGCACTGTTACACTTATACCCACTCCCAAACGCAAGCTGCCAGACCCGATCACCTCTCTTCACTAACCCCTTCGCCTCCATGTAGCAGAGAATATACCAGATCGAAGAAGATGATGTATTCCCAAACCGATACAACGTCATCCTCGATGCCTCCATATCCTCCTTACTCATCCCAAGAACGCTCTCAATCACGTCAATCACAGCCCTCCCTCCCGCGTGTATACAAATATGATCAAACGCTTTCTTGAATTTAGGCATGTAGATGGTCCCCTTCCCAAATGGGCCCCACCATTTCTTGACGATCACCGACCACCCATATCGCAGTTGCTCGATATAAGGCAGTACCAACGGCCCAAGCATGTCGGCATGGACTCTAAGAGCGTCGCCAGCCACATGTAGGATGTCCTTTGATAGAGAAACACCCATGAACCCCTCATCATCTTCTTCTTGGGATACACATTTGTATGAACGGTCATCTGATGAGAGATTTGTACGTAGAAGATGGTGGAGTATGTATTTCGCTACGCTCCGATCACTTCTTCGGTTGGATAGTAGGATGGCAGCGCCGCCCATTCGAAACAAGCAGTTGGTTAGTAGCATGGATTTCACTTTCCCTGGATATCCATTAGGTGTTATTGCTTCCATGCTTAGAACCAACACCATTGAATTTTTATGGACTTTAAGAAGGTCGTTTGCTAGATTGATCGATAGGAGTCCGGAGCTACAGCCCATGCCGGATAGATGGAAGCTGCGGATGTCGGTCCGGAATTGAAATTTATTAATGAGCATTGATGTTATGGACGGTGTTGGACTGAAGAGACTGCAGTTGGACACGAGAATGTCGATGGAATTTGGGTTTATGGAGTGTTTGGTGAGGAGATTTTGGACGGCGGTGAAGATGATAGTCTCAATTTCGAGGAGGGAGGAATGGAATGAGCGGTCGGGAGGGAGTTGATGGATGTTTTCAGGGACGCATGTTTCTTGGCCTAGACCGCAACGCTCCATGATTTTGATCTGGAAATTGATGCTGGAGTTGTCGAATCCAGCGCAGATTTGGGTGTGTTCCATGAAGGTGGAGAGGGGGATGCGGTGGGATTCTGGAGGGCGGTAGCAGGAGAAGTCGATGAGGTAAGTTGGGTTTGGTTTGAAGGAGATGTAGAGTGTAATTAGAGTTAGAATAGATATGGTTATGAAATGGAAGTGAGGGGAAGAGATGATTGTTTGGAAGAGATTGGACAGATTGAGTTGGGTTGAATCCATTGGAATCTTGTTTGGGGTAGATTGAAATGAAATTTGGGAGGTGTTTGGGTGTTTTTATGTGCGAGAAATGGGAAGGTTTTGGGGTGTAAGTATACGTGTGTTGATTGAGGAAGATGGGAAGCTCTCTCTCTCTCTCTCTCTCTCTCTCTCTCTGAGGAAGTGAAGTGATGGAGGTATGGAGCTACAACCCTTTTGACGTGAACGTGGAAGGGTAATCTGTGGATCCGGTCCGTACATCTTGTGGGACCCACTGTGGATGGCCATGGTTTGGATATTTGCCAAAACGGATGGTTGGAAATATTCGATTTTGTAATCTTGAAGTGGAAGGTAATATGGAAATTGAGTTTAGGGTTGCAATTTAAGGGGAGAAAAGTGGTGGCTACGATTTTACGGTTAGTGTAGTTTATTGAACAATGGACGGACGCGGATTTCCTGCGAAAGCCTTTTGCAGGAACTTCCTGAACAAGGATGCTGGGTGGGGCACAGATATGTTTGTGAGAAATCTACTCCGTCCATCCGTTTTGAGAGCTCATTTTAGGAAATTCAATTAAAAATGAGGTGGATCTAAAACTCAAGTGGGTCACACTAGAGGAAAAATTGAGGAAAGAAATTCCTACCGTTGAAACCTTCCTGGGCTCCACTTTGATGTTTATACGCCATCCAAACCGTTTATAAGGTCATTATCACTGGCATGAAGTGAAAATACCAAAAATAAAAAATAAAACTTGCCTACACAAAAATTTTATGGCCCCAAAAATGTTTCAACGATTCACACCGAATCCCCACTTTTTCCTCTTGTGTGAAGCACTTAAGTTTTGGATATACATAAAAGCGGATGAACGGGCTGGATATCTAAAAAAATCTGTGGGCCCCACATCTTTGGGCAGGAAGTTCCTGCAAAAGGCCCAGGAAATCCGCGTCCACAATGGAACACGGAGTACCAGGTGGATGGTGCTGATCAACCGCCTGCCCTTCCAACTGGATGGTGTATGTGGTTCTATCCTAAGATGATAATCTCTCTCTCTGGGGCCCACTATATTGTATGTGTAAAATCCTCTCCGTCCATCCGGTTCTATACCAATTGTAAACCATGGACAGAAAAAATTACCCAGATCCAATGCTCAGCTGGGCCACACTAGAGGAAACAAGAGGGATGGGATTCCAACCATATGATTGTGTGTGGGGCCACTATGGTGTGCATCTTTCATCAAAGCCGTTAATCAGGTCTAACCCTTCAGGTGAAGATACGAATATCAGGCTGATCTACAAGGCGTGAGCTTAAGAGGTTCTCATTAGTGTGGCCCATCGTAGTGTTTTATCGGGTCCACATTACAGCTGATGGGCCCCATCTCTCTCTGGGGCCCACTTCAATGCTCCCGTTCGGTGGCTGCACATTCAGGGCCATTCATCAGGTATGGGACAACGAGAGAATCATGTGGGCCCGCTAATCAGGAAGTTCAAACTAGTGTGAGAAAATTGGACGGTGGGGAAAAGGTCCAACGGTGCAAATTCAACTAACATATCTGGCTCACTTGGTGAGTGTACTGCCCGTATTTTTGGTACATGCACTGTTGGCTAGAAGTGTGCACGAGTCCAACCGAGTCGAACTTGGCACAGCTTGACTCGGCTCGACCACTTGCTGACCTAGCTTGAACTTGGCAAAAGTGCGTGTGGGCCCAGAAAACCCGGATTGGATAGTGATGTTGAGAGAAACGCTACAGGATTTGCACGCAACAGACGGAGGGATTAGTGGGTCATGCATCCCATGCCTTCCCATGTGTATATTAATGCTACGGAACATCGTTTGTAGTGTTTTGTAGGTAATTCCTTCCTTCAATGGGTGTAAATGGGCCGGGCCAAGGCCCATATAAGCCCAGACCATGCCTCAATGACTGGCTGATGTAGAGCGGATCGCGGACAGTTTCATGGGCAAGATGGATCAGAAAAGGCCGGATTGGAAGCGGAAGTGATCCGGACCGTCCAGACCTTAAAATGAACGTATCTCGCAAACTGAAACGAGTAATCCAACCTGCTATATATGATTTTGGGGTAAGACGAGCTACTTTAGCCACCCAACCCCACTATGCGAAGGTCACTCCCACCTAATTTGCAAGATTCCATCGAATTGATGGTCAAATTTTCATTTAATTTTCCTCTTTACTATTTATAGTATATTTTAGTTTGAAAAGTGCTTAGAATAGTTATGGGAACATCATGGTTTGGCCAAATAAGACACCCACTATTTTTTGCCGAAAACCATGCCCACTGGTAGGAATCATGACCGTCTATAAAATAGTAAGTTTACTATTTATAGTAAGTCATGATTTCTAGGGGTTTTAGTTGTAGTTTAATTCCGAAACTTCTTCCATGGTTTAGTATCCCTATTCAAAAGGGTATAGACTCATTTATTCATTCATTAATCAATTTACGAATTTTCTAGAATATTATTTTTATTTTCTTGCTCCCTCCTGTCTAGAGAAGCTCCGTGGATTCGAAGTAGCTATCCTTAGGGAAGACAATGATCGACCTCATCGCGTTCATCCTTGCATTACTAGCCTGGCCTACTAGCAAATGATCTTGGTCCCTGCGTGGCCGGTCCATTATCCAAATATTCGAACCAGAGCCGTTAATAAAGTTGGCCACGCCACATCCATCTTGAGTCAGAATGGGCCCGGATCAGGCCCACTATCCGGGCCCACTTTTGTCATACAATAATATGTGGAAGATTATGTTGTAAGTCGATCTAATCTAAAGTTTAAATGAGATCTAGATTTCATTCGGTGGACCCCCACAAAGGTGGGCCATAGGTAGATATCTGACCAAACGTACGTGCCATTGAAACCATCCAATCAAGGGATATGAAAGAAGCTTTGACAATACACTGATACTGGAGTATTATACCGTTCGTAGTGAGCACTTGATGACCGTTTCTTTGGATGAGACACCTGAAGTATGAGCCTCATACAGAAGTCATACAAACTGAGTGATCCTAACCACCTGATCAATTGCTTACGTGAAGAGAATTACTCCAAGTTAGGCATCTCTCTCTCTCTCTCTCTCTCTCTCTCTCTCTCTCTCTCTCTCTCTCTATATATATATATATATATATATATATATATATATCACATGCGCACCTGCGCACTTTTGCACACATGTCATGGGCGTCTAATCCGAACGGTCCATGTGATGCGGAATTACATGAAACCCCAAGGGACCAATTTTCACCTTGATCTAAAACTTTGATGGGCCATAACAAAGAGAGATGCAAATCAAAGGAGAAAGCTATTTTCATTTTTCATGGTTCACGAAAGTTTTGGATCAAAGTAAAAGTTGAGTTCTACGTGTTTCATTGGTTACTACGTCACGTGGACCATTCATATATGTGAAATCACATCACGAATGATGAGTTCTGAAAAAGTTCGCACATGTTCCTTGTGGATATGGGGTAGTAGCATTAGTTTTGTGGATATATATATATATATATATATATATATATATATATATATATATATATATAGATATATATATATATATATATATATATAAGCAGTCATATGGCCCAATCCATTTATAACCTATATGGGCTGTTTGGGTTAAATGGGGTTCGACCCAAGCCCAACCCATTTACTTAGGGGAATGGGGATGAAAGTAAATGGAGGTATAAATGGAATTAGGTGTCTTTGGATAGAAGTAAATGCATGAAAGTAAAATGAAATGGGAATAAATAGGGTTGTAAATGAAATCCTCTCCCGTAGAGAAGATATTTGGAGGTAATTGGCGTGAAATGCCTTTTGGAACTTCCTTGAGTCATGAGTAAACAAAGTGTCACTACACATGTCTATCATACACGTGACATGTTGATGGTACTCCTAAACAAGCTAATTATCGATTACATCATTAAAATCACACCAATAGAATGATACAAACCATCCAATGGCTAGCCATTCAAATGTATGGTTAAAAAAATTAGCAAGTTGCTTGTTTGTAATTGTAATCCTTATAGTTGTGGCCCACCCGAAGATCAAAATTTCTCATTTTTGGCAAAAGTATATATTTCAATGGGCTTATTACAATCACCCTGTTAAATATTACATGCGTGCATTAATTTGAGATATTAAAAGTGATTTATTATACCACATGTTCCTACGAATATATTGAAAATTTCCAATACATTCCAATTCCTCCTATTATTCCCATCCAAGTATAATATTTAGATTTCAAATGCATTTTATTTGCTTCCATCCAAACACAAATGATTAAGTCATTTACTCTCAACTCATTTTAACCTCCAATTCTACTTTCCGTTTACCTCCATTTACAAGCTCTCAAAAGAGCCTAAAACACATTTCTAGCATGATCCTGGCCCACCAGCTATTTTGTTGGCCTGAGTTCACCTCAAAAGCAGGTCAGCCTAGTAGACCTGATCTCACCCAACCCATTGCCACCCCTACTGCCAAGATAATGGCACAGACCAAAATTCAGGCTATTACAAAACAAAGGTGGCCTGGAGCTGTCTTCTTGACACCGGACAGAATAACGATTGTTCTGCAGGCTAGTTTCAACGGATAATTCACACTGAAGAACATAAGAGAATCGCCAAAAAAAAAAAAAACCACAGACATGCTCCTCTGATGTTCAATTCAATATCATCAAATAAAAAAAAAAAAAAGAATATCCAAAATTAGTTCACAAATCGGGCTGTATAGCTAAAAATCGTCCTTATCAGAAGTTTACCAAAAAAATAGCAAAATCCCAATAATCAAGCCAAAATGAAATACGTAATAAAAGAAATAATCTGTCAAGAATTTTCCTCAAATTGGATTTAGAATCACTTCCTAAACGATAAATGAAATATTACCAAAAAAGGAAAAAAAAAAAAGATAAAAAAGATCACGATCACCTGCCATCTTTGCGCTGATCTGCCAACTCAAGGTATCTCAGCGCCATCAACATGTCATCTGACAACTCATCATCATCCGACTCGGATCCTCCTGCATCAGTCACCCCATGTTGGAAAGAACTCGTCCTCGAGTTCACAGTAGCATCATCGGAGTCCACAAAACAACAACTCAGGTGTTTCACATTAAAGACATCAGAAGTCCTCAAATGAATAGGGAGGCGCAGCCTGAAGGCGTTATCATTGATCTTCTACAGTATCTCACAAGGTCAATCTTCCGCTCTTTAAGCTTATTATACTCTCCGACAGGAAAACGATCACGAGTTAATACCACCCAAACAAAATCACCAACATCAAAAAGTACCTGACGACGATGACTATCAGCCTGAACCTTGTACTTGGCATTGCTCTCTTGAATGGCCAGTTTCACCTGCTCATGGATGCCCTGAAGATGTTCTGCCATCTCATCTGCCTTAGGATTCAAACGACCTACACATGGAATAGGGGCTAAGTCCAACACCCCGGATGGATTCTGACCATAGACAATCTCAAATGGGCTCATTCCTATGGTCCTGTTCTTCGATCTATTATAGGCAAATTCTGCTTGAGCTAACGCCAAATCCCACTGCTTTGGTTTAGTTCCTGCCAAACACCTCAAAAAGTTGCCCAAACTCCGGTTCGCAACCTCGGTCTGATCATCCGTCTGGGGGTGGTAGGCACTACTGAAATTCAACTGTGTCCCCAGTTTCTCCCATAAACTCCTCCAGAAATGACTCATGAACTTGGTGTCATGAGCTGAAGTGATTGATCGAGGAACACCATGTAAACGCACAATCTCCCTGAAGTAGAGATGGGCGATCCGGGCAGCATTCATCGTTCTCCTGCAACTTACAAAATGGGCCATCTTGGAAAACTTGTCAACCACAACCAAAATCGAATCCAAGGCCCGTTGAGTACGGGGTAAGCCTAACACAAAGTCCATACTGATATCGAACCAAGGGGCCTCAGGAACAAGTAAAGGAGTGTACAGGCCCGCATTAGTGAGAACTCCCTTGGACCGCTGACACACATAACAACGCTCCACATAATGAGCCACGTCACTAGCCAATTTGGGCCAACAATAGTCAGAAGAGATCAGGGCCAACGCCTTATCTCTCCCAAAGTGACCCTCGTTATGAAGTTCACTAATAATCTGTTGCCTTAGGGAACAATCTGGACTGCACAACTGTAATCCAAGAAACAGATAACCATTATGCAAAATAAAATCATGACGTTGACCATCAGTTACCTCTTGTATTATCCTCCCAAAGGAAGGATCTGTTGCATACATATCAGTGAAAGCCTCAAATCCTGCAACTCTGGTGCTTATGGTGGTGAGGAGTAACGTACGACGGCTCAGTGCATCTGCAACACGATTCAGACTCCCTGCTTGGTGCCTCAGCACAAACGTGAACTCCTACAAGTATGCCACCCACTTGGCATGCTGTCTACTTAGCTTATGTTGGCCATTGATGTACTTCAGGGCCTCATGATCAGTGATAAGAATGAACTCCCTCTGTATGAGGTAGTGACGCCAATGCTTCAAGGACTGAACTATAGCATAAAACTCCAGATCATAGGTGGAATAATTCTTCTTTGATCCCGATAGCTTCTCGCTGGAAAAAAACTATGGGGCGCCCCTCCTGAGTCAAAACACCACCAATGCCAACCCCAGATGCATCACAATTTACCTCAAACACCTTTTCAAAATTAGGAAGTGCCAAAACTGGTGCCTCTGTCATCTTTTGCTTGACCAGTTGAAAACTGGCCTCTGCCTCCTCAGGCCACTGGAAATCACGTCCCTTGAGGCACTCTGTGATAGGGGCAATCAAGGTGCTGAAGTTTCTGATGAACCGGCGGTAGAAGGACGCCAATCCATGGAAACTTCTGACATCGTGCAAGGTCTTTGGTTTGGGCCACTCCAAGACCGCATCTATCTTTGATTGATCTGCATGAACACCATCAGTAGATACAACAAAACCAAGAAAGGTTACAGAAGTAGTGAAGAAAGAACACTTCTTCTGATTGACAAACAGGCACTTCGTCCTCACCATATTAAAAACAGCACGGAGGTGCTCAAAGTGTGACACCCATGTCGGGCTATAAATGAGGATATCGTCGAAGCAAACTATAACGAATTTCCTCATAAAAGGCCGTAAAACCTGATGCATAAATCTCATAAATGTATTGGGCGCATTGGATAGCCCAAAAGGCATGACCATCCACTCATACAATCCATGTTGCGTCTTAAACGCTGTCTTCCACTCATCTCCAGGCCTTATTTTAATCTGGTGGTATCCGCTTTTAAGGTCAATTTTTGAGAAAACCTTAGAACCGGACAGCTGATCTAACATATCATCCAGGCGGGGAATTGGAAATTTGTATTTCACTGTAATCCTGTTGATTGCTCTACTATCAATACACATACGCCAAGAGCCATCTTTCTTTGGCACCAGCAGGGCAGGGACTGCACATGGGCTCATACTCTCACTGATGTAGCCCCTCTCCAACAACTCTACCACCTGTCGCTGCAACTCTTCAAATTCCTTAGGACTGAGGCGGTAGGCCGGTCGATTGGGCAAACTCGACCCTAGAACAAGGTCGATCTGATGCTGAATATGCCTCATAGGCGGCAGCCCAGGAGGAAAATCCTCTGGCATCAGGTCAGAAAACTCTGCTAGCAGCTGTTGCACATCTGCTGGTAAATCTGGGTTCACGTCTGCTGCACTATTCCCACAAGGCAGCAGAGCATAGACCGCATCTCCACGCTCAATCTCAACTAAAAACTTGGACATAGAAAGCAGGTTAGTATTATTGGCTACCGGGGTAGGAGTGGTTCTTTCCTGACGAGGCGCCAACACAATCTTCTTCCCTTTAATGCTAAGGGAATATGTATTTTTCCGCCCATCATGAACAACACTACGATCAAACTGCCAAGGTCTGCCCAATAATATATGACAAGCATCCATAGACACAACATCACACCAAGCATTATCAAAATATTTCCTGCCGATCGAAAAAGACACTAAGCATCGCCTATCTACTTTTACCTCACTGCCTTTACTCAGCCATGACAATTTGTATGGCTTGGGATGACGATCTGTTTTCAACTGCAATTTTTGGACAACCTCTGCAGACACTGCGTTCTCACAACTGCCACTGTCAATAATCATCTTGCAGACTTTATCTGCAACTTTACGGGTCGTGTGGAAAATATTGGTCCTCAATCAATCGTCCCTTGAATCGCCCTTGGGAGTCAGTAGGCTCTTGCGAACGACCAGAGTCTCATGGCGATCTCCATACAGCACATCTCCATCTTCATCATCGCCATACACAGGCTCTCCAACCTCCTCAGTTTCGTCTACCACGTCTTCCTCAATCAGGAGATTTTTACCCTTCTGACTGGCAGGCTTCCTGCACTCAGTCACTCTATGTCCCTGTTCACCACATCTGAAACATCTAATATTAGAGTTAGAATTACCTTGCGGTTGCTATTGGGTAGGACGAGATTCTTAAGGGCGAACTGGCCGACTGCTTTGATTGCTTCTGATCACTAGCTTCCTGTTCTGCTGTTTTTCCACAGCAATTGCACGCTGGTATGCTTCAAAAACGGTCCACAGCGAGTGAAGGCTGAGGACATCCTGCACGGGCTATCGTAACCCCCCCAAACACCGCGCCACCACCTGCTCTTTCGTCTCAGATAAATCATTCCGGGCTATCAATTGATAGAACTCTTCCAAGTATTCATCAACCGATCTCATGCCTTACCTCAACGAATGAAGTTGCTGAAACAAGGTTTAAGTGTAACTAAAAGGAAGGAAGTGACCCTTCATCTTCTTCTTCATCCTCTCTCAATCAGTGATCGTAGCTTTGCCCTGCCTCTCTTGTGATTGCCTCAACTACTCCCACCACGCAGATGCTCTGCCTTTGAGTTTGATGGTGACCAGTTTCACCTTGACACGATCTGGGACTTCCTTATAATCAAAAATACGCTCTACTTCATTCAACCAATCGATGAATCCCTCAGCCTGTAGCGTACCAGAAAACTCGGGCAGATCTACTCTGAAACCGAGGTCTCCATGTCGATCCTCCCGAACATGGTGTTCCCAGAATTGAGCACGATTGTGATATGGGTTTTCAAAACTGGAATCGGAATCGTTATCTTCCATCTCACGATCACCGAAATCCTGCGTCGTTAGACGCCAGGTTAACTCTGCAACTTGCCTCTGCAAATCCTCAATCATCACATCCTGAACGCTATGATCACGGTGCAGGACTTCCTCGTGTGGAACCTACCCACGACGACCATGACCACAACCACCAGTCATTGAAACTGATGAGATCTCACCCCAGGAAGATGCTGACGCTTTGATACCAACTGACGCCGGACAGAATAACAATTGTTCTGTAGGCTAGTTTCAACAGATAATTCACAGTGAAGAACACAAGAGAATCGCCCCAAAAAAAAAAAACACAGAGATGCTCCTCTGATGTTCAATTCAATATCATAAAAAAAAAAAAAAGAATATCCAAAATCAGCCCACAAGCCGGGTCGTATAGCTAAAAATCGTCCTTATCAGAAGTTTACCAAAAAAATAGCAAAATCCCAATAATCAAGCCAAAATGAAATACGTAATAAAAGAAATAATCTGTCAAGAATCTGCCTCAAATCGGATTCAGAATCACTTCCCAAACGATAAATGAAATATTACCATAAAAGGAAAAAAAATAAGATAAAAAAGATCACGATCACCTGCCATCTTTGCGCTGATCTGCCAACTCAAGGTATCTCAGCGCCATCAACATGTCATCTGACAACTCAGCATCATCCGACTCGGATCCTCCTGCATCACTTCTCCTCTCTTTGTATATGTTATAGATTGAATGATCTTTGTGGCTCAAGTACCCAAAACGAAGTATTCATGCCCAGCCCGGCTCATTTACACCCCTAGTTATTAGGGCTGAAAGTCCAGTGGGTTGGTGCTCAACCCTAGCCCAACCCAAGGTTCATACCTCAACCCTAACCCAACCCAACCTCAGGTTGGGAATTCTCAACCTAAGCCTAACCCAAGCGAGGTAGGTCAGGTTGGTCGGGTGGATACATGTTAATATTTTCGATATTACATTAGTCTATTATATTTTAATACACATTTTATTTTTTGTACCTATGATTTTATTAATTATACATGTATGTTTTATTAATTATATGTGTAGTTATTTATGGTAAAGAACTTCATTTTTTATAAACAAACAAGCTAAAATATAGGACTACTCCTTTCAAAGTCGTGTTATATGTAATACACAATCTAGTTGAGAGAGAAATCTTGCATATCTTGTTAGCTTGAGTCAATGGAGATGGCGTGGACCAATGAGACCCGATGGCTTGGAATTTCCTATGCCTTTAAACAGAGACAATCCACACTCAATTATCATTTATAACTTATATATCAATTAGATACGGGTTGGATCGGGTAACCTGAGACCTCAACCCAAGCCCGACCCAACCTTTATCAAGTTGGTGTTTATATAGCCCAAGCTTGAGACCAAACCCGATACATCTTGCTGGAGCCCAACCCAATGTCGGGTCGGTTGGGTTGAACCCACCCAACTCTCAGCCCTACTAGTTATACTATGAAATGAAATAAGTAATGTACTGATTTTCTAGGTTAGTGTGTGTTTGGACACCCAATTGAATTGGATTACAATAATTAGTCTAGTAAAGTGGAATCCCTAAAATTGGGATTGACCCTTAATTGCCGTCAACAGTGCCTTTAGCCCACTTAATCATGTTTTTCAAAATGCTCTAATAATCTAATGTGTCAGGCCTAGAGTGTGGAGGGAGCCATTCGAAAAAAGTGATTAAAGGTTAATCCTCGCTTTGGTGTATGGGTTATCCACTCCGTTCATCCATTTTTCCAAATCATTTTAGGGTATGAGGGCAAAAATGAGGCAGATCCGAGGCTCAAGTGGACCACACCATAAGAAGCAGCAGTAATAATGATGCCCACTATTGAAACCTTCTTAGGGCCCACCGTGATGTTTGTTTGCCATCCTACCCCACTGGACAAATGTTGGTTCGAGTAAGAGCTCTGTGGGGACAACCATGCTGTATGAATTTTTCCATGCTGCTCATCCATTTTTCTAGATAATTTTAGGGTATGAGCCCAAAATAAAGTAGATTTTAGGCTCAAGTGGACCACACCATGGAGAGCAGTAGTGATAATGACCCCATTGTTGAAACCTTCGTAGGATCCTGGCACAGGGGAGGACGTGAGGTCGAGCACCGTCTTCCTCAAGAGGATAACTATTCAGAATCCACGGAACTTCTCTGGACTCCTCACAGAGACTTCTCGAATCCACAAGGAAAGAAAGCAAGAAATAGAAATAAATTCTAATAAATTCGAAATTAATTAATGAATCCATAAAAACGAGTTCACAACCCTTTAAGTAGGGGTACCAAGCAATGGGAAAGAAATTAGAATCAAACTACAACTAAAACTCCTAGAATTCGCGACTTACTATAAATAGTAAACTTATTATTTATAGACGGTCGTGATGTCTACTAGTGCGCAAGGTTTTCAGCCAAAAATAGTAAGTGTCCTATTTGGCTTTAGCAAACCATTCTCCTAATTATTCTAAGCTCTTTTCACGTTGGGCGCAACTCTTAAAGCCCGACGGATGAAAGTTATAATCAAACTAAAACTTACTATTTATAGTAAAAACGAAATTAAAACAGAGAAATGACCGTCAATCCAGGGGTATTTCGCAAATCCAGCTTGTGCAACCCCGCATAGCGGGGTTGGTTGGCTAAAGTAGCTCGTTCTACCCCAAAATCATATATTTTACGTCCGGATTCTGAGATACGCTCGATTTAAGGTCTGATGGTCTAAATCACTTCTGTTGTCGACCTGGCCTTTTCTGATCCATCTTGGCCATGTAACTGTCCGCGACCCGCTCTACATCAGATCCACCGTGATGTTTATTTACCATCTAATCTGTTCATAAGGTCACATGGACCTGAACAAAGGGAAAACACAAATGTCAGCTTGATGGGTTCGAGTCCTTACCTTAGTGGTAGACTCTGAGTTTGAACACGAGGTCTTGAGTTCGATACCCATAGATAGTGAAATCCCACTAAGCCGTGTGTGGGTGTGTGTCGGGTGCATGTGTAAAAAAAATAATAATAATAATTGTCAGCTTGATTCAAAACTTATGGGGCTCCTTGCAAAGTTTTAATGGTGGTCGTTAAATTCACACTGTGTGGTTCAGTAGAGCCTTGGATCTGCCTCATTTTGGACTCATACCTTAAAGTGACTTGAAAAATTGGATGAACTGTGTAGATAAAACTCATACATCCTGGTAAGCCCCGCATAGCCACTGCCAGGCCGATTTCATCCAGGAGACAGGATGTAATCCGCTTCCTAAAAAAGAGAGGAAATTTGTTTCTTTTAACTACTTTTCCTGGAAAGAATAGAAAAGAGTAAAACAAAAGAAATAAAGTAAAAAAATCAAAAATAAATAAATAAATAAATAAAGTAAAACAATTAAAAATAAATAAATAAAGTAAAACAATTAAAAATAAATAAATAAACTCAGTAAATTCAGATCTCAAGCCCAAAGAAGAAAAGGACAATGGTTTGGAGACCCTTGGTGGATCTTAGATACCATGCTCTAGCCATATGACAACCCAGGCGGGCGCGATTGCCTACTAATGCCTTTCGCAGGAACTTCCTGTGCTGGGAAGTTAGGTGAGTATAATGATATTTGTGAGAAAACCACACCGTTCATCTGTTTTTCTAGATCATGTTAGGACATAAGCCAAAAAATATACAGATCCAAAACTCAAGTGTGTTGCACAACAGGAAAGAGTACCTGGGGAAATGACTGCCCTTAAAACCTCTTAGGAGTCCACCTAATGCTTTTTTTTTTAACACACGCACCGGACACACACACACCCACGCACGCTGTAGTGGGATTTCACTGCCTATGGGTCTCAAACCCAAGTCCTCGTGTTGAAACTCTTCAGAGTCTACCACTGAGATAAGGACTTGAACCCGAGTCCACCTAATGCTTATATACCATACATATTGTTCATAAATTCATTCCTGCTAAGATGAACTGAAAACACAGACTATTAGCATGATGCAAAATTTCTATAGGCCCATGTGTTTTAACTTGCCTACCCATTTTTTCCTATAATGCAGCCTGCTTGAGCTTCAGAGATGCCTCATTTTTTGGGCCTATGTCCTAGCAACATCTAGCAAAATGGATGGATTGGGTGAAGTTTTCACAAACATCACAATGGGCTTCACCTCGTGCAAAAAGTTTCTGCAAAAGGCATTCACAAGCAATCCATTATCAAACAACCACTTACTCTAAAAGCTCGAACTTTTAGAGAAAGCGATTGTTTGACATGGTATCAAAGAGGAAGGTCTTGTTTTAGAATCTTAGGAGTAGCAAATATGCCTCCCCTAATATATTCTCCCGGGGAGCCGTTTATGATTTGAGTTGCGTATTCCTCCACCCTTGCCAATATGTTCCCTTGCGGAATTTGAGTGTTAAAGTCTCTTGATATACATGGATACACCATCCTCTAATGATTTGAGCTTTTAGAGCAAGTGGTTGTTTGACATCTGTGTCCCGAGAACCTGATCCCAATGACCCACAACCACAGGAAATGCACTAAACAAAACTCAAGAATCCATCACCCTCAGATTCGAACAAAAGCATTCCAAAAGCTACCCTTAATATCTAAGACAAAGCAACCAAACTAATGTTAGGAGACCTGTCCTCATGAATTGAAGGTAAAAAAAAAAATAAAAAAAAACAACCAACAAAAGCAAATATGAAATGGAAACAAGGCCCAACCACTGACTCAATCCAACCCGTCCACGTCCAAGCCATCACCTTCAAAGCCACCAACTGCCCCCCATCCAAGCGCCAGTAAATCTCAGCCAAACATTCTAAGCCAAAGGTGCTAGTCAAATCACCTCCCATTACACTTCACCTTCAAAACATCGATGGTTTGGGTGCGCTCTCCTTCCTAATAAGATCACAGACTCCCACCACTGAGATCTGTCCCTCTACCCTAACCATCCAGAAAAGTCCTCTTAAATTTAAATCCAAGTGCAATCTGGCCTGCACCTTGCTCAAATCCATCTTTGTATCTGTTGAGGGTCAAGTATTGCATATCAGAGACCCTGTTATTGCCTGGATTTTCAAACATAGTATTGTTTAATGGCCTCGATTTAATCATGTTTGTGATGCGGGGCATATTCACGAGCTTGGATGGAAAAGGGTACTAAAAGCATGGATTTAACATCAAGTCACCAAGGCAAGCAACGGACCCTAAGAGACCAAGATCGACAGATTTGCACGCCAAGGATACAAGAAAATCGAGGAATTGAAGCTCAAGTGGCACGAAAAGTGTGCCCAGAATGCAAGATCATAGGATTCCCACCATCTCGATCAGTTCGAAACTCCATACGTAGCTTGAGGACCAAAAAATAACCGTACACGTCAAATTTCAGCCATTGGATCCCTCTGGAAGTGGCCCAACGCTCAGATCAGCCCATAAACCATTGATTTTGGGCCCACCTGAGATCTGGATATGCTTAAAATTTGGTCTCAACCTATTATCTAAGGAGACAAGACGGATGAACGGAGCGGATTTCCGGGATCCATTATCATGGATTCCAAACAAGTTGAACGTGCATATAGTGCACTCGCACATGAGCTGTGCCGGACCAGCCAGTCTGGTCAAACCCGACGCTAACCGTCTCCCTCTCTCTTCTGCGAAAAAAACGGACAGCGTCTTTACGCTGTCCATCCGTTTTTCGTTAGTGGGCCCCACACAGCAGTTATTCGAAGGATCTGAGCTGTTCATGAGACTCACACCGCCAATCTTACTCAGGCCTAGGTGGATAAAAATTAAAAAGACTATCATTAAAACGGACAATAGACGGTGGAAGAGAAACATCGGTGGACCACACCAAAACTCGACAAAAACCAGCCCTTCCTGACTGAAATTTTGAGGGGAAACCAGTGGACGGCATGGATTTCCCAAAACGAAAGCTATGTGGGCCCCATCGCAGCAGCGACAGCGGCGACCCTGTTTCGCAGCAGGACCGACGGTTGATCATTGTGAGTCACCATCAGGGTTCATCAGTCGGATCTAAACCGTTCATCATGAAGGTCTGCCCGAAAGCTCCCAGAGGACGTTGTCCTTTTGGAAGGAAAGCAAAGAAGAAGAATAGTGAAAGACTCCGAATTGGCTGCTGTGCGTAAAGAACGCCTCCGCAGCCAAGTCGTCCGCGGACTCCAGCCTTCCGCACCGACCTCCTAGCTATATGAGGAAAAAGAAAAAGGGAGAGAAGGATCCACGGCTGGAACAGGGGAAGAGGGTTGCGGGCTTGGCTTTGAAGGAACGGAAGAAAAGAAGAAGAAAAGAAGAAAAAGCTGAGGAACGGAGAGAGAGAGACTTGGCTGAGTACAGGGCAGCCGTGGGAATGAAGGGTGGCTGCTGGACGTAAGCCTGTTCTTCTTTTCTCTCCTCCTTGTTCTTTTCTTTCTCTTTTTATTTCTATTTTTATTTGAATTTAGCCCATTCATGTGTGGCTAAACCTCTTAGCTAGGGCTAAGAGGTGAAGCCTGTAGCGAGATGGGAGATTTTACTGTGTGCCTTTAATTCATAAACTGAATTTGATATAGTTGATTATTAAAGGAATATTTTTCTTAGTCTTTTATGGTCTGTTGTGACTGAAATTACAATGGGTTTGCAATGGCTTTGAGTATTTCTTTTTCCCTTTTTATGTTTATGAAGTCAGGAACCCTTGTTGTTCATCATTGTCCCATGGGCATGGTAGGATGACAGTACCCTTCCTGATCCTCATACATTGTTGGTTGGTTGGTAATTAGTTTAATTCTGTTGTTTACTTTGTCTCCTGGGCATGGCTTGGTGATGGAATCCATTCTAATTCATATACCTTTCACCTCTTAAAAACTATATCAAAGGAAGTCTAGTTAAATTTCATGATTTCTGAAGCAGGCATAATTTCTCCCTGATCTCTACAAGTGGATCCTCTGAATCCCTAGTTTCTTTCTCTGAATTCCTTAAAGTTTTAGATAATTATTCCACAATTATTCCTTAAACTCTATTTGGTTTAGATCACATCTTAGTCTAGTTCTATTTCTACTTGGTTTCAGATAACGTACAGGTTTCAGTCCCTGTGGATTCGACCTCGGTCTTACCGAGTTTATTACTACATCACAACCCTATACTTGGGGAGTGAACAAGTTTTTGGCGCCGTTGCCGGGGATTGACGGCTACGTTTTTCTGAAATTAATTAGTTTTAGAATTAAGTTAGGATTAAGATTTTACTTACTTTAGGATAAAAGTTTTTATTTTATTTTATTATATTGTTTTTAGAACTTAACCTGTTTTCCTGTTTTGTAGGATCCTGACATAAGTTCTTAAATTGGTAATTCCTTCCTAATTTCTCTACTTTTTCTGTTTTTAGAATTAAGGTTTAAATCTTAGAAATTTTCTAACTCTAGTATTTCTCTGTTTGTAGGAAATAGTTTATTTTTAGAAACTTTCCTCTTTTGTTTTTAGAAACCAGGTTAGTTATTTGCCTTTTTAGAGATTAACCTTCTATTCTTGTTCTCTAGTAACTTTCTAATTCTAACTCTCTTAGAATCTAATTTGTTTCCTAGTTTATTTTTAGAATTTTAGTTTAAAAACTAACCTTCCTATTTTGTAGGCCTTTAAGATAGAAATTTCTAATTCGGTAAGCTCCTTCTCTACTTTCTATTTTTCAGTTCTCTTTCTAATTTACTTTCTAGTTTAGGGCTCCCTTCTTTAGAAACTATTTCACTTCTATCTTTCTTTTAAAGGATTGTTCTTCCCTTTTTAGAATCTAACTTATTTTGTTTTATTTTGCAGGTCTTCAACTTAGGGCCTCCAATTTGGTAACTCCTTTCAAACTCTCTCTTTCTTTTTAGATTTTCTTTTCTTTGGATTAAGTTTTTGAATTTAATTGAGGGCTGTGAGTGTTTCATGCCCAAGTGGGCCCGTGACAACACTCGACGTCTCTTGACTGAAGGAGGATTGGTTAAGGGGTTGACTATGCATCGTAGGACTAGACACCGCTCGAAATCCCCTGAGTTAATTGAAGTTATGGCTGAAGACCAACCTCCTCTACTTCCACCCAGGGTGGAGGATACCCAAGATGAGAACGAGGTGCATCAGGCACCCCCGCCTCGTACTTTACGAGATTATCTACAACCGGCGGGAGTGAGTATGCCCTCATGCATGATTTTTCCTGAAAACACAGGACAAATGGACATCAAGCCAGGAGTTATCCAACTCCTTCCCAAATTCCATGGACTTGAATCAGAAAGTCCATATTTACATTTGAAAGAGTTCGATGAGATTATAGCTACATTATGTTTTCCTAATGTATCACGACGGTAATTATGGTAAAATAATCGGGTGATGAGCCATTAAGGAGATATTGTATAAAATTGCGATGGTGTTCACTCCCAAGTATAGGGTTGTGATGTAGTAATAAACTCGGTAAGACCGAGGTCGAATCCACAGGGACTGAAACCTGTACGTTATCTGAAACCAAGTAGAACTAGAACTAGACTAAGATGTGATCTAACCAAATAGAATTTTAAAGAATAATTGTGGAATAATTATCTAGAACTTTAAGGAATTCAGAGGAAGGAAACTAGAGATTCAGAGGATCCACTTGTAGAGATCAGAGAGATCTTATGCCTGAAAGAAGGATTATGGAATTCAAACTGAACTTACTTGATTTGGTTTTCAAGAGATGAAAGGTATATGAATTAGAATGGATTCCATCATCTAACCATGCCCAGGAGACAAAGCAAACAACAGGATAAACTAATTACCAACTAATCAACAATGTATGAAGATCAGGAAGGGTACCGTCATCCTACCATGCCCATGGAACAATGATGAACAACAGGGCTTCCTGGCTTCATAAACATAAAAAGGGAAAGAAAAAGGGATATTCAAAGCCGTTGCAGACCCATTGTAATTTCGGTCACAACAGACCATTAAAGACTAAAAGAATTCCATTAATACAAATCAACTTCAGTTCATGAATTTAAATGAAAAGCAGAAATATAGTATCTCCCATCTCGCTACAGGCTTCACCTCTTAGCCCTAGCTAAGAGGTTTAGCCACACACAGGCATGATGCGGCTAGAAAACAAAGTAAAATAAAACAAAAAGAAAAAGAAATAAACAGAAAAAGAATGCCAAACTCCACTCCTCGTCCAAGCTCCTGTTGCTCACGTCCAGCCTTCCAAATTGAATGCCGCATCTCTCTCCCGCACCTTCCTTTTTAAAGATGGAAAGCTCTCTCCAGAGCTGCTGTGGAGTCCTGAAAGGATTAGGCTGGGGAAACAGTCCTTCCGCAGCCAAAAAACGCCCTGCCCTTTGCTGCGAGGAACCTCACGCAATCCGGAATACCACGTCTCCGCGCTTCTTCTTCTTTATTTTTTTTCAAAAGGACAACGTCCTCTGGGAGTTTTCGTGCAGTCCTACATGATGAACGGTTCAGATCAGCTGTCCGACCGCGCCCAAGGGCGTATAATCCGCCGCAAAAACCGGACGGCTTCCGGTTGCGAAAACAGGGTAACGTCATTGACGCTGTGACGATGGTGGGCGCCACTTCACTGTCTTTTTGGAAAATCCGAGCCGTCCACTGCGTTCTACTCGAAAAATCAGGTGGGAAGCACTACTTTTGGACCAAATTCCATGTGGCCCACAATACCTTCTACTCCGCCGTTCATCATGTCTTTAACGGTTAAGATTCTGTAACATTTTACATGGTCTCAAAAGGCCGCCTTGGTGAGGTAAATACCCCACCTACGCACACAATGGACGGTCCCGATTGATGCTATACATGATGTGTGGGGCCCACAAGCAGAACCGACGGTCGGCAGCGTTACGCTGTTGCGTAATTAAAAAAAATTTGAGTTTGAGTCGGTCAGCGCCTGCTGACCGACTTCCTTATTTTTTATGTTCGTCCGGTGCACTTGTGCACCTTGCACGTGCACTGCATGTGTGGGTCCCATGGTGATGTTTGTAAGAAATCTGCTCCATCCATCTGTTTTGACACGTAGTTTAAGGCGTTGAGACCAAAATTGGAGTATATCCAGATATCAGGCGGGGCCCACATAATGATTAAAGGGGCTGATCTGTCCGTTGGGCCACTTCCACAGTGATCCAGGAGCTGAAATTTTACGTGTACGGTTTATTTATGGTCCTCAGGCCACGTATGAAGTTTCGAACTGATCAGATGGTGGGAACCCTATGATCTTGCATTCTGGACACTTTTCAGGCCACTTGAGCTTCAATTCCTTGATTTTCTTGGGTCCCTGATGTGTAATTCTGTTGATCTTGGGTCTCTGGAGTCCGTCCCACGCTTTGGTGTCATTAGAGCGTTAAGTCCATGCTTTAAGCACCCATTTTGGTCCAGGCTCGTACATACACTCTGCATTATAAACACGATTAATCAGGCCATTAAGCAGTATCATGCGTGTAAATCTATGCAATAAATGGGTCTGATATGCAATATTTGACCCTCAACACAACCCCCAACCAGCATTTTGCTAGTCCCGAGCAAAGTATGCGAAAAATAAGTTGAGAATTACGAAACAATTCCTGTAAAACCGAGTGATATTTTGAAAAACCCAGATACGAGAATTCTTAGATTCATGACTGTTGGATATTACTTTCTCCTAGACTCCAGTACATGGTAAACTTCATAATCAAGTTCAAAGTATTATTCCATTAATTAGAAAAATTCTAACCATTGAGATCTATGAATGTATAATCTAATCTCGACTTGTCAACATTAAGATTCACCTTGATATTTAAGGATATCATTGGTAACAACTGAGAGAATTCACGATAACTCTTCTTGGCTTACACAATATCTTTTTATTCTTTTAATTTTTTTTTGATTTTTTTATTAGAAGTAACGCCAAGAAGAGGGATCAGATCCTCACCTATAGGGAGCAAACCTAAGGTAAAGACTGTACACCCAACTTTTTCACATATCATTCATGGGGAATTAAATCTACACCTATAGGGAGCAAACCTAAGGTAAAGACCATTTGCCCAATCCTTTCAATTTTCCAAGTTGGTTCCTTTCATGTTTAGTGATTACCAAGTTAATCCTTTAATATCGAACTGAAACCTTAATGTGCAAGCGAGATGTGTCCTGCGAATTCATGACTCAACCAATGTTTACAAATTCTAATAATGGATTAATAATTCAAACTTAGCTGTGAAATTTAATAGATAACTGAATCCAAGAGTCATAAAGTACCAACATCACGCATCTTGAAATTCTAAGTGCCCTAGATGGCCGTCAAAATCACTTCGACTTCAACAAAATGTCAGAAAATTTTTAAAATTTTCACAACTTTTGTTCAAGACCAAGAAAATGCTGATTAGGTGACATAATCTCCCACCCCCAACTTAAAATCTACATTGTCCTCAATGTAAAAGAAATAAGCATGCGATGCACATGGGACAAAAAGTAAATGAGAAGTGATGGAAAGATAATACCTGGATGAAAGAATCAAGAGGCTTTCCAAAGATTTCTACGTAGGAGCGGTCAGCACAAGAGAGAAACCAACAGAAGTAAAATAAAATAACAAAAATACAATCCTACCTATACCACTTTCGTAGGTGCTCTCGATTGCATTTAGCGTATGCAATAAGCCTTTAAACCCCTAGGTTGCCCCTAGTGGACGAGTTGTAGTCTCGTGAGGGTTTGCAGTAATGTTACCCACAAACATTGAACTAACTAATGAAATGAAGAGCTGGGTTGCCTCCCAGGAGCGCTAAGTTTACCGTCTTCAGCCAGACAAATAAAGCAACTACTCTAGTCCTAAGAAAACAGGAAACCTACCTATACCTCCATCAGACTAGGAGATCAATCCTGGTAAACAGGATCAGTCAAAGGCATGGACATGTCCTCTGAATCAAATTTCTCGACAAATGGTTTCAATCGATGTCCATTGACTTTAAACTCCTTGCCATTGTCGGGATCTCTTATCTCAACGGCCCCATGCGGAAAAACAGTGACAACAATATAAGGACCGGTCCAACGAGATCGAAGCTTACCCGGAAAGAGATGTAATCGAGAATTGTACAAAAGGACCTTCTGACCAGGCGTGAATGATTTTCGCGAAATGTGTTGGTCATGAAATGCTTTCATCTTGTCCTTGTAAATTCTCGAATTATCGTACGCATCATTCCGGATTTCTTCAAGTTCATTCAATTGAAGTTTGCGTAGCGAGCCAGCGTTGTCCAGATTGAAATTAAGATTTTTGATCGCCCAGTACGCTTTATGTTCCAGCTCCACAGGCAAGTGACAAGCCTTCCCATAGACAAGTCTAAAGGGAGACATTCCAATAGGGGTTTTAAATGCAGTACGGTATGCCCATAAGGCATCGGTCAATCGAATTGACCAATCCTTACGATCAGGGTTAACCGTTTTCTCCAAAATGTGTTTAATTTCCCTATTAGAAATCTCGGCTTGCCCACTTGTCTGTGGATGGTATGGGGTGCTCACCTTATGAGAGATACCGTATTTCTTCATTAAGCTCTCAAATGGTTTATTACAAAAGTGTGAGCCCCCATCACTAATGATGGCTCGAGGCGTTCCGAATCGAGAAAGGATGTTTTCTTTTAGGAATTTAATGACCGTGCGATGGTCATTCTTTCGACACGGAATCGCTTCGACCCATTTAGTGACATAATCCACGACGAGCAAAATATACTGATTTCCAAAGGATTGGGGGAATGGTCCCATGAAATCGATGCTCCAACAATCAAATGCTTCAATGATAAGGATGGGATTCAAAGGCATCATATTTCGACGGGACAATGCTCCCAATTTCGACAACGCTCACAAGCTTTGCAAAACTCATGAGTGTCCCTAAACATAGTGGGCCGAAAAGCCACATGCAGAATCTTGGCCGTGGTCTTTTTAGCAGAAAAGTGACCACCACAGCCTGTGCGAGTGACAGAAGGAGATGACGCCCGATGCTCATCGCCTGGTACACATCTCCTTAGAATTTGGTCCGGCAATATTTAAATAAATAAGGATCATCCAGAAAAGTTGCGCACCTCGGTGAAAAATTTCTTCTTATCTTGCGCGGTCCATTGTGTCGGTATGGCACCCGTAGCAAGATAATTAGCAATATCAACGAACCAAGGTGAATAGGAGACTCGAACAATTGTTCATCGGGGAACATATCATTGATATGGGTCGCCTCAAGGGAATCGGAGGTATTAAGGCGAGAAAGGTGATCGGCCACTACGTTCTCTACTCCCTTTTATCTTTAATTTCCAAATCAAATTCTTGAAGTAGAAGGATCCATCGTATCAAACGGGGCTTAGAATCATTCTTAGAAAGAAGATACTTAAGTGTCGCATGATCTCGTGTAGATAATGATCTTGGATCCGATCAAGTAGGACCTAAATTTGTCCAAGGCGAACACTACGGCTAAGAGTTCCTTTTCCGTAGTCGAGTAGTTCACCGGCGGGATTTAGAGTCCTACTCGCGTAATGAATGAGGTAGGGCTTCTTATCTTTTCTCTAGCCTAGACCGCCCCAAGAGCATAATCAAGCGTCGCACATAAGCTCAAAAGGAAGGCTCGGTGGTCGCATGATAGGTGCGATGGTTAACGTGCCCTTAAGCTTGGTGAAAGCTTCCTGGCATTGCTCACTCCACTGTACGAAGCATCCTTTTCAAGAAGATTACATAAAGGACGAGAGAGAGACTAAAGTCCTTTATGAATCGCTGTAAAATCCTGCGTGTCCTAAGAAGGATCGCACGTCTCTGATGTTCTTGGGTGGAGGTAGGTTAGAGATAAGATCGATTTTTGCCTTATCTACCTCGATTCCCTTGGACGAGATGATATGCCCAAGGACAATTCCCTTCTGAACCATGAAATGGCACTTCTCCCAATTAAGTACCAAGTTCTTTTCTTCACATCTTTTCAGCACACATTTAAGACTTTCCAAGCACTTGCTGAAAGATGGACCGTAAACAGAGAAATCGTCCATGAAGACCTCTAGATATTGCCCCACCATATCAGAAAAGATACTAAGCATACATTACTGAAAGGTGGCAGGGGCATTACATAGTCCGAATGGCATCCTTCGATAGGCAAAGGTGCCGTAGGGACATGTAAATGTGGTCTTTTCCTGGTCTTCAGGGGCTATCTCTATCTGGTTGTAGCCCGAATACCCGTCAAGAAAACTATAATAGGAATGACCAGCTAACCTTTCCAGGATCTGATCAATGAATGGTAAGGGAAAGTGGTCTTTCCTCGTGACGGTATTCAACTTCCTGTAGTCAATGCACATTCTCCAACTAGTAGTGACTCTAGTTGGCACGAGTTCATTATTAGCATTGGCTACGATGGTGATTCCGGACTTCTTAGGGACCACTTGAGTTGGACTCACCCATTGACTATCAGATATAGGGTATATAATACCCACATCCAATAGTTTAAGAACCTCGGCCTTAACCACTTCCTTCATGTTTGGATTTAGTCTACGTTGTGGTTGCCGAGCGGTTTTTGCATTATCCTCAAGATATATGCGGTGAGTACAAATCGAGGGATCGATTCCCTTGAGATCCGCTATCGTCCATCCTAGGGCTCCTTTATGCTCAATGAGAGTAGATATGAGCATACTCTCCTGTTCTTTCTCCAGGTGGGCAGAGATCACCACCGGGTATGTCTCATCTTGACCTAAATAGGCATATTTCAAATCAGAGGGCAAAGGTTTTAGGTCAAGCTTCGGCGGCTTGAGGTTAGACGGTAGAGGCACTACATCGGTTTGTGGTAATTCTTCAAATTGTGGCCTCCACCGGTTAACTTCAAGTACCGGTGCAGTATCAAGCAAGGCACACGTCTCCCTAATCATGTCATCATCAAAATCATGGGAGTGGGCTAGGCACGTCTCCAGATGGTCGGAGGATAAGGTCAGCGGTGTCGTATCTTCCACGAAAGAGTCAATCATATTAATGTCGTGAAAATCGTCATCATCCTCTGAGTTGCTGCTGTTATTAAAAAAATGTTTGACTCCAATGTCAAATTTTCAAAAGACATAGTCATGATACCATTCCTGCAATTGATAATTGCATTTGACATGGCAAGGAATGGACGACCAAGAATGACGGGAATCTGAGTGCTCATATTATTGATGGGTTCGGTGTCCAGGATGATAAAATCTACAGGGTAGTAAAATCTATCGACCTGGACTAACACATCCTCAATTATCCCTCTTGGTACACGAACAGAGCGATCGGAAGTTGTAGTGTGGTTAGGGTGGGTTTTAATTCACCCAAACCTAATCGTTTGTATACCGAGTAGGGAATCAGATTGACGCTCGCTCCTAAGTCAAGAAGTGCGTGATCAATTTGATGGTTCCCGATTACACATGATATGGTTGGGCTACCGGGATCCTTGAATTTCTGCGGCACGTCTTGCTTCAGGATGGCACTCACTTTCTCAGTCAAGAAGATTTTCTTTTGAATAATTTTTCGTCTTTTGGTTGTGCATAAGTCTTTCAGAAATTTGGCATATGAAGGTATCTGTTTAACGACATCAAGTAAAGGAATGTTGACTTTCACCTGTTTCAACACCTCTAGGATATCCTGAGAGTTAGAGAGAGGTTTTGGTGAAACCAACCGTTGGGGGAATGGAGCAACTGGCTTCTCTAGAAGTTTCGGTTCTACTTTTTGTGGGGCATCACTGGATCCATCATTGTTGTCCTCTTCTGGTTCTTGAGGCTTTTCGGGCCTAACCGGAAGAGTTTTATCAATGATCTTCCCACTCCTAAGAGTGGTGATGGATTTAGCATGCCCCATCTGATTTGAAGAGCTGGGATCATTATTCTCGTACTGCGGTTTAGGATTGGGGAGAGGTTGTGCAGGAAGCATCCCCTTTTCTATAACCGTCATACGAGAATCTATCTTTTGCATAAAATCTGTAATTCCCCGCATTGCCTGAGCCAGCTCTTGTATGGGATTTTGAACCGGTTCCTCTTGAGGTTTCACTTGATTTGGATTTTGATTGAAGAAACCTGGAGGAGTAGCCGTTTGTCCGTTCCTCCAACTAAAGTTTGGATGATTTTTCCAGCCAGGATTGTATGTATTGGAGTTAGGTTCAGTAAAAGGTCTTTGATAGTTGTTTACGGCATTGGCTTGTTCATTCAACACTCCTCGAAAGGCAGGTATTGTAGGACAGTTTTCAGTTGTGTGAATGTTGCAATCACAGATGCCGCAAACAATTTCATTGACCTTATCCTTCTTTCCTTCCATGGCCTCAACTTTCCTTATGAGCGTAGTCACTTTACACTTGAGATCATCCTCTTCTTTCAAGAGATATAATCCACCTTTCTCCTTTAATTGAGTCGGCCTAGACGTGGTGTTCGCCATTGGGTAATAGTCCCATGATTGTGTTTTTTCAGCGAGACTATCGAGGTAATCCCATACCTCGTCAACATCTTTATTAATGAACTCTCCATTACACATTGTCTCGACCATTTGGCGCATGGAAGATGTCAGTCCATCATAGAAAAAATTTGTAATGCGCCACGTTTCAAATCCGTGTTGTGGGCATAAATTGACCAAATCTTTGAACCTTTTCCAACATTAGAAGAATGTTTCATCTTCCTTTTGGGCAAAGTTCATGATTGCTTTTCTGAGGGTAATCGTTTTATGATGTGGGAAGAATTTTTTTATGAATTCCCTCTGCATATCGTTCCATGTGCCAATGGATCTAGGACGCAGTGAATGTAACCACGTCTTAGCTTTCTCTTTTAAGGAAAAAGGAAAGAGTTTCAGCCTAATTGTATCCTCAGATACATTAGGAAAACATAATGTAGCTATAATCTCATCGAACTCTTTCAAATGTAAATATGGACTTTCTGATTCAAGTCCATGGAATTTGGGAAGGAGTTGGATAACTCCTGGCTTGATGTCCATTTGTCCCGTGTTTTCAGGAAAAATCATGCATGAGGGCATACTCACTCCCACCGGTTGCAGATAATCTCGTAAAGTACGAGGCGGGGGTGCCTGTTGCACCTCATTCTCATCTTGGGTATCCTCCACCCTGGGTGGAAGTAGAGGAGGTTGGTCTTCAGCCATAACTTCAGTTAACTCAGGGGATTTCGAGCGGTGTCTAGTCCTGCGATGGATAGTCAACCCCTCAACCAATCCTCCTTCAGTCAAGAGACGTCGAGTGTCGTCACGGGCCCACTTGGGCATGAAAACACTCGCAGCCCTCAATTAAAAACCTAATCCCAAGAAAGGAAAAGAAAATCTAAGAAGAAAGAGAGAGTTGGAAAGAAATTACCAAATTGGAGTCCTAAGTTAAAAACCTGTAAAATAAAACAAAAATAAGTTAGATTCTAAAAAGAGAAGAATGATCCTTTAAAAGAAAAATAGCAGTAAATTAATTTCTAAAAGAAAGAATTCTTAAAAGAAAGTGGAAATTTCTAAAATATATTAGAAAATATCTAAACTAGAAAGTAAATTATTAAAAGAGAACTGAAAAATAGAAAGTAGGGAAGGAGCTTACCGAATTAGAAATTTCTATCTTAAAGGCCTACAAAATAGGAAGGTTAGTTTCTAAACAAAAATTCTAAAAATAAATTAAGAAACCAATTAGATTCTAAGAGAGTTAAAATTACTAAAAATAAAAGTAGAAAGTTAATTAAGAAATAACCTAGTTTCTATTTCCTACAGATGAGAGGATACTAGAATTAGAAAATTTCTAAGATTTAAACCTTAATTCTAAAAACAGAAAAAGTAGAGAATTTTAGGAAAGAATTACCAATTTAGAAATTTATGTCAGGATCCTACAAAACAGGAAACAAGTTAGTTCTAAAAATCAAATAGAAATAAAAATCTAAACTAAAGTTAATAAAATCCTAATCTCAAACTAATTCTAAAACTAATTAATTTCAAAGAATCGTAACCGTCAGTCCCCGGCAACGGCGCCAAAAACTTGTTCACTCCCCAAGTATAGGGTTGTGATGTAGTAATAAACTCGGTAAGACCGAGGTCGAATCCACAGGGACTGATACCTGTACGTTATCTGAAACCAAGTAGAACTAGAACTAGAACTAGACTAAGATGTGATCTAAACCAAATAGAGTTTAAGGAATAATTGTGGAATAATTATCTAAAACTTTAAGGAATTCAGAGGAAGGAAACTAGGGATTCAGAGGATCCACTTGTAGAGATCAGGGAGATCTTATGCCTGCGGCAAGGATTATAGAATTCAAACTGAACTTACTTGATCTGATTTTTAAGAGATGAGAAGTATATGAATTAGAATGGATTCCATCATCTAACCATGCCCAGGAGACAAAGCAAACAACAGGATAAACTAATTACCAACTAATCAACAATGTATGAAGATCAGGAAGGGTACCGTCATCCTACCATGCCCATGGAACAATGATGAACAACAGGGCTTCCTGGCTTCATAAACATAAAAAGGGGAAGAAAAAGGGATATTCAAAGCCGTTGCAGACCCATTGTAATTTCAGTCACAACAGACCATTAAAGACTAAAAAAAATTCCATTAATACAAATCAACTTCAGTTCATGAATTTAAATGAAAAGCAGAAATATAGTATCTCCCATCTCGCTACAGGCTTCACCTCTTAGCCCTAGCTAAGAGGTTTAGCCACACATGATATGGGCTAGAAAACAAAGTAAAATAAAACAAAAAGAAAAAGAAATAAACAGAAAAAGAATGCCAAACTCCACTCCTCGTCCAAGCTCCTGTTGCTCACGTCCAGCCTTCCAAATTGAATGCCGCATCTCTCTCCCGCACCTTCCTTTTTAAAGATGGAAAGCTCTCTCCAGAGCTGCTGTGGAGTCCTGAAAGGATTAGGCTGCGGAAACAGTCCTTCCGCAGCCAAAAAATGCCCTGCCCTCTGCTGTGAGGAACCTCACGCAATCCGGAATACCACGTCTCCGCGCTTCTTCTTCTTTATTTTTTTTCAAAAGGACAACGTCCTCTGGGAGTTTTCGTGCAGTCCTACATGATGAACGGTTCAGATCGTCCGTCCGATCGCTCCCAGGAGTGCACAATCCGCCGCAAAAATCGGACGGCTTCCGGTTGCGAAAATAGGGTAGCGTCATTGACGCTGTGACGATGGTGGGCCCCACTTCACTGTCTTTTTAGAAAATCCGAGCCGTCCATTGCGTTCTACTCGAAAAATCAGGTGGGAAGCACTACTTTTGGACCAAATTCCATGTGGCCCACAATACCTTCTACTCCGCCGTTCATCATGTCTTTAACGGTTAAGATTCTGTAACATTTTACATGGTCTCAAAAGGCCGCCTTGGTGAGGTAAATACCCCACCTACGCACACAATGGACGGTCCCGATTGATGTTATGCATGATGTGTGGGGCCCACAAGCAGAACGGACGTTGGTGTGGATCTTCACTGTAACGGCACTTGCCGTTTTGCGCAAGGAGTCGGTCAAATCCGACTTTGACCGAGAATCTCGGTCCAGTGTACACTGAGTGCGCATGCACTTGTGTTCGTGCGATGTTGATGTTTGTAAGAAATCTGCTCCATCCATCTGTTTTGACACGTAGTTTAAGGCGTTGAGACCAAAATTGGAGTATATCCAGATATCAGGCGGGGCCCACATAATGATTAAAGGGGCTGATCTGTCCATTGGGCCACTTCCACAGTGATCCAGGAGCTAAAATTTTACGTGTACGGTTTATTTATGGTCCTCGGGCCACGTATGAAGTTTCGAACTGATCAGATGGTGGAAACCCTATGATCTTGCATTCTGGAAACTTTTCAGGCCACTTGAGCTTCAATTCCTTGATTCTCTTGGGTCCCTGATGTGTAATTCTGTTGATCTTGGGTCTCTGGAGTCCGTCCCATGCTTTGGTGTCATTAGAGCGTTAAGTCCATGCTTTAAGCACCCATTTTGGTCCAGGCTCGTACATACACTCTGCATTATAAACACGATTAATCAGGCCATTAAGCAGTATCATGCATGTAAATCTATGCAATAAATGGGTCTGATATGCAATATTTGACCATACACTGCGTCCTAGATCCATTGGCACATGAAACGACATGCAGAGGGAATTCATAAAAAAATTCTTTCCACATCATAAAACGATTACCCTCAGAAAAGCAATCATGAACTTTGCCCAAAAGGAAGATGAAACATTTTTCCAATGTTGGGAAAGGTTCAAAGATTTGGTTAGTTCATGCCCACAACACGGATTTGAAACGTGGCGCATTACAAATTTTTTCGGACTGACATCTTCCATGCGCCAAATGGTCGAGACAATGTGTAATGGAGAGTTCATTAATAAAGATGTTGACGAGGTATGGGATTACCTCGATAGTCTGGCTGAAAAAACACAATCTTGGGACTATTACCCAAAATCAAACACCACGTCTAGGCCGACTCAATTAAAGGAGAAAGGTGGATTATATCTCTTGAAAGAAGAGGATGATCTCAAGTGTAAAGTGACTACGCTCATAAGGAAAGTTGAGGCCATGGAAGGAAAGAAGGATAAGGTTAATGAAATTGTTTGCGGCATCTGTGATTGCAACATTCATACAACTGAAAATTGTCCTACAATACCCACCTTTCGAGGAGTGTTGAATGAACAAGCCAATGCCGTAAACAACTATCAAAGACCTTTTACTGGACCTAACTCCAATACATACAATCCTGGCTGAAAAAATCATCCAAACTTTAGTTGGAGGAATGGACAAACGGCTACTCCTCCAGGTTTCTTCAATCAAAATCCAAATCAAGTGAAACCTCAAGAGGAACCGGTTCAAAATTCCATACAAGAGCTGGCTCAGGCAATGCGGGGAATTACAGATTTTATGCAAAAGATAGATTCTCGTATGACGGTTATAGAAAAGGGGATGCTTCCTGCACAACCTCTCCCCAATCCTAAACCGCAGTACGAGATTAATGATCCCAGCTCTTCAAATCAGATGGGGCACGCTAAATCCATCACCACTCTTAGGAGTGGAAAGATCATTGATAAAACTCTTCCGGTTAGGCCCGAAAAGCCTCAAGAACCAGAAGAGGACAACAATGATGGATCTAGTGATGCCCCACAAAAATTAGAACCGGAACTTCTAGAGAAGCCAGTTGCTCCGTTCCCCCAACGGTTGGTTTCACCAAAACCTCTCTCTAACTCTTAGGATATCCTAGAGGTGTTAAAACAAGTGAAAGTCAACATTCCTCTACTTGATGCCGTTAAACAGATACCTTCATATGCCAAATTCTTGAAAGACTTATGCACGACCAAACGACGGCAAAGTATTCAAAAGAAAATCTTCTTGACTGAGAAAGTGAGTGCTATCCTAAAGCAAGACGTGCCGCAGAAATTCAAAGATCTCTATAGCCCAACCATATCATGTGTAATCGGGGATTATCAAATTGATCACGCACTTCTTGACTTAAGAGCGAGCGTCAATCTGATTCCCTACTCGGTATACAAACAGTTAGGTTTGGGTGAATTAAAACCTACCCTAACCACACTACAACTTGCTGATCGCTCTATTCATATACCAAGATGGAAAATTAAGGATGTGTTAGTCCAGGTTGACAGATTCTACTACCTCGAAGATTTTATCGTCCCTGGACACTGAACCCATCAATAACATAAGCACTCAGATTCCCGTCATTCTTGGACGCCCATTCCTTGCCACTTCAAACGCAATTATCAATTGTAGGAATAGTGTCATGACTATGTCTTTTGGGAATATGACATTGAAGTCAAACATCTTTTTCAATAATGGCAGAAACTTAGAGGATGATGACGATTTCCATGACATTAACATGATTGACTCTTTCGTGGAAGATACGACACCTCTAACCTTATCCTCTGACTCTCTAGAGACGTGCCTGGCCCACTCCCATGATTTTGATGATGACATGATTAGGGAGACGTGCGCCTTGCTTGATACTACACCGGTACTTGAAGTTAACCGGTGGAGGCCACAATTTGAAGAATTGCCACAAACCGATGTAGTGCCTCTACCGTCTAACCTCAAGCCGCCGAAGCTTGACCTAAAACCTTTGCCCTCTAATTTGAAATATGCCTATTTAGGTCAAGATGAGACATACCCGGTGGTGATCTCTGCCCACCTGGAGAAAGAACAGGAGAGTATGCTCGTATCTACTCTCATTGAGCATAAAGGAGCCCTGGGATGGACGATAGCGGACCTCAAGGGAATCGATCCCTCGATTTGTACTCACCGCATATATCTTGAGGATAATGCAAAAACCGCTCGGCAACCACAACGTAGACTAAATCCAAACATGAAGGAAGTGGTTAAGGCCGAGGTTCTTAAACTATTGGACGTGGGTATTATATACCCTATATCTGATAGTCAATGGGTGAGTCCAACTCAAGTGGTCCCTAAGAAGTCCGGAATCACCATCGTAGCCAATGCTAATAATGAACTCGTGCCAACTAGAGTCACTACTGGTTGGAGAATGTGCATTGACTACAGGAAGTTAAATACCGTCACAAGGAAAGACCACTTTCCTTTACCATTCATTGATCAGATCTTGGAAAGGTTAGCTGGTCATTCTTATTACAGTTTCCTTGACGGGTATTCGGGCTACAACCAGATAGAAATAGCCCCTGAAGACCAGGAAAAGACCACATTTACATGTCCCTATAGCACCTTTGCCTATCGAAGGATGCCATTCGGACTATGTAATGCCCCTGCCACCTTTCAACGATGTATGCTTAGTATCTTTTCTGATATGGTAGGGCAATATCTAGAGGTCTTCATGGACGATTTCTCTGTTTACGGTTCATCTTTCAGCAAGTGCTTAGAGAGTCTTAAATGTGTGCTGAAAAGATGTGAAGAGAAGAACTTGGTACTTAATTGGGAGAAGTGTCATTTCATGGTTCAGAAGGGAATTGTCCTTGGGCATATCATCTCGTCCAAGGGAATCGAGGTAGATAAGGCAAAAATCGATCTTATCTCTAACCTACCTCCACCCAAGAACATCAGAGACGTGCGATCCTTCTTAGGACACGCAGGATTTTACAGGCGATTCATAAAGGACTTTAGTCTCCTCTCTCGTCCTTTATGCACTCTTCTTCAAAAGGATGCTCCGTACAAGTGGACTGAGCAATGCCAGGAAGCTTTCACCAAGCTTAAGGGCACGTTAACCACTGCACCTATCATGCAGCCACCCGACTGGAGCCTTCCTTTTGAGCTTATGTGCGACGCTTCTGATTATGCTCTTGGGGCGGTCCTAGGCCAGAGAAAAGATAAGAGGCCCTACGTCATTCATTACGCAAGTAGAACTTTAAATTCTGCCCAGGTGAACTACTCGACTACGGAAAAGGAACTCTTAGCTGTAGTGTTCGCCTTGGACAAATTTAGGTCCTACTTGATCGGATCCAAGATCATTATCTACACAGATCATGCGGCACTTAAGTATCTTCTTTCTAAGAATGATTCTAAGCCCCGTTTGATACGATGGATCCTTCTACTCCAAGAATTTGATTTGGAAATTAAAGATAAAAAGGGAGTAGAGAACGTAGTGGCCGATCACCTTTCTCGCCTTAATACCTCTGAGTCCCTTGAGACGACTCATATCAATGACATGTTCCCTGATGAACAACTATTTAGAGTCTCCCATTCACCTTGGTTTGCTGATATTGCTAATTATCTTGCTACAGTGCCATACCCACAGTGGACTCGCAAGATAAGAAGAAATTCTTCACCGAGGTGCGCAACTTTTTCTCGGGATGATCCTTACTTATTTAAATATTGCCCGGACCAAATCCTAAGGAGATGTGTACCGGATAATGAACATCCGAGCGTCATCTCCTTCTGTCACTCACAGCTGTGGTGGTCACTTTTCTCGCTAAAAAGACCACGGCCAAGATTCTGCAGGGTGGCTTTATCGGCCCACTATGTTTAGGAACACTCATGAGTTTTGCAAAGCTTGTGAGCGTTGTCAGAAATTGGGAGCATTGTCCCATCGAAATATGATGCCTTTGAATCTCATCCTTATCATTGAAGCATTTGATTGCTGGGGCATCGATTTCATGGGACCATTCCCCCAATCATTTGGAAATCTGTATATTTTGCTCGCCATGGATTATGTCACTAAATGGGTCGAAGCGATTTCGTGTCGAACTAATGACCATCGCACGGTCATTAAATTCCTAAAAGAAAACATCCTTTCTCGATTCGGAACGCCTCGAGCCATCATTAGTGATGGGGGCTCACACTTTTGTAATAGACCATTCGAGAGCTTAATGAAGAAATACGGTATCTCTCATAAGGTGAGCACCCCGTACCACCCACAGACAAGTGGGCAAGCTGAGATTTCTAATAGGAAAATTAAACACATTTTGGAGAAAACGGTTAACCCTGATCGTAAGGATTGGTCAATCCGATTGACCGATGCCTTATGGGCATACCGTACTGCCTTTAAAACTCCTATTGGAATGTCTCCCTTTAGACTTGTCTATGGGAAAGCTTGTCACTTGCCTGTGGAGCTGGAACATAAAGCGTACTGGGCGATCAAAAATCTTAATTTCAATCTGGACAACGCTGGCTCGCTACGCAAACTTCAATTGAATGAACTGGAGGAAATCCGGAATGATGCGTACGATAATTCGAGAATTTACAAGGACAAGATGAAAGCATTTCATGACCAACACATTTTACGAAAATCATTCACGCCTGGTCAGAAGGTCCTTTTGTACAATTCTCGATTACATCTCTTTCCGGGTAAGCTTCGATCTCGTTGGACCGGCCCTTACATTGTTGTTACTGTTTTTCCTCATGGGGCCGTTGAAATTAGAGATCCCGACAATGGCAAGGAGTTTAAAGTCAATGGACATCGATTGAAACCATTTGTCAAGAAATTTGATTCAGAGGACATGTCCATACCTCTGACTGATCCTGTTTACCAGGATTGATCTCCTAGTCTGATGGAGGACTTGGGTAGTTTGCTTTATTTGTCTGGTAGAAGACGGTAAACTTAGCGCTCCTGGGAGGCAACCCAGCTTTTCATTCCATTTCATTTTTCCTAGTTAGTTAGTTCAATGTTTGTGGGTAACATGACTGCAAACCCTCACGAGACTACAACTCGTCCACTAGGGGCAACCTAGGGGTTTAAAGGCTTGTTGCATATGCTAAATGCAATCGAGAGCACCTGCAAAAGTGGTATAGGTAGGATTTTGTCTTTACTTTTGTTGGTTTCTCTTGTACGGACCCCCTTTTACGTAAATAGCTATGGAAAGCCTCTTGATTCTTTAAGGTATTATCTTCCCATCACTTCTCATTTACTTATTTTGTCCCATGTGCATTGCATGCTTATTTCTTTTACATTGAGGACAATGTAGATTTTAGGTTGGGGGTGGGAGATTAGGTTTCCTAATCAGTATTTTCTTAGTCTTGAGCAGAACTTGTGAAAATTTTTAAAATTTTCTAGAATTTCGTATGAATTCGAAGCGATTTTGACGGCCATCTTGGATTTAGAATTACAAGATAAGTGATGTTGGAATTTATGACTCTTGGATTCAACTATTTGTTAGATTTCACAGTTAAGTTAGAACTATTAATCCATGATTAGAAATTTTAAACATTGATTGAATCATAATTCTACATGTCACATCTCACTTACACATTAAGGTTTCATTCGATATGGAAGGATTAATTTGGTGATCACTAAGCGTGAACGAATGGTTTTCACCATAGGTTTGCTCCCTACAGGTGTAGATTCGATTCCCCAAGGTTGACATCCATGAACTTTTTGGTGACCGGTCTTTACCATAGGTTTGCTCCCTATAGGTGTAGATTCGATTCTCCTCCTTGGCTGTACTTTTAAAAAGTAGACATAGTGTGGAAATCATCAAAAGCTGGAAGAATGAATCAAGCTTTGGTTTAGGTGTTAGTTATCATGAATTCTATTGTGGTTACCAATGATATCTTGAAATAAAGGAGTGAAATTTAATGGTGTTAAGCTGAGATTACACTATACACTTATGAAACTTAATATTTAGAATCATTCTAATTAATGGATTAATATTTGAGCTTGATTATGAAGTAACGTGAGCTTGATTCCAGGAGAAAGTAATACCAACATTCATGAATCTTAGAATTCGAGTATCTGAATTGTTTTTCATAAATCTCTTGAGTTTGTAGAAATTGTCCTGTAATTCTCAATTTATTTTTCGCATACCTTGCTCGGGACTAGCAAGATTTTTGGTGGGGAGTTGTGTTGAGGGTCAAATATTGCATATCGGACCCTGTTATTGCCTAGATTTTCAAACATAGTATTGTTTAACGGCTGATTTAATCATGTTTGTGATGCGGGGTGTATTCACTTGGATTGGAAAAAGGTACTAAAAGCATGGATTTAACGATCAAGAGCACCAGGTAAGCGACGGACCCTAAGAGACTAAGATCGACAGATTCACGCCATGGATCCAAGAAAATCGAGAAATTGAAGCTCAAGTGGCCTAAAAAGTGTCAGAATGCAAGATCATAGGGTTCCCACCATCGGATCAGTTCGAAACTTCATACATGGCTCGAGGACCCAAAAATAACCGTACACGTCAAATTTTAGGCCTTGAATACCTCTGAAAGTGGCCCAACGCTTAAAGCAGCCCATAAACAATTGATTTTGGGCCCACCTGAGATCTGGATATGCCTAAAATTTGCTCTCAACCCATTATTTGAGGAGACAAAACGGATGAACGGAGCGGATTTCCGGGATCCATCATCATGGACTCCAAACGAGTTGGACGTGCGTATAGTGTACAAGCACGTGAGCTGCACCGGACCAGCCGGTCCGGTCAAACCGCATGCGACCCGTCTCCCTCTCTCTTCTGCGAAAAAACGGACAGCGTCTTTATGCTGTCCGTCCATTTTTCGTTAGTGGGCCCCACACAGCAGTTATTCGAAGGATCCAAGCCGTTCATGAGACTCACACCGCCAATCTTACTCAAGCCTAGGTGGATAAAAATTAAAAAGACTCCGGAGATCCGTTTTTTTATCATTAAAACGGACGATAGACGGTGGAAGAGAAACATCGGTGGACCACACCAAAACTCGACAAAAACCAGCCCTTCCTGACTGAAATTTCGAGGGGAAACCAGTGGACGGCGTGGATTTCCCAAAACGAAAGCTATGTGGGCCCCACCATCAACCACTCTGTTTTGCGTTCGACGCCGTCCGGTTTTCATGGCGAGTTGTGCGCTCGTGGGGGCGATCGGATGGCTGATCTGAGCCGTTCATCATGTAGGTCTGCCAAATATCTCCCAGAGGACGTTCTCCTTTTGAAAGAAAAGCAAAGAAGAAGAAGAGTGAAGGCTCTGAATTTGGCTGCTGTGCGTAAAGAACGCTTCCACATTCTTCTCTGCGTAAAGCAGGCTTCCGCACCGACCTCCTTGCTCTATATAAGGAAAAAGAAAAAGAGAGAAAACCAGGCTAGATCTGGGCTGGACGTGAAGCAACGAATGAGGGAGAGAGAGCAGAAGAAGAAAAGAAGAAAAAGCTGAGGAACGGAGAGAGAGAGACTTGGCTGAGTACAGGGCAGCCGTGGGAATGAAGGGTGGCTGCTGGACGTAAGCCTGTTCTTCTTTTCTCTCCTCCTTGTTCTTTTCTTTCTCTTTTTATTTCTATTTTTATTTGAATTTAGCCCATTCATGTGTGGCTAAACCTCTTAGCTAGGGCTAAGAGGTGAAGCCTGTAGCGAGATGGGAGATTTTACTGTGTGCCTTTAATTCATAAACTGAATTTGATATAGTTGATTATTAAAGGAATATTTTTCTTAGTCTTTTATGGTCTGTTGTGACTGAAATTACAATGGGTTTGCAATGGCTTTGAGTATTTCTTTTCCCTTTTTATGTTTATGAAGTCAGGAACCCCTGTTGTTCATCATTGTCCCATGGGCATGGTAGGATGACAGTACCCTTCCTGATCCTCATACATTGTTGGTTGGTTGGTAATTAGTTTAATTCTGTTGTTTACTTTGTCTCCTGGGCATGGCTTGGTGATGGAATCCATTCTAATTCATATACCTTTCACCTCTTGAAAACTATATCAAAGGAAGTTTAGTTAAATTCCATGATTTCTGAAGCAGGTATAATTTCTCCCTGATCTCTACAAGTGGATCCTCTGAATCCCTAGTTTCTTCCTCTGAATTCCTTAAAGTTTTAGATAATTATTCCACAATTATTCCTTAAATTCTATTTGGTTTAGATCACATCTTAGTCTAGTTCTAGTTCTACTTGGTTTCAGATAACGTACAGGTATCAGTCCCTGTGGATTCGACCTCGGTCTTACCGAGTTTATTACTACATCACAACCCTGCACTTGGGGTGTGAACAAGTTTTTGGCGCCGTTGCCGGGGACTGAAGTCACCTTGGAAATGCTTTTAATTAACAGGTAATCCCATGTTGAAAATTTTTGGAGAATAGACAAACGAATTTGATGAGATAATTGATTAATGCAATCCAACCTTTCACCTTGACAATAACTGCAGTTTTAGTCACCTTGGAAATGCTTTTAATTAACAGGTAATCCCATGTTGAAAATTTTTGGAGAATAGACAAACGAATTTGATGAGATAATTGATTAATTTTTCTTGTATAAATTGTCTTGAAATACAATGGAATTTTTCAAAAAAAATAATTCAAAATCACAATTTTGTTTAAACTTCTCAATTTTCCTTTTCAAAATGTCAATTTTTTTGTCAAACTCTAGATTTTTAAATCTTTTTTTTTTTTCATATTTTCTATTATTTCAACCTTCTCCGTTTTCTTTTTCAAAATGTTTTTTTTTTTTTTGAACTTGTCAATTCTTTATTCAAATTCTTCTTCTTTTTTTCAAAATCTCACTTTGTTATCGAACTTTTCAAAGTTTTTTTCAAAATACAAAATCTCAATTTCTTTTTCAAAATATATAATTTTCCAAAGTTGTCAAAATTTTCACATTTTTTTAATCTTTTCAATTTTTTTTTTCCAAATTTATCGACTCTATTCAAAGTTCTTAATTTTTTTTTTTTCAAAATCTAGATTTTTATTAAATTACAGTTTTTTTTTTTTTCAAAATCTCAAATTTTCTTAAACTTTGTTAATTGTTTTTCTAAACTTTTCAACTATTTTTTTTCAAAATCATAAATTTTTTTAAACTTCCAATTTTCTTTTTCAAAATGTCAATTATATATCGAAATCTCAATTTTTTTAAAACTTCATTTCCTAAAATCTCGATTTTTAATAAAATATGAAGGATGTAGAGTGGGATTTTTCATGTGATATTGCAAAGCATTTAAATATCAGTTTTAAAGCAATAATAATAATAATAATAATAATAATGATAATAATAATAATTTCCATTCAACTGATATAAAAACAAAACAAAAAAATCGATGCATTCAATCAGTTGATACAAAAAATAATCTTAGATACAAATAAATACAATAAAACCACTGAAATTTTATTAAAAAAACACTTCTTAGACTACAATAAAACATAATTTTCCACCATATTCTACCAAATATGTGTGTGGTAGGGGCAAAAGTCAATTTACGACGGATCATGATCTGTCGCAAAAGCAAATAAAATCCATTGCAAAATGCTTTATGTTCGGTTTTTTTGGGCTGTAATTTGCAACGGGAATTCATTGGAAAATCTTCATTTGCGATGGACCCAATCTATCATAAATTTTACTTTAATGACGGATTTTGATCCGTCGCAAAATCCCACCACTTTTAACCTGTCCAAAGTTCGATGGAACTTTTCCGTTAGCGACGGACTAATTCCGTCATTAAAAGATCACAAAACCACAATTTTGGCTGTGTAGAGAACTTCAAACATCACCGCTATCATAGGATTGTTTCCTAGAGGATTGTCTATATAAAGTTATTTCCTAAACCATTGATAGATGTCATCGAATCCAGAAAAGACCTTAGTCTAATACCAACTAATGCAAGAAAGTGTGTAATAGAGAAGAAGAAAATCAACATCTTCTCCAACTAATAAAATCTTGAATTCATAAGAAAGAAAATTTATGTATTTACCTTTTAATAATAATAAGATTGCTCGATTACATCATTTATATGAAAGACCCAATACTCTATTCAAAAATAAAAATATCTAAATAAATCTTATTGAAGAATTCTCGACATTATAATAAGCAACTTTTAAAAAGGACGAAATTTTTAAAACTACAAGAAATAAGAAAATATGATGAAAATGATTTTTTTTTTAATAATAAAATTTTCTTTAAATCTCAATTTTAAACTAAATGCGGCGTGCATTTTCTTGCGTAATGGATGAATTTGACTATAGCAAAGTGGGTCGGTTAACCCAGAAGCATCATAACATGAGAGAGTAAACCTGTGCATACTGCACTCTTAAATTATCACGGAACTATCCACCATAATAACACATACCAAACTGGCCGCATAATCATATGATAAAACAAGTGAAATCAACTAACCTCGAAATCTTACACGTTCTCAATCAAAGGCAGACTAAATAATTAATTATTAATCTCTAACAATGATAAATACTAAGCAACCTAACTGCATTCAAAGACCAGCCACTCAACATGAATGCTACACAAAGATACAATTTGTTCATTTCCATTTTCTCAGGCTAACAAATTTCAATCCAATCTGATAGTCCATCCAAACACACCCAAAAGATTTCTTCTCTGAAATGAGCACGAACAGATGAAAAAAAAAAAAGTCCCATCTCTCTTTGATTCAGTTCAATATTCTCTCATACATTTTCTTTATTTTCAAATTTACACGAGTTCTAAGGCCCAATTAGAATGGCATAAAACAGTGAGAATTCCTAAAGCAATTCCAATCAATCAATGGCCATGACCACATACAATTCTAGGCTGATCAACAGCTCCCAGCCGTCGATCAGCAGGCCCCATCAATGGTCTATGACCTCCGGTACATTCACCGGATACAAATGAATCCGATCCGACCACACATTCCTAACAACCGGTTGGAGGTCCGAAACACATCTCCACACCGCACTGTTACACTTGAAACCGCTCCCGAAAGCAATCTGCCAAACCCGATCGCCCTTCTTCACCCTCCCCTTCGCTTCAAGATAACAAAGCTCATACCATATGGAAGAAGACGATGTGTTACCGAACCGATACAGCGTCATCTTCGAAGCCTCCACATCTTCGTCACTCAACCCAAGCTCACATTCAATCGCGTCGATCACAGCCCTTCCTCCTGCATGTATACAAAAATGCTCGAACGCCTTCCTAAAATCCGGCACGTAGAGGCCCACATCCCTTCCCAGTGGCCAAACCTTGCGGCGGATCACCGAGAGCCCATACCGGACCTGCTCGGCGTAAGGCAAAACCAACGGCCCTAACGAGATGATGTTGGACCTCAATGCAGTCCCAGCCACTTGAATTATCGCTCTCGATAAAGCGACACCAAGTAGGCCCGTCGGGTCTGGTTGCTGGAAAATGCACCCGTATGATCGGTCGTCCGACCCGAGATGGGTTCGCACAAGGTGCTGGAGTTCATACCTGGCGGTGCTTTTATCATTTTCCCGGTTGGATAGCAGGATAGCGGTGCCACCCATGCGAAACAAGATGTTGGTTAGAAGCATGGATTTCGAACTCCCTGTGTAGCCGCCTGGCGAAACCGCTTCCATGCTCAGAACCAATGCCAAGGAGTTGTTATGAACTTTGAGAAGATCTTTCACTAGGCTTACCGACAGAAGCCCGGCACTGCAGCCCATGCCTGAGAGATGGAAGCTCATGACATTGCTTCTAAACCCAAATTTGTGTATGATCATTGAACATATGGACGGTGTCGGGGCGAAAATGCTGCAATTCGACACGATAATGTCAATGGTCTTTGGGTCTATGTGATTTTTGGCAAACAGGTCTTCGACAGCGGCGAAGAGGACATCCTTGACCTCTCGACGGGAGGCCGACAAGGAGCCGTCATGCGGAAGTTGGTTCATGGTCATTGGTAAGCATGTCTCATTGCCGAGGCCGGACCGCTCGAGGACTTTGAGTTGGAAATCTACGAGGTCCTCATTGAAGGCGTCGATGAGGTGGGCATGCTCAATGTAGGTGGCGGAGGGTATGCGGAAGAAGTCCGGTGGGCTGTAGCATGAAAAGTCGATGAGGTAGATGCGTTTGGATGGCCATGTTCTGTAGATTGTGATGAGGATGAGAATGGCTAAGGCCATGAAATGAAGATGGGTGGATGAGATGAGTGTTTGGGTGATGCTGGACTGATTGAGTTGGGATATCTCCATTAACTCCTTTTTCAAATGAAGGTTGATTTGATGGGCTGTTTGGATGATTGATGAAGTGGAATTTGATATGGATAGTGTTTTGGGTGTGTTTGGATGGGCTTATTGTATTTTATTTTGTTGGGATTAATTGGTTTGGAAAGGCTCATCTCTTTCATGGAATATCAGCTCAACCCAACCGTCTGAAAAATTGGTGAGTCATGCAACTGGGCATGCATACATACGTAGTATACGTTTGGTATTGGCAAGTGGCAACGGACGCATGCGTGTGGCCCAGTGCCAGTGCATGCCGAGGAATATGCGAGTGTGGCACATGTGGGTGAGATCTGTGCCGTTCATTAGGTGGGCCCATGCCTAAATGGTCCGGCCTGAGAATCCGGCGCGCCAGATTATCCTGATTGGGCTTTTTGATTGGTGAAAGGAATAGATGGTTAGAAAGGAACGGAGTTTGTTCATTGTCTTCCTTGGGGGTAATTATTCCGAATCCACATATTTTCTCTAGACTACTTACAGAGATTCTTCAAATCGATCCACGATGGAAATAAATAAATTCTACTAAAAATTGTCTTCCTCGGGGGTAATTATTCCGAATCCACATATTAAGTTTACTATTTATAAAAAGTCACAATTTGTAAGAGTTTGAGTTGGAATTTGATGATGAAACTTTTCTTAAATTTGATATCAGAATCTCTGTTAGATGGAGAATCAATTGAATTTATAGATGGAGTGTGTATCCTCTGTTTCCCGGAGGCAGGAACTCCCTGCCTCCAGTGTTTTCATTGGTCAACGTTACTATAAGTACCGCATCATCAGAATTTTTAAATATATTAAAAAAAATACATTTAATAAGGAGTATAACGGGAGACGTTAAACGGAAGCGGTTTGCGTGCTGAGTAAATCATTATGGTAAGTGTTCCGTGTAAAGTATGTGGAGCCCACCGTCATTCTTGCATTGTATCAACTCCATCCATCTCTTTTATCATCTAATTTTAGGGTTTTAAAACAAAAATTAATCATATCCAAAGATCAAGTAGACCACACCACCTGAACAGTGTGAATTGAATTCTACCGTTGAAAAGTTGTTGGGGGCCCGCAGAAGTTTTATATCAATATGATATTTGTTTTTTCCATTCATCCATGTCTTTGTGATCTTATGAACAGTTTGGATGAAAAATAAACATCATTGGGGGCTTAGAAACATTTCAATGATGAAAATCAATACTTCCATTGTTCCCTTTGGTATGGTCTACTTGAGCTCTTGATATACTTCAGTTTTGGGTTCAACCCCTAAAATCATATAAAAAAGCGGATGGACGGCATGGACAAATCACATGAATTCATAGTGGACCCAATAAAGTTTACTCAATACGATAAGACTCGGTACGCAATCCGATTTGGGGGACGCGGATTTCCTGCTAAAGCCTTTTGCAGTAAGATCCTGCGCAAGGATTCTGGATGGGCCCACTACGATGTTTGTGATAAATCCAACCCGTTCATCCATTTTTAGATATCATTTTAGGACATAATACCAAAAATTATATTTCAGAAAAATTATAACGCCATTAAATATATTAAAACAGTTTCGCTTGGAAATTGGATTGCGACAAGCTCTTGCTCTCACCGTAGTTGGGCCCACCTTGTACGTATGTTGTCTATACAGGCCGTCCATCCGTTTTTCCCTCTAATTTAAGGGGTTAAGCCCAAAATTAAAGTATATCCAAATATCAAGTAAATCATACCACTGTAAACAGTGGGGATAATGATTTCCATTGTTGAAAACTTGCTAGGCCCCACAATGATGTTTATTTGTCATCCAACCAGTTCATAAGATCATAAAGGCATGGATGAAGAGAAAACACAAATATAAGCTTGATCCAAAAATTTTATAGCCATGAGAAATTTTCAATGGTAAACATTCAATTCAACTGTTTCCTATGGTGTGGTCCACTTGAACATTGTATATGCTTTATTTTTAGTCTCAAGCCCTAACATTGTCTGGTAAATTTTATGGATAGAGCGGATAAAATACTTAAAATCATGGTAAACTCCATGGAGTTTACTCAGTACGCTGACACAAGAAGTTACTCACCACACAATCAGCGGAAATGGATTGGCTACTCCCCCTACCACCAGCCAATGTCGGTGCTCCGCGGGCTCCAACATGATGTATGTGTTTCATCCATGTCATTCATCTATTTTTCCAAATCATTTTATGGTCTGAGAAAAAGAACGAGGTATATCACAATCTCAAGTGGACCACATTACACGAAATAGTGTTGAATGAGCATCGACCATTAAAAACCTTTTTCGGGCCATAAAAGTTTTGAATCAAGCTAATCTTTGTTTTTTCTTTTCATCTAGGCCTGTATGACCTAATCAAAAGATTGGATGTCAAATAAATAGTACAGTGGGCCTTAGGAGGATTTTGAATGGTGGATATCTAATCACTGTTGTTTTCCTATGGTGTGGTTCATCTGAGATTTATATAAAATTGATGGGCAGAGCAAATAAAATACATAAATCATGGTGGACCCCACAGAGTTTCCTCAGTACGCTAAGCGTAGTGAGTTACTCATTGGGCAATCCACTTCCTTCCCTTCGAGGATTCAGCACATGGGTTGAGTAGCGAGACTGCTACTAAAGTAATGTCACCTAGTTATGTGGGACCCACCATGATGTATATTTTGTATCCACATCATCCATCCATTTGGAGAGATCATTTTAGGGCATGAGCCATAAAATGAATCGGATCCAAAACTCGAGTGAACCCCAACACAGAAACAGTGGAGAGAGTCATGCCCGCCATTAAAAACTTTAAAGGGTTACAAAAGTTTTCCATCAAGCTAATATTTGTGTTTTTCCTTCTTTAATGTCTATGTTAACTTAAGGTCCATTGTGATTTTTATTTAAGTTTTCATTTAGGGATTCAGTGCACAGGTTGAGTAGCGAGACTCACTACTAAAGTGACGTCACCTCGTTATGTCGGTCCCACTATGATGTATGTTTTGTATCCACACTGTGACAGGGTACAGTAGACAAAGTGACGGGGTACAGTAGACAAAGTGACGAGGTTGTAGCACAAAGTGACGAGGTACAGTAGACAAAGTGACGGAGTTGCAATACAAAGTGATGGGGTACAGTAAACAAAGTGATGATGTTGCAGTACAAAGTGACGAGGTTTTAACAGACAAAGTGACGGGGTTGTTGGAAAAAGTAACGAGATTTCACTAGATAAAGTGAATCGGGTGCTAGACAGAGTGACAAGGTTATTGTAGACAAAGTGACGGGATTACTGGACAAAGTGATGAGATTCGTTTAGATAAAGTGACGAGGTTGCCAAGTAATTTGTCCAATAATCCCGTCACTTTATCTAAACGAATCCCGTCACTTTGTCTACAATAACCTTGCCACTCTGTCTAACACCCCATTCACTTTCTCTTGTGAAATCTCGTTACTTTGTTCAGTAACCCCGTCACTCTGTCTGTTAAAACCCCATCATTTTGTCTACTGTACTCCGTCACTTTGTACTACAGCCTCGTCACTTTGTCTAGTGAACCTCATCACTTTATACTAAAACCTCATCACTTTGTCTAGTGAACCCCGTCACCTTATACTGCAACCTCGTCACTTTGTCTCTTAACACCCCGTCATTTTGTCTACTATACCCTGTCATTTTGTGCTGCAACCTCGTCACTGTGACTAGTGAACCCCATCACTTTGTACTGCAACCTCGTCACTTTGTCTAGTGAACCCCGTCACTTTGTACTGCAACCTCGTCATTTTGTCTATTGAACCCCGTCTCTTTATACTATAACCTCGTTACTCTGTTTGTTAACACCCCGTCATTTTGTCTACTATACCCCGTCACTTTGTACTACAACCTCGTCACTTTGTTTAGTGAACCCGTCACTTTGTGTTGCAACCTCATCACTTTGTCTAGTGAACTTCGTCACTTTGTACTGCAAACTCGTCACTTTGTCTAGTGAACCCCGTCACTTTATACTGTAACCTCATCAATTCATTTAGTGGAACCAGGTAATTTTGTTCGGCAACCCGTCACTTTTTTCAACAACCTACTAGTTGCATTGGGCCCCAATAAAGTCAATTATACCGATTCGGGTCGAGTCTTAAAATAATGTGAGAAAACAGATGGATGGAGTAGATATACAACACATAGATCAAGGTGGACCCACGGTGAGGATCCTATGGACATCACTCATCCTGGGTCGCAAATAATATTCCTTGCTAATCAAGCAGATTTTGTAAATAATTTTTTATCTTATAAAATTGCTGTGAGATGACATGGCCTAATTAAATTTTAGAAGAAAGAAATTAGAGGCGGATTAGCTGCCGAAACGTTGAGTAGCTAGACTCGCTATTGAAGTGACGCCACCAAGTTTCGTGGGGCCCACCACGATGTATGTGTTGTATCCACACTGTCCATCCATTTGGGGAGATCATTTTAGGGCATGATCAAAAGAATGAGGCAGATCCAATGCTGGACTAGACCCTACCACAGAAAACAATGACCAGAGTGATGTCCACTATCGAAGCCTTCCTAAGGTCCTCCATGATTTTTATTTGAGATCCAACCTCTTCATAACTTAACACAGACATTAAAGAAGGGAAAACACAAATATCAGCTTGATCGAAAACTTTTGTTGCCCTTATAAGTTTTTAATGGTAGGCATGACTCTCTCCACTATTTTTTGTGGGGGCGTTCACTTGAGTTTTGGATCTGATTCATTCTTTGGCTCATGCCCTAAAATGATCTCTCCAAATGAATGGACGGTGCGAATACAAAACATACATCATAGTGGGACCCACATAAATAAGTGACATCACTTCGGTAGCGAGTCTCACTACTCAACGTGTGCGCTGAATCCCAAATGGAAACAGAAGCGGATTGGCTACTCTCCCTACCACCAGCCCAATGGTGGTGGTCGCGCTCTGTGGGCCCCACCATGATGAATGTGTTTCATCCATTCCTTTAATCTATTTTTACATATAATTTTAGGGCTTCATCCCAAAAATGAGAGGGATATAAATCTCACATGGACCATACCACAGGAAAACAATGGTGATCGGATATCCATCATTAAAGTCCTCCTAAGGCCCACTGTACTGTTTATTTGACATCCAATTTGTTTATTTGGTCATAAAGACCTAGATGAAGGGGAAAAACAAAGATCATCTTGATCCAAAACTTTTATGGCCCCCAAAAAGTTTTTAATGGTCGACGTTCATTCAAAACAGTTTCAGGTAATGTGGTCCACTTGAGATTAGGTTATACCTCATTTTTATTCTCATACCATAAAATGAACTAGAAAAATAGATGGACGGCATGGATGAAACACATACATCATGGTGGGCCCACATAACACTGAATTGCAGGGGAGTAGCAAATCTTTTTCGAATGGAAACCATATAATAGCCGCGGATTAACCGGGGAATGCCTTTTGCAGGAAATTCCAGTGTTGGGATGTAAGGTGGGGTACACCGTGATGTTTATAAGAAATCCAATCTATTCATCCATTTTTAGAGCTCATTTTAAGACATGTAACCAAAAATTAGGATGATCGAAAACTCAACTGGACCATACAAGATGAAACAGTAGAGAAAGAAATTCCTACCGTTGAAACCTTCCTAGGCGTCTTGATGTTTATATGCCATCCAAACCGTTTATAAGGTCATTTTTACCGGGATGAAGTGAAAACACCAAAAAATTATACATATACAAAACTTTTGTGGCCATATAAATATTTCAACGATGGTCACTAAATCCCCACTGTTTCCTTTTGTGTGGCCCATTTGAGTTTTGTATACACCTTGATTTTGGTATAATGTCCTAAAATGATATCTAAAAATGGATGAACGGATTGGATTTATCACAAACGTTGCAGTGGGCCCCATCCAGAATCCTTGGGCAGGAACGTACTGCAAAAGGCTTTTGCAGGAAATCTGCGTCCCCATGTCCGACGGAAATGGATCGGCTACTCCCCTGCCACCAACCCGGTGGCTGTCGTCAGTGCTCGGTGGGCCCCACCATTATGTATGTGTTTCATCCATTCCGTACATCCATTTTTACGGATCATTTTAGGGTTTTTTTCAAAAAAAAAAAAAAAAAGAGAGGTAAGTAAATCTCAGGTGGACCACATCACAGGAAAACTTAAATGGATCAAAAGTTATCATCGAACTAAAACTTACTATAAATAGTAAAAACGGAAATAAAATGGATTTTCGACCATCGATCGAATAGAATCTCGCAAATTCGGTGTGGGAAACCCGGCATAGCAGGTTGGTTGGCTAAAATAGCTTCTCCTACCAAAAATCATATATGTTACGTCGAATACTGGTTTGTAAGATATGTTTGTTTTAAGGTTCTGACGGTCTGGATCACTTTCACCTCTGATCAGGCCTTCTCTGGCCCATCTTGGCCTTGAAATTGTCCACGACCCGCTCTACATCATGGATGAATGTTCCAGATCTCACAAACGTGTGCCTGTTTGGGTGAGGCTTCCTCTTCATCTCACTCATGCGTGTCCCATTCGTATTCATCGGTTGTTACAAGTTTAGAGTAGCACATGGGTTTCTCTCAACACGATATGGCCTACGGAATGAGTGGTTCGTGAGTTTTTGCTTTGTGTGGAGCTATCAATGGGCCGGGTTGATCTTCAGGGCTTTGGTTTTGGACTGAAATAATAGGCCCATGGGCTGGGCTTGGATCGGGTTCGGTCAGGTTCTCGAGGTCGTTTAGTTGGGTTTGGGTTGAAAAATGCCAGCCCAATTTGAATTTGAGTGTGTTTGAGTTAGGCCGGGTTGGGAGTAATCACAGGTATTTGGGTCGGATCAGGTCAGGTATAGAGGACGTTAGGTTGCGTCTGACATTGCCACCTCAAGTTGGATTGGGGTTGGGGTTGTATGTGAAACTGACCCAACCTGCCAGAGATGCATCTCTACTAGGAGGTGGCCCACTTGGATGGTAAGAAGCACGGGGATCGAGCATAAAGAACTCTCAAACCAAGGCCACCCCATATGTGGGTCAGGTCCATTAATTAGGTTCCAACTTAAGCCGCACTCATCTACTTATATGGCCCACATTTTCTATCACTATTTAAGACCCGTTTCTTTGCGGGTCCCTACTCTTGCTCGGTGGTAGATTCTTAAGAGTTTCAACACCTGGTCAAGGGTTCGAGTACCCATAGGCGGTGAAATCCCACTTCGGTGTGAGTGTGTTGCGATGTGTGTGTAGGGGTGTACATGAACCGAGCTAGCTCGATTCGACTCGGTTCGAAGCTGAGTTCGAGCCGAGTTTGAGCTGGCCCCAGCTCGACTTGACTCGGATCGAATCCATCTCTAACTCGGCTCGACTCGAACCAATTCGATGACTTGGTTACTTTGATATTGATGTTGCTCACCAAGTGTTTGATGAAATGACTCAACGAAGTGTGGCTGGTGGCAAGGAAGGTATGTATATGAAATTTTTCTTGATTTTTATGTTGCTTAGAAGGTGTTTGATAAAATACCTGTAAAACCATTGCTATTGTAAGTAAAATAGTGAGATTTTGAAGGTATGGTCCATGTGTTTGTGAAAATATTGCACGGGCGAACTTGGCTCGAACTAGCCTGAGCTACTGACTGAACCGAGCTGAGCTAGCTAGTTAGGCTCGAGGACCGAGCCAAGCCGAGTTCAAGCTGGGGTCAGCTAGTGGCCGAACCGAGTCAAGCTGTGGCCAGCTCGACTCGGTGTACATCCCTATGTGTGTGCATGTGTTATAAAAATAAATAAATAAAAGACATGTTTCTTTGCTAATTTTGCAAAAGTGGTCCCTTCAAAAGCAAGTTCATATTGACTCTTTTCAATTGACTTTTTTTTTTAATTAGTTTGATTAGACTTCAACAAGTGAATTTTTAGTATCTATTTTGATAAGGGGTGGATCAACCAAGGTTTGTAAAAGTGCCTTCATTCATATAATATAAAAAGGAGTTTGGCTTCTGTAGCATCAAAAGCTTATTTTAAGTTGCATCCAAATGTTGTTAGCTTGGCCTGAACCTGGCTTAGAAGTGCGTAGTGCTAATTGACCCATGGGCCGACCGGAACCATTGCTAGCCATATGTATTTGGCTAATCACTGTTAGCTAAGACTTCAATTGCTTTTGTTTAAAACAATCTCTCTCTCTCTCTCTCTCTCTCTCTCTCTCTCTCTCTCTCTCTCTCTCTCTCTCTCTCATATATGATTTCCAAATAGTCTTTCTTTCCTCTCTTCCTGTGCTAACCACCCATCCTCATCCCTTCCGAGACTTCCTCCGGATAGTTAGCATGTGACCTACGGCACATTCAAATCTCAAAATATTTGATTTTGTATTATTTCAAAATTAAATTGTAATCTCTTTTCTATAAATTTAAATGGATCCATGAAATCCAAAGCATCAGATTCATATTACAATTCTATCATGGTAATGATTGCTTGCCTCCAAATGCAAAGGTTCATAAATAATATCCTGTGAATACAAGGTCGATCCCACAGGGAGATGATTTATAAAAATGAGAAAATCAAATGCAAAATTAACTAAATAATAGAAAGTAAACAAATGAAATAATTTTGAAGGTTTTAAAGGTATAAAATTTAACAGAATTAAAACAACACCCAAGCTTCAAAGTTCCACATATAAGTTAATGATCAATAAATGATGATGACTTTGATAACACAACTAGGATCCGAGAACTATGGCCGGCCTAATCGGAAAATAAAACAGTTTAAATATTTTAATAAATGATATATAAGATTAGAGAATCATGGATTAACACCATTAATTTATATTCTCAAGCGCCAATGATTTTAAGCATTCAATATCTATGAGATAATGAATCAAAAAAATGTAGCAGGTTAAGAACATCTCTTATCTAAGAAATCTAATTGATCTAGGTTAAGCCTATGCACTGATATGGCTCTCACATGTTGGAAACATATAGATCTCACATGAGGATCAAAAACCTAAACCTAGATAATCAATAACATGCACACACACCATTCATCTCATCATTAAAAATAATCAATCATCATAAATTATGAAATCATTAAATCAATTTACTTCACTTCTAGCTTGGGCTAGAGGGAACTAGAAAAATATAACTAAATTGCAAAATGAAAAAAGTAACAAGAAAGTAAGAAAATAAAGGAAAAAACTTGAAAAGATCTAAAAACTCTAAATCTTGCCCTTGAATGCTCTAAATGATGCTTAGGAATGCCCTGGGAAACCATATTTATAAGTGGGGAACTCAATCCTTCAAACTAACTTGAAAAATCCAGATACCGCCTCAAATTTTCTCACTCCGCGTAGGCTCCGCGTAAACCCTTCGATGATATCAAACTACTTTCAATGTCATCTAAAATTGGCTTTGATGTCACGAACTGGTTTCGATATTATTGAAGACTGTATCCAATTTGTCCAGTAACCAAACTCAATTTTTCTGTAATTCTTCGATGTTATTAAAGATTAGCTTCGATGTCATCTAAGCTCAGATCCTACGAATTTCTGCACTTCTTTCCTTTTCCACTTGGTTTTCTTGACTCTTGGGGTCTTGAAATCTTCAATCTTAGTCTCCAAAGGTTCATTATTTGCCTCGGTGATTCTTGAGCATCAAATTCATGCTTTTAACATTTTTTTCACTCTAAGCTCTCAACTTCACCTTGCAAAACTAACATAAGTAAAACATAACAGTAGGCAGTATAATGTTCATAAAACTAAGAAATAGATTGGGAAAAATATGTAATATTTGACACTCAACACATCCTCCAACCAGTATTTTGTTAGTCCCAAGCAAAATAAGCAAAGAAAAATAAAAATAAGAATAAAAACTAATTCTAAAAACAAAAATTCTAACTACACCACTTTCGCAGGTAATCTCAATTGCATTTAGCATATGCAACAAGCCTTTAAACCCCTAGGTTTCCTATAGTGGATGAGTTATAGTCTCGTGAGAGTTTCCAGAAATGTTACCCACAAACATTGAAAACATGAAAAATAGTTCAAAACTCAAAATTTTATACAATTATACCTCCATTCATCATTTGAATTCCAAAACAAAGCAATACTTGTCCTAAGTTTGAAGTCAGTTAGAATCTCAATTTCCTAATCCATTACATCCTTAAGTTCAGAGATCTAATCAAAACTTAAAATAGTTATGATCAAATATACTTAGGTGCTCGATGACACTAGTCTAACTTTGAGAAATATGCATGTTCTTTATCCTAACTCCTTTCAATCATCCCAAGAATATGAAATCTTTAGTTATCTCATTTCTTTTATGCCCTTTCTTCTTTTATTATCATATCTTCATTATTATAAACCACCCTTAAATGAAGATTCCCATCAGGTTTGCTTTATAACGTAAGGTATTGTAATTGTAATAGTAATAGTAATGGATACTTAGGTATCCTTCGTATTACTGACACGATTGTTATGGTCATTACATTCATGCTCTATGATAAATTTTTCTTTTTCCATCACTGTTTTTTCTTCTTCTTCTTTTTTCTTTTTCTTCAATATTCTCTGTTTTAAGCATATGTCAATACTAATAGTTCATTCAACCTTGTTTGAATCCAAATTTGTTATTCTAGTTCACATATCATATTCCTCACTTAGTTAGCTAGGGTGTATTATGAATTCAGTACATTAAATTACAACTCACTCTAAACTAGCAATTAGATAATCGAACTCGAGTCTCTAATTTTCAGTTATCAGAATTTTGACTACTATCAACCTAAAATAAGTATTAACTTTGCCTTTGGAATTTGCATAATATCATGTTCGCATTCTTGTATAAAAAAATTGAAAATTTTGAAAAAAATCTCCCATAAACCAAAAAAATGTAGACTCTTCTAGTCCTAAAATATAAACTCACATGGATGACTATCCATACACCCTAACCTAAAATCTACATTGCCCCCAATATAATGATACATGTAATGCAAAAAATATAAGAACAATAAAAATCAAAGAAAGGATGAATAGTGGACATCGACAGCACGGGTCGATTCTATCGAACAGTGTATCGATAAAATCGACAAAACAAAAAAACTTAGAGAATTTTCTGATTTTGAAATAAGTTTTCTCAACTTTAAAACTCTATAATGTTCTAGTTTATTTTAAAGGTTTATATACCTGGTGTTTTGGGACATGGGATGTGAGGCTTAGATTTACCTGAAGTGAGCTTGCACACATTCCGGTTGAGGCAGACGCTTGAATTGATCTTCCTATGAGGCTCTGCAGTCTGTCCAACTCCACATTCACGCTAATTGACAAACCAGGGCACTTTTAATCTCCCCCTTTGTCAATTACATGACAAAATACCCAAACACCCTAGAACAGTAGCTAGACAAACACATCCTAAATTATGTGTACATGCATTTTACATAATTTTACAATTTCTAAAAAACCCATGTACACAACCTAGCATTTGCTCCCCCTAACTGCAAACTCCCCTTTTCTTGATACAGCTGCTCCCCCTAACACATGCAACACCATTCAAGTAGATATACAATTTTCTGTTCAAGGTGTTTGAACTATTCTCCCCCTTTTTGTCAGTCATTGACAAAGATATGGCAGTTGATATTAACTAAAGTTTAAAGACATGTGAGAGAACCAATATTCATGGAATATGCATATATCAGATAGATATATAATGGTCAATCAGTTGATTAATCAGACATCATTTGTAGTAATTATATATGCATAGCAGATCACATAGAGCAATGATAGACGCAGATAGAATAATCATTAAAATCACATGCATTCCATGCATAGCCTAGATGAACCAAGGGATCTAAACTCATAGTCATGGCAATAAAACTAGAATTATATTCAACCATATCCTAACGAGCCAAAAACATAAATATCCAAAAGCATATAGATATACTGCCCCAGACAGCAGTAAATTTCACGGGCCCCCAACACCGAAGTATATTTTTACTTTGAAGATATCAACAAAAACTATTAACACTTGGTGAATTAGTAATGCATAACACACATATATATGAGCGAAGAGCATTCAAAAAAACATTTTATGCCCTTCACATTTCAGGGAGACTCCATGTGTGTGATGCATTGGTTATACGTTAGACAATCAAAAACCTTTATTGTGCTGGTAAAGCATCGAGAATTTGTTGAGTAGCATGTTGTTGAGTTATCAGCATGGTTTTGATATTCAATAGACAGGCTTCACAGTCATCCATCCGCTTCATGATGTAGGATTGTCTCTCAAGCAGATCCTGGATAGTATCTTGTTCGAGAACAACCTGAATGTTCTCAACAGAGACGGGGCTGTACACAGGATAGCCTTTGTCTGAGCTTGAATCGATTTTTTCCTTACGAGGTACTTTGGCAAGGATATTGCAGATGTCTTCATGATTAAACCAAGCACATGGGTGTGGGAGATCATTAGTAGGAGACAGCCCAAATTGTCGAGATAGCTTGGATATAAGACATGGGAATGGAAGTACAGTGATGGATTCATCTGAGGACACCCGAATTAATTGTTGTAGAATAAGAGTGGGTAGGTAGATGTGAATACCGAGATGAACATCATACAAGATATTTAGCATGTATGGAGAAAGCATGTTGCCAGAGACTTCACAGGGATAGACATTTGTGCTAAAAATGCTGTGAAGAATTTTGTATGCATGATTGAGATATTTAACATGAAGGATATTTTTTGCATTTCTTGGTATAGTAGCACCATCACACAGTGCTCGAGTAACTTCACCCCATACACCAAGACCATTCATATTTCATTTTGATACAGGTATTTTAGTGACCTCTACCCCAATCAATTGGCTTATCAGTCTAGGAGTGATGTGCTTGGTCTGATTTGTGATAGCTACTAAAACATTTGGAGGATTAATTTCAACATTGTATATTAGACTCAAAAACTAATGCACCAGATTATGCTAAAATCCTCCACCAAAATTCATGATATTCCCCCATCTAATCAATTCTAAGAGGTTAATGATTCCAAAAGGTGTAATTCTCTTCCTTTGAACTGACCTTTCTGCCACAAGGTTCAAGTTGAAAAGTGGAGATGAGCCAGTTGCTTTATTCTTTCCTTTCTTGCTCTTCATTGAGGGTTGTTGTGGAAGAACCAAATTTTTAGACATTTTTGTTTGAAGGGAAGCCTATTCTGAGAATTATGATCTTATTCCAAGATCAACCAGTGAGTCTCTTTTTCCGTTCTTTTGTCTTTAATTTTTCAGTAACCGTCAATATCATCCAGCATCATGTTGATGACATTGGGGTTCCTTGTTGATATTTTCAATGAAGATCAGAAGGAAGTTCAACCGTCCCAACGATTCAGCTTCTCGAGAGATCATCGATGATATCAATTCTAGGTCGATGCAATCGAATTGTTTACTCGAATTATCAATGGGTGTCTTAAAAGTGAATGTTTTCAATTTTCAGCATTTAGACAGTCTTCCATGCATACTATAAGTATATCTATGTATCAATAGTATACACAGCAAAATTTTGTACATTCAATGCACATATCAAAATTATAAACATTTGAATGTTTATATACAAAAGATTGAGGTGGGGAACCTCAGATATATCATTTAGAACTCAACAAAAATTGCATCATTTCAGTAAATATCCACATATAGATGCATGATCTGGACTTGTTTTTCTGTGCTCAGTACTTTTAGGCATCAGTCCTTTCTTTGCCTTTGATAATGTAGCAATGGTTGTTTGTGCGATGACCCTTCATTTTAGATTTTCCTGATTGGTTTAGGATTTCACATTCTTGTTTGTTGAATTTGACCACATGCTCATTATCACATATTTGAGATATGCTTAGGAGATTATGTGCCAAACTTTTTATGCAGAAAGCATTCTCATTTTTGAGCAAATTAATCCCTTTTATGATTCCTTGTCCAATTACTTTAGCAGTGGTTCCATCTCCATAGGTGACTATCCAATTATAAAGATTCTTATAGTTTGAAAGAAGAGACTTGTCACCTGTGACATGTCTTGAGCAACCACTGTCTAGGTACCACTTAGTATTATTGCTTGTTAAGTGATTTGAGTGAGTGGCAAGACAATTTTTCTTTTCTTTAATAACTCACTTTGTGACAGAATTCTTATCTATAGTAGATTTAGTTTTCTTATTTGATTCAACTACTTGATTAGTTTCTGTGTTGCTACTAGAGGCATCATATTTTTCAAGTATTTGTGTTCCATACCCAGTTTTTCAGTTTCCTCATTATCTGACAGAGATGATTCAGTGGCTTACTGTTCTATCTCATTCTCAGATTCACGGGGGATGATTGGAGTAGTGGAGACCATAAGAATTTTCAAGAATTTCTAGTCTCCATCTTTTTCTGAGTCACTAGATTCTGAGTTTGACTCTTCTATATCATCTCATGTGGCAGCCATCGCTTTGCCCTTAGTTTTTCTGTTTGGGCATTCCGTAGATAAGTGTCCATACTTCTGACAGGCATAGCATTCTGGTTCTTTGGTCTTTCTACCAAAATTACCTGCAAAGAGTTTGTTGTCTACCTTTTTACCTTTGGAGGGACGGTCACGATTCTTTTGAAAGAATTTCCTGAATCGTTATGCCAGCAAAGCCACTTCCTCATCTTCATCATCTTTTTCACTTCTACTATCCTCATTTGTTGTTTTCTTTGAAGTTTTTAGGACAGTATTTTTGGATTTTTGGGTTTGTTTGAAGTGTAGTTCAAAAGTTTGTAGGGAACCTACTAGTTCTTCTACTTTCATTTCATCAATATTCCTACACTCTTCAATGATTGTTACTTTGGGGTTAAACTGTTCCGGCAGTGATCTCAGTATTTTCCTACAGATTTTAGGAACCAGAACTTTTTCTCCCAAACCACCCATGGAGTTGCAAATGATATTCAGTTTAGTGAAAAACTCCATAAAGGTCTCATGTTCTTCCATTCTGAGACTTTCAAACTGTAAAGTCAGGAGTTAAAGTTTAGATCTCTTCACAGTGCTTGTGCCTTCATGGGTTGTTTCGAATAGATCCCATGCTTCTTTGGATGTCCCACACATACTTATTTGATTGAATATATCCTGGGACATGGCACAGTAGATGGCGTTCATAGCTTTAGCTTCAGCAATTTGTCTTTCTTTATCGAACGTCGTCCACTTCCTTTAGGTTTGGGTTTTGTGATGGTTGTGCCACTATCAAGTACAATTTGTTCAGATGGTGGCACATATCTACTTTCAACTATATCTCAAACATCATGATCTAAAGATCTCAGAAAATAGTATATCCTAGCCTTCTAGTATGCATAATTTGATCCATCAAACACTGGAGGTCTAGTAACCGATGAGCCCTCTCCTTTGGCCATATTTCAAACTTCAGTCAAGATCACTCTCTAAGCGGTGAAGCCCTTAAAGAGAGAACCGTTCTAATACCAATTGAAATTGCGGTGAAGACCGCTTTAATCGAAGTAGGAATATGTCAATATGTCTTAGAGGGGGGTGAATAGGACTTTTTAAGGTTTTATGGTTTATTTAAAATCTTATTACACTAATCCTAATAATAGACACATATTAGGATTACTCAAAAGTAACTCTACTGGCTTCCAAGCCCGGTAGAGGATCCAATCACAAACTCTTTAAGAAGTAAACAATATTCAAACTAGTTTATAATGGATATGACTGTGTAAGTGTGTGATGTGCGATCATAGATATTCAGATATGAAAATATTAAAGCAAATCACACAAACAAAAGAATAACAATCTCAGACAGAGTCATTTTTATAGTGGTTCAACTACTTGTTTACTCCACTCCCAGTAACCGCACTCAACCCTTGAGTGTACCAGATTTCACTAAGGAGGTTTTACAACGGTTCACCTCAAACCTAAGGTTTTAAATCAAGTTCACCTTCAATCTTTACAACCTACACTGAGGTTGACTGTTTATGCTCTCACGAGCAAGGGTCGACACAACGCACCCACTTTTAGGCACACTGGCCAAGGATCTTCCATAAGACCCTAACTGAGGTTTCACACGGTTCACCTCTAACCTGAGGTTTTAGACAGGTTCACCTTCAACCGGATGTTTATGCTCTCCACAGAATAAGGATCCACACAATGCACCCACTACGTACACTTCCGCCGGAGGCCTCATACGAGGGCTTGCAAGGGAAAGAAACACCTTAGACCCAATCCTACAGAGGAATGATCAAAGGGTCATCTAGATTCTAGTTACTTACAGATAAGTGGATAAGTCTCATTCAGCGCATTGACGAAGATCTCCTCTTTGTTGATGAAAAATCTTCGACTTCCTTGATCCGCAACACAGATGATGTACCAATATGAGGCTTTGGGTTGGGTCAAGGTTAAGATGAAATCCTACTCTATAAAATGTTTTCCTATACGGAGATAGAGTGATTCCAGTTATGCATTCAAGTCATCCCAACTTAATGATTTGCCATTAAGGTAGTAGATGGAGGATCCTTGAATGCGGAAGTTCATTTCCCAATCCACTCTATTGAATGTCATGATGAGGGTGGATTGGAGGATGAACTTCTCCGAGAGAAAGGGCTTTGGATATATGTTATAAGGTAAAACACTCAAAAGTACTCTCTTCTTTCTCTACCAGCAACAATAGACAAGCTCTCTTTATATAAGCAAAAGGTTCCAACGGATATAAAATGGTCACATTTATGACAAAGTTCGATATCATCGAGCAGGGTCAATATCATCGAGCGTATACTCTCGATAGCATCGACTGGCCGCTCGATGAACTAAACTCAAATGTCATACACTTTGGAAACATTTTGCCAGCTGGTCGAGGGAATCGATACAAGCGTCGATGTCATCGGATTTCGAACTCCGATATTATCGATACTAGGATCGATTCCTCGACACATGAAAATGAGAGAGACTTGCTATGAAATATTTCAGGTTTACAAGAATGATCGAGGGACCTTCGAGATCATCGAAATTTGAATGCCGATGATATCGATAGAGTGTCGAGGCATCGATAAATCTAAAGGATTTTCGTTTAAGCTTGCTGGACAGTTTGTCCCTGTTCGATGCTATCGAAACCGTACCGATATCATCGATATTTGAATATCGATTCTATCGAGTCCCCCTCGATCGCAGATAAATAATTGCTGGAGAACTTAGGCGCCCATAACCGATAATATCGAGAGTCTTCCGATATCATCGAGATTTAAACTTCGATGGTATCGAAAACGACTTCGATATATCGATGCACATGTGATTTTCTTAAGTAAAAACAAGGGCGCCGGAGATCTGTCTGTCGATACTATCGAGTCACCTTCGATGGACTCGAGATTCAAATATCGATGATATCGGTAGGTATATCGATACATCGATAAATCAGTCCAGATGAGTATGTGGTTGCTAGGCATATTTTGTCCTCATTTTGATGATATCGTTTAAGCATCGAGGACATCGACAGCACAGGTCGATTCTATCGAACAGTGTATCAATAAAATCGACAAAGCAAGAAAACTTAGAGAATCTTCTGATTTTGAAAGAAGTTTTCTCAACTTTAAAATCCTATAATGTTCTAGTCTGTTTTAAGGGTTTATATACCTGGTGTTTTGGAACATGGGATGTGAGGCTTAGATTTACCTAAGACGAGCTTGCACACATCCCAGTTGAGGTAGATGCTTGAATTGATCTTCCTATGAGGTTTTGCAGTCTGTCCAGCTCCACACCCACGCTAATTGACAAACTAGGGCACTTTCAGTATAATGTTCATAAAATCAAGAAATAAATGGAGAAAAATATGCAATATTTGACACTCAATAGGTATCAGAACAGAAGGTCTTGCGTTTGAATTATAGGAGTAGCAAAAATGCATCCCTCATATATTCTCCCATGAAGGGATGTTTATAGTGTGAGTTGTGAGTGTCCCTCTACCCTTGCCCAATATATTCCCGTGCAAAATTTCACATAATATACATTGATATGCCATTCTCGTTGCCCAATATATTATTGTGCAGAGTTCCACCCCACACATACAGGGAGTGTTAACAAGCTAACATAAAATAAAAAATAAATAAACAAATAAATAAAGTGTAAATGTTCTCACTCAATATCAAGCTAGTTCACTCATTAGGCAAGGCTACAATGTAAAAATAGTTAGATGAGTTAAAAATCTTCACCCTAGTTTTTCATAAATTAGGCATGGTACATTTTTTTCATAAATTGTGGTCCACCAAATGGACTGGTCTAAAATGTCACTAATCATTGTGTTGATTTGCTTTTTAAGAAATAATAATCTTAGAAAATAAGCTACTCAAATGTCACCAATAATCAACTATTAGGATTCATAACAATAAGCTTGAGAAAATTAACATCTACATTGGGCAAAATTTTCCTAGCAACGGATTTGCATTTTAACCGTTGATTTAAAGTATTCCACAATGGATGACTTTAACTTTACAAATTATCCCCCATTAGAAGAATCTAATGGCTAGGTCGTTGGATACCACTCAATAAGTTACTTTTTAACTTACCTTAAATAATTAAATTACTTTCTTTTACTTAAGTTAGTTTGGCAAGCATTAACGTAAATGTAAAAATAATATTTGTGCCAAAAGCTAATTATCTTAATAAATAATTTCTTTTAAAATTTTAACTTGTGACTTTTTTACTTCTTTCTTTAGGGGTACATGTTAAAGCACGTTGTCTCCACGTTTGTATCAAAGGAGGCCCCACGTGGTGGACTGCCCACATTGAAGGTGGGGCTCACATGGTGGACGGTCCACATAAAAGGTGGGCTCCACGTGATGAATGGCCCTATATTAATGTGAGCCCACGTATGGATGGTCCACATCAAAAGTCAGCCCATAATGATGATAAAAAGTCCACATACAAAGCAGGCTGGTTTGATGGACAAGCCACTTCAAAGGTAGGGCCTACATGATGGATGGCCCACATCAAAGGTGGGCTCAACATGAAGGGCAGTGGACATTGAAGTTGGGCCCCACATGATAGATGGTCCACGTCAAAGGTCGGCCCCAATAATGAGTGGCCCATATCCAAGGTGGGCCCTACGTGATGGACAACCCACATCAGAGGTGGGGCCCACATGATATATGGTCCACATTAAAGGTGAGCTCCACATGATGGTCGGTGGATATATATTGAAGGTGGACCCCACATCATTGACAATAACATTGATGGTGGGCCCCACTTGATAGATGACCAACATCAAAGGTGGGCCCTACATAATGAATGGTGGGTCATAATAATGAATGACCCACATCCATGGGATGTGAGCGGATTAAACAAACTTGAGAAATGATTTCTTATAATGATCACATGAAACTCCAAAAGAAGCAGGCTCCATTTCTTCCATCCAACTTGAATTCAATGAGTAATGTCCTTCTCGAGCTCCCCATTTACGTGAATTGTTGACCTAAGTTATTAAAAATAATCATTTTAGAATAAAATAATAATAATAATAATAATTGTTAGCAATCTTAACAAATTTCTTATCTTCATTTCTATTATTATTAAAATTGTACTTTATGTGCTTTGTTATGGTCTAACCAATTTTAAATATTTTAAATTATAAAGCACCATTTCATAAATCTAACCTTATTTTTATATCATCTTTCCTTGTGTAGATCAAAACTATGTCATCCACCAGCAACATGGGCCATGGGATCCCAGCCAGAAAAATTTTCGGTTCATGCTTCATCCGAGCCCCATCCTATCAACAGTTCAGATCACTTAAGTATGGATCCTTCTTACCCTCCTATCCCACATTGTGATGATCTAGACCGTTCATCTAGAAACTTTTAAAGCATGTCATCAACACGGACAAAAGATCTCTCCTGTTACCCGATCAGAGACCGTCACGGTTCATGCAAATGTGAGATTGATGGTCCAAATGGCCCATCAACAGTGGGAACTTCAAGATGAAGGGTCTGGATCATCACATGGTGGGATAAAGATGGCAAGCAGATTACGTGAACATGTACGCATGTGCATCCATTTACATCAATCCAACCGTCCAAAACCAATTATCCATTATGGATCATGGCTAGAAGAGCTGGCGGAACAGAAAACTTCAACCATTGATGATGCCCTTTGAATTTGGACCGTTAACTGTTTTCTTTTTACCATACATCTGATGGCATCCTTTTCGGAAGTTTAGAACCGTCGGATCAATATCGTCATTGGCCCATGTTCTGTCCACACTTGGTCCAGTGATTCACAGGATCTGGATTGATCTCAGGCTCGCGTTGGAGCAAATCAAGTACCATCTGAAAAAGGTGTATCTGCCCTACAAACCGTTGATTGGTGCATGACAATGGATCTGGATCGTTCCGACAGTGGTCCAACTCTTAGATGGGCCACAGCGAAGCAATCGTGGCCGTTGGAAGTCCACAATTATCCAGTCCATCCCTACTTTCATACGGTCAAAAATGTTCGGAGTGACGGTCCATAACAAGATCCAAACTTTGAACGGTTGAAAATTACAGACGTACTGTAAGTTTGGAGCATTAGCTTATCCAGATGGTAGGTATGATCGATTGATTGACCAATTAGCTTGAGTTAGAAATTGAAGAGGTTTTCTAGTCCCACACGCCTCCGCTCCACATGCACCTTCACAAGCGAGACACGTGCCAACCAGGCACGTGTGTTGGAACATCTAAGCCGGGCATAAGGTGGGTTACATCGTGCAGATGACCTTGCATGAAATCACGCCGGTTCACGTGATAGAGCCTGACTTTAAGACGTCTGCACGAAAGAATCCGTATGGACGGCTCAGATGTCCTCTGCAAACTTCCTCTTGGAAAAATTACCAATATCTGTGGGGCCTACAGAGATTTATTTATTTTATCCACTCCGTCCATACATTTTGAAATGTAATTTTAAGGCTTGAGCCCAAAACTGAAGCATATCCAAAGCTAAAGTGTACCACATCACAGAAACAGTATGAATTGAATGTCTATATTTAAAAGTTCTTGGGGCCCACAGAAATTTTGGATCAAGCTGATATTTGTATTTCTTTTTTTTTTTTTTCCTTCATCCTTGTCCGTGTGATATTATGAACAGGTGGAATGACTAATAAACTTCACCTTAGGCCCTAGCAAGGTTTCAAAGGTGGAAATCATTATTCCAACATTTTCCTATGTTGTGGTTTAGTTGAGCTTTGAATATGCTTCAATTCATTGATCAACAACTAAAAGTATAAAATGATCAGTAAATACAGTGAGCTTAACAGTGTTTACTTGGTACAATAAAAGCGTAATAAGCAATTTAGTAGGTGGACCGATTTAGACCCTTGAGAGTAATATCTGAGGGCTACAAATGTGTTTTGAATATTTCATCAAAGTCATTCATAAGATGCGCCCTGTTTGGATGGATGAACGGTATATAAAAAAATGTTTGTTTGAAAATAATTGAGCTCACGGTGTTTTGGGAATGGCCCCGCATAGGAAAGAAAAGAAAAAAATAGCGTTTATATAAAGGGTGTGAGGTACCTTATTATTTACTTAGTAGATCTTTAGAGTACTAGGACTTATGTTTGCACTGGAACACATACACGCACGGGTTGGGTGCGAGGGCGTGGGCATGTGAGGCAGTGTGACTTTATTGGTTGTAGAGGTATTACTGGCGCACTTATGTGAACCGGCGCAACTGAGTCTATGGGTCAGGTGGCTAGAGTGAAGTGCACGAATAGTTGAAAACTAACCCTTTGAGAAATGTGTAACTGTTTATGCAATATTAAACCAAACCATGCAGACATCGTTGCATGTGGCTAACCCGATGGTCATAAAACAACTAGCCAATGAGTCTAAATGACTAGCATGCAGCAGCTGGTTGTCCGATACGCATAATGGTCATAAACAACCAAATAATAACTAATTTCTCACCAACAGTTATAAACGATCATATAGAGTCATGACCCTGGACCAAAATAGCCAGGAATCCTAACCTTTATAAACAGTGCTTGTGTGGTTCATCGGACCATCATTAACAACTCGAACCATTCTCACATACGATCCAATAGGAAGAGTAACAGTGACTTATAATCAAGTCAGTAATGTTCAATATGAAGCTTAGCCAGCAGACCTCAAGATATATACCAAAATAATGATTTAAACCAGCTACAATTTCTAATCTTTTCTATAATTAAAATTTTATTTTATTTTATCTACCAGACAAAACTGTGTTCATAGAGTTCCATTCGTGGTTCTTTGTGTTTCTTGAACACGGAACCACATGTAAGCTCGTCGTATTCTAGAAACTATTTGACTGCAATCTATCAACATTAATACTTTAAGGACAACATGATCACACATGCTTCGGCCTGTCCTTAACATTTTGATTTCTTTATTATTTTATAGGATTTGTAAATTGTAATTTGCGTTTACATGTTTTGAAGTTCAGGTGAGCCATAATATTATACCACATGATTTTAGAGGTTTTAGGCATGGTATTACATGGTGTGGCCCACATGAATTTTGGATCCAAGGAGAACATGAAGGGGAGAACATGATCAACAGAGTGGATTTCATCCACGCATCAAGGCGGGCCATAGACATGTAGTTGTAGAATATTGCAGAGGAAATGAGCAAGGAATGTTGAATTCGATTTCCATCCAGCAAGGGGCGGCTACGGAGAGGAAGGACGGCCCACGCAACCCACGTGAGTGAAATAAAAAACCCTGATGTGGGCCCAACGGGCACCGGAATTATACCCGCCACGTCATCCGATTGACCTGACTAGCCGACAGCCAAACGAGAGAGACGGGATCATCCAAGATTCTAATTTCTGGGCCCGGGTCCACATCCAACCCGACGGTCTCCAGTAGAGCGTCCAAGGACGGGATCGTGCTGGATAAGATCTGGACCATTAATTCATAGGGCACCACTGCTGATTAGCCATCAAAAGAAAATTTCCTTGATATGGGCAATATTAACCGTTCAGCCGATGAACCTTTTTATGAGTTACTTTAAATGTCCATTTGTACACTGATTAACGGATAGGATCGTCTGATCACCGGTACCATGAAGATCAGTCCCTTTTGAGAATTTCACGTCGAGTGCAGAGTAAGAAACCCAGATCTGTCACACGTGTGCGAAGCTGGCATACGTGCCCCGTTATACTACCTCGCGCGGATTTGAGTCCAGGGTGACAGCTTGATGGGTAAGTCCCTGAACGTGGGACCCACCTCGATGTTGTATATCCACCGTGGGGCCCATTTTAGAGGGTTGGTGGAGATTGGTAGGTGAGTCAGCTTCACCCACCTGACGTGACTTGACTGTAACCAAACGCTATGTGCCTGTCACGATCTTTGTGTTAATCCAGTCCGTCTATCCGTCAGCTCATTTTAGGACATGAGCCCAAATACGAGGGAGATCCGAAACTTAAGTGGGCCACACGAGTGAGGATCGAATGCTCTCCGTTGAAATTCTAAAGGGGGTAAAGGAAGTTTTGGATGAGAGCTATATTTTTTGTTTTCCCTTCATCCAGGTGGGAATCGCCTTATGAACAGGTTGGATGGCATCTAAACATCACAGTGGGCCCCAGGAAGGTTTCAACGGTGTTGTCTCCGTCCCTAATGTTTCCTGTCGTATGACCCACTTTAGCTTTGGATCTCTCTCATTTTTATTTTATGTCCTAAAATGAGGCAACGAAGCGGATGGACGGAGTGGATATAACAAAGACATGTTTGTGGGCCCCACAGAGCTTTGAGTTGCAGGGGAGCCGTGGAAACTAGGGTTACAGGGAAGTCGCGTCCCGCCGCAGCTAAATGGACGCGAATTAGCTACTGACAGCGTGAGTAGCGAAATTATGCTGAAGTGACGTCACCAGGTTTTGTGGGTCATCATGATGTATGTACGGTATCCACACCGTCCATCCATTTTTATAAATAATTTTAGGGCATGAGTTGAAGAATGAGGTAGAAAAAAAAATCTCAAGTGGACGCCACCACAGAAAACAATGGGACAATGACGCTCACCGTTCAAAAATTCCCGGGGGCTACAGAAGTTTTCGATCAAGATTATGTTTGTGTTTTCCCTTATTACATGTCTATTTTAACTTATGAATAGGTTGGATCTCAAAAAATCATCATGATCGGCCATAGAAAGGTTTCAACGGTGGGCGTCACTGTCCCCACTGTTTTCTGTGGTGGGGTCCACTTGAGCTTTTATCTGCCTCATTCTATGGCTCATGCCCTTAGATAATCTCTTCAAATGGATGGACGGTATGGATTGATCACATACATCATGATGGCCCCACAAAACCTGGTGACGTCACTTCAGTAGCGAACTTCCCTACTCACGCTACCAGTAGCTAATCCACGGAGAAAATGACCACTGTAGACAAAACCTTTTACCCAGCGGTTTTTATGAAGGAAGACAAACTTAAGTTACCAAGTTAGACTAGCACGTGCGGTCAGCGACTTTGAGGACGAAACTACACCTCCTTTTTACTGCCGTTGCTTTTACTCTCCTTTTAACAGAAAACACACGCGCTTTTTCTCAGTACACATCCCTACGTTCCATTGCAACGAAAAACCGACGCACGTAGAATCCTTCAAAGTGGTTGCACCTACAATCTTCGGAAAGATACAAATTAATCCCTCATTTGAAAGCATTCGTCCTCAACTTGCATTGAGCGAGGCTACGGTTCCTGGAGGTACAGATATTAAAAAAAAAAAACCCCTAGTGTAGTTTATAGATTCTTTCCTTTGTATTATTGAACAACGATTGACTAAGTACCTGTGGAAATTCAGCTTGTAATTCAGCAAAGGTGCTTGGTCAAACTTAGCCATTGCACACTTTAATTTGAAGAAAGAACTCACGGAAATTGAGATGAGCGGAAGTCAACGACAATTGATCGACTACTCATCGAATTTTATGTGAAGTTCGGTGAATTTCATGTCAGGCTCTTACAATTTCATTTGTTAGGCTTAGTCAATTTTATGCGTTGATCATTCAAATTCATGTGAAACTTGTTTAATTCCATTTTAGGGCTCACTCAATTTCATTTTAGAGTCGCTCAATTTCATGTTTGCCCAGCTTAATTTAATGTTTGCCCAACTCAATTTCATGGTAGGCTCGACTCAATTTCATGGTAGGCTCGCTCAATTCAATGTTTTCCCAACTCAATTTCATGCTAGGCTCGCTCAATTCAATGTTCGCCCAACTCAATTTCACGATAGAATTGCTCAATTTAATGTTTGCCCAACTCAATCTCATGCTAGGCTCGCTCAATTTAATGTTTGTATTGATAAATTTCATGTTTGCCTCAATGAATTTCATTCTTGTCTCACTCAATTTCATGTTTGTGTTGCTCAATTTCTAGTTTGCCACGCTCAATTTTCAGTTTGCCATGCTCAATTTCAGCTTTCCTTGATCAAATGTTAGTTTGCCTCGCTCAATATATACTTTACCTTGCTCAATTTTCCCTCTTCCCTTGCTGAATTTCTTGTTTGCCTTGTTCAAAATCTAGGTTGCGTCGCTAAATTTCCAGGCTTCCCTTGCTCAATTATTTATTCCGTGTCGCTCAAATTCGAACTTCCCTCGATCGATTTCATTTTTCCCTCGTTCAATTTGTAGTTTGCCTCGCCCAATTTCTAGCCTGTCTCGCTGAACTTTCACTTTTCCTTCATTGAATATCTAGTTTGCCTCGTTCAATTTATAGGCTGCCTCATTGAATTTCTAGTTTGCCTCGTTCAATTTATAGGTTGCGTCGCTGAATTTTCATGTTTGCCTTAATCATTTCCATGTTTGCCGCGCTTAATTCTAGTTGAGGTTTATTCCATTTTATCCGAACCTCGCTCAAATTTATCAAGTGCTTGATATTTAGTATGAATGTATATGATGTAATGCTTAAATTCTTATTACTCTAATTCTAATTAACCACGTGTAGAGAATTTAGCCTTGTATCCCCTTATGGTACATTTGTAATTGCTTAAATATAGGTATATTTCTAGTAGATATGACATGAACCGTCAAATTACATTTTATTTTGTCTTATACACCATACAATGTGGAATATTTGTTGAATGTTGAATGAACTTTTAAATATTCCAAATTGCTTAACCATACTTGAGATTGATATGACACATTTGTGGGCTGTCATTTGAGCTTAGAGGAATTATAAGAATCCATCTTAAATTCATGTGTTGATGTTTAATATAATGATTTGATAATATGTACAATTTAAAGAGCAATCTGGACAAAATTTAAGGGATGTATGTGGGTACCATGATGCCATGATGCATAACATCCACCCATGACATATGAGCTTTACCGGGTGCTCAATATAAGCCACATGCTGCTCCAGTTACTAGAATAGCTAATTGAACCTATATAGAATTCCCTCAGAAGAAGTAAAATTGCGAACCTAGGGACGTAAAAGTTTAGGACCTTAGGAAATTTCAGATTTAGTTGTTTGAACGTAGAAATGAAACTTAGATTCCCTTAAAATCATTAGAATAGCCATTCAAACTTGGTTGGAATCACTTTGGAATTATGACATTTGAAAAGATAGAGACTCAATATTTTAAGTTCTCTAGGAGATTGATTGCATAACCATGAAACCTAGGAACAACACGTAGGTCCCCATTAAAAACTTTTAGAATGATTGTTTGAACTTAGAATTAAACTTAGGAATTATGGGAGAACAAACAATCTGTTATGATGTATATTAGACTAAACAAGAATGTTCCTTGAACTTGACCTCCATTGAACTTTTTAGTAACTTAGGATTTGAATTTTACCATAATTTTCCTTAGTTGAAATGACATTGCGAAGACACTCAGTAGACAGTAGGTGAAATGAGTTTAGGCATTGTAAGCAGTTCCTTACCCATTACATTGTACATTAGATCCAATTTAAGCACTCCCTACACTTAAAACCCGCACTAGGAGTTAACAATGAAAATTCACTAAGAAATCTCATTAGTTAGAGATGATATTTCTCATAATAACTTTTAGCAATTAGCACTAACTAGAAGCAAATGTATAAAGGTTTGAGAAAAAAATTCCAGCACTAAATGGAGCATATTGAGATTAGGATTTTGTATTTCGAATCCTCAAATACATCTCGTTGATCAGAAACAACATCTCTCGTGTGCTTTAACAATTAGAAATAATTAATAGTGAAATTTTAGGTGAAATTTCAACCCTAGACTCTGCTTGTTGAGACTATCTTTGAAAATATATGTAAGTTTAACATATTTTGAACCCAAATCCTCATGTAGAAATGTTAGGTTTGTATATTTTTTTTGAAAGTGTACTAGGCCATCATAGAATTGTCCCTTGTTAAAATAGAAGACTATATGGATATCCCATGATAGATAGCATCACTGAATTTAACAAGCACCACATGAAATCATTCTTATCTCTGAATTTGTAATCCATATAAGCTCTTCTTGTTTATTTAAAAAAAATTAACGCATTGTTTACATTTTATTTCCTTAAGCTATGTATCATCGTCATCTATTATGGAACGTGAGTACTCGCTCCTCTATTATTTAATCGAGTTTTGTCTTATGGCAAGCTTCCATTGCTTAATGATTCACTAATATAATGTCATTGTATCGGTTTTCAGATAATGTCTACTACGAGAATCATCTGTTGTTATGGCGGGAAGATTGAATATGAGAACAAGCGATACTCGTACACTGGTGGGGATTCGAAAACTTTTTCACTACGTGTCGACACTACGTACGAGGAGCTTCTATATAGAATTTACAGGATTATTAAGAGTCAACCAACAGATTGTGATATTAGGATGAAAGTAATGTATCCTTGCACAAATGAATCAATCCCTCCAACTGTAATCGCAGACGACGATGACGTGCGAGAGTTCCTGGCAACACAGTTGGAGCATTCGGATAAATTCATTCCCTTAGTCATCGAGACAACGCAACACATTAATTGGAAAACACACATAGATAGCTTGCCTGAGGAGCATGGCGTGGAATTTGAATACAGGGCATCTCCATTACAAGTGGTAGTGAGCAATGATCAACTGCCCGAGCCGCCTCAAACGTCAAACTTTGTGAGTAGCCAAGTCAGCTGGGCACGTGACCTTAACCTTACTTATGAGTATATGGCACCGCCTTTAGCAACAACAGCAGATCTGCCATCATCATCTACCACCCGAGCTGTACGTGTAAGCGATACTCCGCTTTCAGACCTTGCTAAAAGCGGAAACTTCATCACTCGTCAAGTTCCCGTGCCATTTGATGATGCTGCATTCACCAATGCAGCACTGCTAGAATATACAGATTCGTTGGGTGCACCGATCGATATAGCCGTTGGACAAATTTTTAAGGACAAGAGACAGTGCCTGCATGTTCTGAGCCAATTTGCAATTCGTAATAAATTTCAGTATAGGGTACTGTACTCAAATTCTAGGAGATTTACTGTGGTGTGCTTCGAAGATAAATGCGAATGGAGGGTTCACACATCTCGAGTGAATGATACCGGGATATTCAAGATATGAAGTTATACGTCAAAACACATGTGCGGCATGTCATGGATGAAGAGTGATCACCGGCAAGCAAGCACTAAGTTAGCGTGTGATCTGATTGTTAGTCACATTGAGCAACGGTTAGGTTTGAGGCCACGTGATATTATCTTCGCTGTGCAAGAGAAATATAATATTCTTATCAGTTATAGGAAGGCATGGAAAGCTAAGGAGCTTGCAATTAAACAGGTGATGGGGTCTTACGAAGACTCTTACAATCAACTCCCCCTGTATTTGCATGAGTTGAGGATGGTCAACCCAGGGACGGTGACTGCCGTGCTCGTTAACCAAGAGACTTGGAGGTTTGAGAGGTGTTTTGTAGCACTCGGACAATGCGTTCGAAGTTTTCAGAATTCTATGCGGAGGGTATTAGCCATTGATGGGACACACTTAAAGGGTAAATACAAGGGTGTTCTATTCATCGCCACGGCCTTAGATGGGGACAATCGTATATTTACAATTGCGTTTGGCATCGGGGAATCGGAGAACAACATGAGTTGGAATTGGTTCCTTACCTACCTCAACGATGCGTTAGGGTATCTGGAGGGTCTTGTGATTATTTTCGATCGACATAAAGGTTTAATGAAAGAGGTTCCCAAGTTTTCCCACATGCAATTCATGGGTATTGTGCGTACCATATTTATAGAAACTTGGTGGACACCCAGATCCTTGTTTCCAGGTTCTTTATCGTCAATATTATTTACTTCCCCTTTATTCCTCAACTCCTCACCCTCCTCCATCACAAAACCTCCCTTTTGTGTACGACTACCTTCCTTCTCCTTATTAAACTCCTCCCTCTCATTCGCTAACTTTTCCTTCTCCTCAAAAAATAAGTCCTTCTCCCTCTTAAATTGTTCTTTCTCTTTCAGTAAGGTATCCCTCTCATTAAACATTGCTTCTTTCCTCCTTATCTCTTCCCTCTCTTTTCTCAATTCGTCCCTCTCCTTCTTCAATTCCTCTCTCTCCTTCTTCAATTCCTCTCTCTCCTTCTTCAACTCTTCCCTCTCAATCCGACATTCCTCCATAAAAAGAACATTCTTCATAATACCCACCCTCGGTCCCTCTCCCTCCACGCCTTTCTTATCATTATCATCTGACTCGTCATCCTCTTCATGATCAATCTCATTACCCTCCTCATCCTCCTCATCATCTTCCTGAGTCTCAGTGAGCTGCAAAATGTATACATGGATACGTCAGAGTAAGGATAACTTAACAATGGTAGATAAAATATAGTTCATTTTCATAACATCTCACCCGAAAACTGTCACGCACCAAGCGAATGGCATCCGTTTCCCATTCTCGTAGCGTTGGTTCTAATTTCATTACTACTGATGTCTGCAAAAGAACAAAGAGTAATGTTAAATATAAAAGCGTATACGTCAAGTTAAGCAAAGTAGATGGAAGATATATATATATATATATATATATATAAAAACTTACAGCTCTACTCTCGAAAATAGCATGTATTCTCTTGTACCTCCAACCCTTCCAGCCTCGATATTGAATGAAGCGTGGAATTTGATGGGGAACATATGAAACAACACATTCTTGTAGGGCTGGTAATATCTCTACTGCCCATACCTATTAGAATGAAATTGTACCTGGTTAAAAATCCAAAATTAACTATAGAGGGTGACACAACCATACACAGTGTACCGAGGGGAACTTGATGCGACAACGGCAGATTCGATTCCTTGCGACATTGTATTGTATCCCAAACTACCCCAGAGATACCTATAGAAATCATCTAGCGAGTCCACCGGATGAATATAATCCATGTTACACCTAGTTTTCGGTTCGTTTCCCCTAAGAAAGTACTCCACAACTAGAAGTAGGGCAACCTTCACGACGTCTTCATGCTTATTGGTGTCAACTAATCTCTCAAACACGTCCATTAGGTGCTTCTTTAATACTGGATATTCTTTAAATTATTTGTCTCTTAATGTACTCGTAGTGCAAGAAATATTTGGTACAGTAAGATCTCCAGTCTTAAGACCGGTAATGAGGGCGAAGTCCATCTCGGTAAACTGTAATCGTCTCCCCCTGATCTCAAATACTAGATCACCTTTGTATCTTACAAGAAGAAGGTGAAATAGAGCCCCTATAAATCTAAATGATGTAATATGCAATAGAAACGAGAAAGGGGATTGCCTAAACAGATTTAGCCGACTATCGTGCTTCTCTACTCCACCCTTCACCTTATCAAACCACTATGTCAGTGTACACCTAGATGTTGGGTTGGAGATTACAGCAGAATATTCGTCGCCTGCAGAGATGAATTGAAAAACATATCAAACATAAAATTCATAAGATAAACATAGTGGACAAAATTAGACATAATTGAAAACAATGTATCTATGATCTTATGAATAGGTTTGATAACAAACAAACAAGTTATCCTAATGAGCATGTTATCCATGTTAACACAATGAACATGGTGATGTATTATTGACATCCTTATACATTGGTGATCTAATATTCACAGACAATGATAGTGTTATGGTTGATGAGTTTATAAAGGCTACTTCGTAAATTTGAAATGACAAATATGGGTCTTATGGCGTATTATCTTGAATCAGGATAAATTAAATACATGATGTAATTTTTACATTTGAGAACACGTATATTCATGAAACTCTAAAAATCATTGAGATGAAAAATTCTAAATTAGTGTGCATACTCATGGAAATTACGTTGAAATTGAGCAACGACAAGAAAAACAATCTAATAGATCCTAAAGGGTTTCAAGTTGTTGATTAGAAGTTTTAAATACTTAACTCATACTAGCCTAAACATCTTGTATATTGTGGAATTACTTAACTACCACATGAAATTTCTAAATTAGATTCATTTACAAGTAGGGAAAAAAATTTTGCATCATTTGAAAGGTATACTTGATCATGGTATTTATATGTGTGCTAAAGAATATACTCTTTTTTTCTTCACAAATAGTGATTACGTAGGCCAATTTATATAGACAATAAAAAAGTACGTTAGGCTACTTATTCTATATTCGAAGCGGTTCATTCACATAATTTTTAAAAAAGAAAGATGTGATAACAAACAAACATCACTGTTGGGCCCACTACGGTTTCAATGGTGGAAATCATTATGCCCACTGTTTACCGTGGTATCATCCACTTGATCTTTTGATATGCTTCAATTTGGGGTTAAACCGCTTAAATTAGATGGAAGAATGGATGGACAGCGTGGATATACTACGGGCCAAACTGGAAATTGAGCGGGCCAAGCTGGAAATGAAATTGAGTGGGCCAAACTGGAAATTGAGCGGGCCAATCTGGAAATTGAGCGAGACAAACTGAAAATACAATAAGACAAAGTATAAAGATGATCATTTCATCATCTACCAAAATTACAAAGTATGTTATACATCCACCTATGCACTTCCAACAAATATGAAATTGAGCGGATCAAACTACAAAATCAGCGGGACAAACTAGAAAATCATTATGCTCACTGTTTCTCGTGGTATGATCCACTTCATATTTCCATATGCTTCAATTTCAGGCTCAACCCCTTAAATTAGATAGAAAAACGGATGGATGGCATGGATATACTACATGAAACGGATTAGCTACTCCCCATGCCACCAGCCAATGGCTGGTGTTCGGTGCTCTGTGGGCCCCATCATGATGTATGTGTTTCAACCATGCCGTCCATCTATTTTTATATATCATTTTACGATATTATACAAAAAATGAGGTATATCCTGATCTCAATTGAACCACATTACAGGAAACAGTGTTTAATGAACATCAACCATTAAAAAGTTTTTGGTGGCCATAAAAGTATTGGATCAAGATGATCTTTGTTTTTACCCTTCATCTGGGTCTTTATGACGTAATAAACAGATTGGATTTCAGGTAAAGAGTACAGTGGGCCTCAGGACGATTTAAATGATGGATATCCAATCACTATTGTTTTCCTGTATTGTGGTATATCTAAGATTTATATCCCTCTTATTTTTAGGATAAAGCCCTGGATGAACTTTAAAAATGGATGAACGGAATGGATGAAACACATACATCATGGTGGGGCCCACAGAGCACCGACCAGCAGCCATGTACATCATGGTGGGGCCAACGGATCACCGACCACCAGCCACGGGGCTGGTGTTAGGGGGAGTAGCCAATCCGTTTCCTATATTAAATACATTCAATGTGGGCCCAACTGAGTTTAAAATATACCTGTGGTGCGTGCTTTCTTCATTGGACGGACCATTTTCAGAAGAAGACAAAATGTTGATAAGGGGGGCCCACAGAAAGGGTGTTTTTTTGTCTTTCTAACGGGTGAGGAAAGGAGGTGAAAGCAATGGCAGTGAAACAGCAGTGGAAAGGGAGAGGAAAAGCAACAGTGAAAAGGAGGGAGAGAAAAAACAAACAGTTGAAAGGGAGAGTAAAAGCAGCGGTGCTGGAGTTTTCGTCTTCGTTTTTCGAAAATGTAAAGAGGGAAGTGAGGAAGAGGAAAAGCAACGGCAGTAAAAAGGAGGGGTAGTTTCGTCCTCAAAGTCGCTGTCCGCACGTGCTAGTCTAACTTGGTAACTTAAGTTTGTCTTCCTTCATAAAAACCGCTGGGTAAAAGGTTTTGTCTACAGTGGTCACCCAGTTTAAGTCACTACTGCCCACTTCGTTTGAGAAATGCTGCTGGATACGCTCTGCTGCACTTGGTAATGGCACTCCCTCGCACGTTGACTAGAGACACACGTGTGTAATATCAGAGCCACTGATCTGGAGATTCCCCTTGGTATGATTCTACATCTGAAAAAAGAGAATGATTAGAAAGCATTAGCCTGATTTTGGCCCAAATCGATGGGCCTTCACAGATCAATGGCATAGATTAGATTGAATTATCTGGCTGTTGGATCTAAGCATTTGGGATGCTGGTATGCATCACTTGATAGTTACCATACCCAGCATGATTTTAGGGGACCATCAGCTCTGTATATATATGTGTGTCCATGTCCTTTTCCGCCTCGAGTTAAGGACTTGCCTGTGCTCTAAATTACAATAATGTTGGAAATGGATTGGCTACTCCCCCTGCCATCAGCCAATGGCTGGTGGTTGGTGCTCTGTGAGCCCCACCATGTGTATGTGTTTCATCCATGCCGTCCATTTATTTTTCAGATCATTTTATGGTATGAAACCAAAAATGAGGTATATCCCAATCTCAAGCGGACCACATTACAGGAAACAGTGTTGAATGAGCGCTGACCATTAAAAACCTTTTGGGGGGCCATAAAAGTTTTGGATCAAGCTGATCTTTGTTTTTTCCCTTCATTTGGGTTTGTATGACCTAATCAACAAATTGGATGTCAAATAAACAGTACAATGGGCGTTAGGAGGATTTTAATGTGAATATCCAATCACTATTGTTTTCCATTGGTGTGGTCCACCTGAGATTTATATCCCTATCATTTTTGGGATAAAGCTCTATATGATCTGTAAAAAAGAATGAACGGAATGGATGAAACACATACATCATGGTGGGGCCCATAAAGCACTGACCACTAGCCAATGGGCTTATAGCAGAGGGAGTAGTCAATCCGTTTCTAATAATGTTTGTCAAAGTGTAATAATTATAAATTATAATATTTGTCCATATGTAAAAATTTAAAAATGCTCATAAAATAGTAATGATGATACTTATATATTACTTAAAATACTAAATTGACAGAAAAAGTATAATTTAAAATTGTAATGATTGCAAATCTTGGTAACTGTCTCCTATTATATTCGTATATGAATAACAATTTATAAATCAGATTACATGTTTAAACAAATATTATAAACTCATAATGAGAATACTTTTACATCTACTTAGTGATATAACTTGCAATCTAAATAGGTTCTTAAGGAATTCTTTTATAACTTAGATTTGAAATGTAGTATAATCCAAATCATAAGATTATTAGAATTGAAGTGATTTTAAATCTTTAATTGTATTTCACTATTTATAATTAAAACTCATGGAATTAATTAAAATAAATGTTTACATAGTTAGATAAGTCCTTTCTTTAACAGTCCTTTCTGTCAACCATGCATGTAATGGGGATTAGCCATTTCGATATCGTGCATTAACTTTTCAAATCCAGCCTTCCTGTATGTCTTTACAGCATGTCAATAATATTTTTCCAACAACTTGTTTTAAAATGTGTCAACCAAGTTTTTGTAGATATAGTAGGTGTAATAACCTTGAATTGCACATCAAAAGACTTCGGGGACCTTTTTTTTTATTAAACCTTTATATCAATCTAATATAATGATAAGACCTGGAAAATACCTTAACGTACAATTCAGGTGGGTAAAGAATCAATTCTAACTATTACTGTTTTCTAATTCCTTAATACCAAATGCTACTGATAGGATATGATTGTTTCCATCAAAGGTTGTAGCCACAAATAGAACGCTCTTGTATTTACTTATTAGGTGTGTCCCGTCGATGGCCAACACCCTTCACAAAGACTCTTGAAAACTTCTAATCCATTGTCTGAGAGTAACAAAATATCTCTTAAACATGCTTGTCTTTGGGTTAACAAGCACGGTAGTCACCGTCCCTTGGTTGACTCTCCTCAACTCATGTAAAATAGACTGAGAGTTCATTGTAAGAGTCTTCACAAAATCCTATTACACACGTAATTGCAATTTTCTTAGCCTGTCATGCCTTCTTATAACTAATAAGAATAATTTATTTCTCATGTATATATAATATAATGTCACTCAACCTTAATCCCATGCGTTGCTCAATACAACTAATAACCAACTCACTGGCTAACTTGCTACTTACTTGTCGGTGATCACTCTTCATCCATGACATGCCACATATGTGTTTGGACATGTAAGTCCTTATTTTGAATATTCTCGCATCATTCACCCTAAATGCATGAACCTTCCATTCACAATTATATTTGAAACACGACACGATTAATCTCTTGGATGATGAGTACAAGACCCTATATTGGAAGTTTTTGCAATTGTAAATTAACTTAAAATATACTGGCACTGGCAATTGTCCTTAAACTTTTGTCTAGCGACTATCTCAATCAGGTCATCCAATGAATCCAATGATTCTAACAGATATGCATTGACGAATGCACCATCTTTGAAAGGCACATTAACTTGGTTAGTCATGAAGTTTGATGTTCGAGGCAGATCGGGCAGTGAAATGTCACTTAGACGTATACATTCGTCACCGGTGGTAGAGAATGAAGGCACATGTACTCTTGTAGAAAAAGAAGATGCCATATATTCACATTTGAGGTTAAGATCAACTGTCCAGCTAACACTATGTTCCTGACACATATTTTCATTTTCAAAAGGCACATTAACTTGACTAGTCATGAAGATTGATGTTTGAGGTGGCTCTGGCGGTGGAATGTCGCTTAAACGTACTCGTAAAGGTGATGTCATATATTCACATTTCAGGTTAAGGTCAGCTGTCCAGCTAACGCCACATTCCTCAGACGGATTTCCAATTGCAAGGGCATCATGTTCAATGACGAAATTGTGTTCAACACTACTACAACCGACGGGGTCTTTGTGTATTGTATCATTAATGCGTTGCACTGTCTTTATGATTGAAGGCATGTATGTATTTGGATGCTCCGACTGTGCTGCCAAGAACACTTGCACATCTTTGTCGTCTTTGATTTCAGATGGAGGGATTCATTAGTTTGAGCACGAGTACAATCCTTTAATCCTAATATCATAATCCTTCTATGTAGTCTTAATAATCCTATACATTTTACATATAAACTCTTCATATATAATCCCCACACTTAAAATAATACTTTTTGACTTTCCACCCTTATACGTGTATCATTATTTTCACATATTAACCCTCCACTATAAGAGCATGCGATGATTCTCAAAACTATTTAAAAGTAAAATTTATAAAGGAAAATTTCTTTAAAAACATTGAAGGTATTTAATACTCTAATCATGTACAATGCTCAGTACGCATGCACTTTAAAACGGAACACATGGAATATATTAACACAATTTTAACAGACTAAATTGTGGAACCTACAATCTTTAATTTAATAAGATTGGTTGAAAAATTCAAACCCTTGATTCTCATCACCAATTTCTTGATGTATGACCATTGGATATTTCTTTATTTTTAACCATCAAATAAGTTCCCACCAATCTAAAAGGCAGATGATCAAATAAGAATAATTTTTTATTCAAAATACATCTAAATTGACATAAAATAATTTGGACAACTTAATTAAATTATTATATACCAGGTTTTCTCCTGCCTATCATACATAAACTCTGCTAGAGTATAAGGGGTCGTTTGGTTCAATGGATTTGGGGGGATTTCAAATCCCTTGGTTGTTTGTAGGGCTGCACGTGAGTCGAGCTAGCTCAAAAAGCTCGCTCGACTCAGCTCGAGTCAACTCGGATTTACTTGACTTGAATGGCTGATTCGGGTTGAGTCAAGTTAATATTCTGAAGCTCGAGTTGAGTTCGAGCATAGTGTATTTCAACTTAACTCAACTCGAAGCTCGAACTCGAGCTCGACTTATATATACTTAAAAATTAAAAAAAGCAAACCCTACCCAATTGCCCATACCCCTTACTCTCCCTCTCTTTCTTTCCCTTACCTAACCAGTCGTTGCCCGCCCGCACCGCCCCACCCACAACCTTCACGCCTGCTGCCCGGTTGTCGCCGCCGGCTTGCTCCTCTCTACTCTCTAGTCTCTATCTCTCTCTTTCTTTCCCTTACGACCTTACCCAACACAGCTGTTGCCTGCACGGCCCCAACCAACAACCTTCACACCCGCTACCTGATCGTCACCGCCAGCCTGCCCCTCTCTACTCTCTATCTCTCTCTTTCTCTCATTCTCCGACTCGGCCTGCTCAGCACAACAATCAGTCTATTCGGCCACCATCCAGGCATCCACAAACAAAGTATGTTTGTTTTATTTATTTATTTATATTAATACAATAATTATATGATTGTAAACTATAGTTGTATATTTTTTTAAAATTTTATTTTCAAAAAGATTGGGATGGGTTGGCCAGTTGGGCAATGGGTGATGGGTTGGGTTGGGCGATGGGTTGGGTCGGGTTGGGGTTTGGGTCAAGGTTTGGGGGGGGGGGTTGAGTGGGGTTGAAGGGGCTGGGTTAGGTCGGGTTAACTTATGAACAAGCTCGACTCGACTCGACAGCTTTGGCAAACAAGCCAAGCTTCAATGTTAAACTCGAGGGCGAGCATGAACTCTAGTATAGTATGGATAAGTCGAGCCAAGCTTGGCCCACCTCGACTCGACTCGGCTCGATGTACAACCCTAGTTGTTTGGTAGCATAAAGTAACTGGGTTTCAAATCCCCTCGATGAGGGGGTTTGAAATCCACGTTGAGAGCTTGGATTACACATAAAATCCTTTCAATACTTGCATGTATAACATGTCTGTCACCAAACTATTGTTCTATTGGGTACATGGCGCACTAATCATATCAAAAAATAATTAGATTATCAACTGCATCACTATAATTACTTTAATATGATGATCAACACCGTCCAAACATTATCTATGTAAATCAACCGTTAAAAATTGTTGGTTAGTCACTCAGACATGATCTTGTACTTGTGGCCCATCTAAGACTTGGAATTTCATCATTTTCAAGCATATATTTCAGCGGGCTTATTACAACCATTGTGTCAAACATTACATATGTCACTAATTAGATATATTAAAGTTAATTTAGTAATTAAATTCAAACCCCTATAAATATACCATGGATAGCTACTTTTGATTAAAAGTTGATTCCGAATCCACGATGCCAAACACGAGGATTTGAAATCTACGGGTTTCAAAAGGGATTCCAAATACATGCTCTCAATTACGCCCTTTGATTTTTCAAAGCAAGTGTAAATACCCTGTAAATGGGTAATTATTACCATTTCATCCGCTTAAAAATTGAGAGGGATTTCAGTCTTGAAAATATGTTTAAAAGTATTAATTTAAATTTCTAGACCCCAATGTAATGTATATGATATATCCGTTCTATCCATTTGTTTTACCACAACTTTTTGAGGCATGAGCCAAAAAAATAAGGCATATCCAACATTCAAGTGGCCCACACCAAAATAAACAATGGCCTCAAGAAGTTTTTGACTATAAGTGTTTAATTCCCTTTTTCACATGGTATGGTCCACTTGAACTTTGAATCTGCCTCATTGTTTGACTCATGCCTTAAATTCAGTTGGCATAATGGATGGACAGTGTATAATTCACATATATCACAATGGCCCCCACATATATTTATGGGCAACCTCAATTTTAGGCTTCAAAAAAGCAAAAATCAAATCAAATCTCAAGAATGATGAGGTAATTATCAGAAAAATAATTATTACATATTTGCAATGCATTTAACATTACTTGGAAAATCAAACCAGCCCTCGATGTATTTCTTATTAAAAAAGCGAAGAGAAATGCTCTAGTACTATCAAAGCACTTATAAGTTACGGCGCTCCTATTTGCATAAATTTAGTTCGAAAATCTAACACATGGGTCAATCTTAACTATCCGTTAAGCCCATAAAACATTTCATGGGCGAAGATGCAAAAATGACATTGATTAGACAATCTAATGCGAAACAAAAGTGATTGGGCCTGTTTGGCCAGGTGAATTCCACGGGATTAGGAGGGATGGGATGGATTTTAAGATAATGATGGTGGTGTCAGTGGATTGGATAAACACATACATCATGATGGGTCATGGAGCACTTGGCATTTACTAGTTGGAGTGGATTTCACTTAGGGCCTGTTTGGCTGGACGGATCCCACGGGATTAGGAGAGATGAGATGGATTTTAAGGTAATGATGGTGGTGTTAGTGGATTGGTTTAAGATCCATGGGATTGCTATATCTCCGGACAAGTTCACTAGGTCTGTTTGGCACGCCCTGCGTATCTTGGGATTTTATCTTCCAATCCGTCCCAATCTGTCCAACCAAACACGCCCTAGGCACGATTGAATGAAATTAGGAAGGATGTGATCAATATCTGGGGACAAGTTCACCGGGTTTGTTTGGCTCGTCATGCATATCCCAAGATATCGCGATTCGATCCTCCTAATACCATGGGATCGGTCTCGCCAAACAGGCCCTTAGAATCATGAGCAATCCACGGTGGAATCTAACAAATAAACAGATCAAATTGTTGATTGAACCTATTTATTTCTTTTTTACAAATTATTTGGACCCTCCATATTAAAGGACATTGATAAATGATTAATATTTTTCGGATCAGTGTCATGTTTGTGTGATAGATCATCAAATGTGCAATGGACGTAATGAACAGTCTAGATCAATTGATTAGACTCTCTACGTGTCCCAATAGAAATAGAAATAGGAGCTTCATAATTTATGGTGATCTGAGATGGACGCGGATTGGGTAGTACCCATCAGGACCTATCTAGAGACAGACAGTCCCGTCAAGGGATCCGTGGATCCCACCGTGATTTTTACGTTTTGTCCACGCTGTCCATCTATTTTGAGGTACATTGAAGCCTCATGTATCACACCACAGGAAGCATTGGGGGAATGAACTCTCACCGTTGAAAACCTTCTAGGGCCCGCCATGATGTTTACTTTCCATCCAAACTGTTCATAAGGTCACATAGACCTGGATGAAGTGAAAAAATAAATATCATCTTGATCCAAAACTTCTATAGCCCCCAACAAATTTTAAACGGTAGGATTTCAATCCCCAACATTTCCAGTGGTGTGGTCCACTTGATCATTATATATGACTCATTTTTGATTTCATCCCTTAAAATATAGTTTTAAAATGTATAGACGGAGTGGATAAAACATATACATTACAGTGGGCCCCACAGAGGCCTTGATAGGACCATCCGTCTCTAGGTCCTGGTGGGGGTGGTACCCAGTCTACGTCCATCTGGGAGCACTCTAGCATTAAAATAATAAGTAAAAAAGGAAAAAAGAAAAAAACAGAGAAACGGATAATCAACGAATTCAAAACGGGAGGGTTGGTGGAAGAGTGGTAGTAGGTGCTCTGTACCTGTAAAAATCATCCTCAGCTACTTCCATCTCTCTCTCTCTCTCTCTCTCTCTCTCTCTCTGTGCTTCCACCACCATGGATCTCAGCCCTCTTCCCCTTCAACCCCAACCTCAGGAAGAACAAAAGCCCGAACCAGAGCACGAAATTACGATCCTACCCTCCCCTCTTCTCTCCACAGCTTCCCTCTCTCTTTCCCTCTCCTCTCTCCTCTCCTACAAACCTCCTTCCTTCCTTCCTCACTTTTCCTATAAATGCCCCAAAATCCCTTCCCAAATCTCATCTGTCTCCTCCAATCTCTCCCCTCCAAAACCCTCCCCATCTCTGAGATCTTCCACTTTCAAATCCTCGCCCTCCATCATCCCCCTCCAGTCCCCGCTCTCAGTGCCCCACCGTCGCGTTCCTGATCCGTCCAATCCCTTCGCCCTCCGTCGATCGTCGATCGTCTTCTTCCGCAACGATCTCCGCCTCCATGACAATGAGACTCTCAAATCCGCCCACGACGAGTCCCTCTCTGTTCTCCCTGTCTACGTCTTTGACCCCCGTGACTATGGAAAATCATCCTCCGGCTTCGACAAGACCGGGCCCTACCGCGCCACCTTCCTCCTCCAGTCCGTCTCCGACCTCCGCCACAGCCTCCGGTCCCGTGGGTCTGATCTTGTTGTCAGGATCGGGCGGCCGGAGACGGTCCTCGCCGAGATGGCGAGGGCGGTTGGGGCTGAGGCGGTGTATATGCAGCGGGAGGTGTCGAAGGATGAGGTTCGGACGGAGGAGAGGATTGAGTCTGCGTTGAAGGAGGATGGGGTGGAGGTGAAGTATTTCTGGGGAAGCACACTCTATCATTTGGATGATCTGCCATTTAAATTGGAGGATATGCCGTCGAATTTCGGAGGGTTTAGGGAGAGAGTGGAGGGTTTGGAAGTGAGGAAGACAATTGAGGCGCTGGATCAGTTGAGGGGCCTGCCGAGGAGAGGCGATGTTGAGGTTGGGGAGATTCCGAGCTTGGTGGATCTCGGGCTCAGCCCAACTGTGACGATGGCTCAGGTTCTAGGATCATAACTTATCTTCTCTGTTCCTTTGTTTTTTCTTTTGAATTCGTAGAATTAGAATTGACAGAAAGAGGAATGCTAACATCCAGCACCAATGAATGCATCTATAATGCACATGGAGCACATTTGTGTGGTGATTGATACTGTTGATTTAGTGGGCCCACTTGCAGATTGATTGAATTCCCAAAATGAAAGCAATCAAACTACGGTATCAATTGGATTAAAAAAATGGATGGCTAAAACAAAGTCAATGAAGAAAGGAGAAACTTTCCACATTCAGTGGATAAAGTTCACAGTGATTGCACAGTTGTCTTTTTTTTTTCCAATGACTGCATGATTTTGGTCGTGGACCACCCACGAGGTCACCCACCAGAGAACAGTGGGTTGTCCATACATGTTTGCTGCATGTATGGTGGAGAGCATGATTTCTCACCCACAAATCGGGTTGGTACACTCATTAAGTCGTAATGATATTAAAAACCAGTGGATGGCTTAGAAATTGTGTTGATGATGGTCCCAACAATTCAACAGTATAGATCACCTAGCTTTGGACTACACCTGTACCAATCAGGTGCATAAGGACATGTTTGGGGTGACCTTGTGCCTAGGATCAAGGTGAGTGTGTGTGCCAGGGTTGCAAGAGGAGATAAAGGGTGGCGAGGGTGGTGAAAAAGCAAGAATTGTGCACATGCTCCAAGTGAATGCCTGTCTCAAAGACATGGTACTATTGTTTACAGCAGGGTGATGTTGTTTCCGGGTTTTATTGTTTACAGCAGGGTGATGTTGTTTCCGGGTTTGTGCCTAAACTGGCGAGGTCGTAAGGGATTTGGTACGGTTGGGCTCAGATAATGTACATGCAACATGGGTAGAAAAAGGGATGATGCAGTAGCGTGTAGGCTTAACTATGAGACCTCCACTTACATGAGAGAGCCAATAAAACAACTAAGGACAGGTACTGGGTGCAAGCAAACAACAACAAAATCATCTGAATACAAGGTAAGGAAAACGCATGCAATGAGAGGAGTGAGGATGCTCAACTACCTAAAGTGGTGTGCATAACAGGTGAGAGGTTGGGAGCTATCATAAAGCTTCTGCCAACTGTTGGAAGCCCATTATCTCTCTCTCTCTCTCTCTCTCTCTCTCTCTCTCTCCCTCCATTTTGGGAAAATTTCCACCCTTCTTTTTCTTTGACACCCTTTCCACTACCTTTTTTTAGAAAGACCACCTCTATTTGTAAGGGGGCATGAAAATGTAGTTATCTCATGGCCAATTCCTATTTGACAAGTGACATCTGGTAGCCTATGAAAGAGCAACATATGGCACAACCTAGGGTGACATGTCACCACAAGATGAGGTAAATGAGATGCAAATGGCAAGGGGTCCTATAAGTGGGGAAGCAAACATGTCACTGTGTAGAATGGGACTCCAGCTTCATGCACTTATGCAATGAGTATCCGAGTTGTGATGAGCTCTCTACAAGTGCAAGCAAGTGTAGAGCTGAACTAAAATGGTGGAGATGTTGTAGATTGTAGGGCTAGAAGGGTACATACTGCACTTTGGGTGTCTGGGAATGAAAGGTTTTGGGGAAAATGTGGTCATAGGAGTTTGCTGGAATGGTAGATACAATAACGGATCATAGAGCTTAAAGGGTAGTAACACTGATCATGGCGTCTAGCAAGGCTCTCATACTTGAAAGGGTTGCTAGGCATTGAGGGTATTGGCGTCAACTTGCTAAGAGCCTCTCCTAGAATAATTTGATGCATGAAGAAGGTAGCATTGCCTCGACGGAACCGTACAAAAGTCATAGGGTCAAGGGGGCAATGATTGCATCCAATGAGGATTGGTGAGGCTGGGTACACGAACAACTTGAGAATTTGGTAAGTAGCAACATAGACATGCGGTCAGGCATACACCCTAAGGGCCCATTTGGATTCAAGCAAAGTGTTTCGGCACAAGCTGTGTTGGCACATTACCTTGTTTGTGGTTTGTTCAACCCATTTATGCATGGGAATGTAAGAAATAAGGGTCATTTATTTCCAACATATAACTATTGGCGATGATTTTATGTCTTTCTAAAAAAAAAAAAAGATGGAATAATAATGAGGATAGCTTGTCCCTAGTTTAGTACACCTGGGGAACGCAATGTTCCGAGCACGTGTCACATGTGTCACATGTGCAATTGTATAGGTTCATGGGGCCCATACGTGCTCTAAATGCTACATGTGTGACCATCCACATTAAGCTCTCTACATATGCCACAATCCATCTTTACTCTATTTTTTTGGTTGTTTGACAAACAAGTAGTAGAATAACTAGTTTTGACAGCATGACCTAGATAGCCTGTGCCGACACTATTGGACCTAGACAGCCTTGCATCCAAACTACCTTTGAGATCCCCACTTATAAGGTTCTTGATTGAAATGGGATGCTTTGCTTGCTTTAAACGTAGAGGCTAATGAGTTGGAGCAAGTCACATGGGCAGGAAACTAAAGCCAACACATTGACTTGGCGATGTGGCACGCTTGTGCGAGGTCGACTCTCTCATCAGATGGGTACAACCATGTAGATGCCTTTGCCAAGAATTTAGGCCACTCCACTCATCTGGCGGGACGAACTTGTATGTTGGACCACTCATTTGGCGAGACAAACATGTATGTTGGATCAAGAGTGGCTCAACCACTAATAACATCTGGCTTGAGTTCTTAGGCAACATATCTGCACATTGTCCCAAGCCCGGATAAAGGAAGGTTGCATTGGGTTGGCTGCCAATGCAAAACTTTAGCCATTACTTCTATCATGAATCCTAATCATTTGACATTTCAATGATAGAGAAAAATGGCACAACAGGATTCATGTAACTGGCCCCAAATAGTTGGGGAAAGGCTTACATGATAATGAGATAATCTACACATTGTTGTGGTCCAATTGATGTGTGGTTTGCAATTTGCATGTGCGTAGTTGGCACATGTGAGTCCCTAGCGAAGCTCTAGCAACAAGGATTCTAACAACATGGTTCTTGAACTTTAGATGTTGTGATAGATTTGGCTATGCATGGAAATATGTAGAGGGGACATAAGATACACGTAATTCACCAGATCGTGGCAACATTATAAGAAAGCAGCAACAAATCATTTCGCTAGCAAAATAAGGTGAGCACAAGATACAAAAGCATTGCTCACATACAATGAACAAACAAGAAACATCTCTTCTTATCCTACAATCAATAGAACCTTTAGGAAAACCATCTTATGCACTTTGCCAAATGCATGAAAAGAAACATATTGGAGAAAATTCACCTCTTGAAGGAAGCCCTTATATCTCTCTCTTCACTATCTTGTTAGCATAAGGGAAAACCCCCAAAGAAAAAAATGTCATCACATGAAACCAAAGGTAATCTCACATTAGGTCCTTTGACCGAGCTAGAACATTCTATAAGTTCCAATTCTGATAAGCTTTCTTCTTGTTCTCACAATGAAATAATCCCCGTTGGATAGGCAATTTGGATGCAAGTAAAGTTGTGTTGGCGCATGCTATCCAAGTTATGCTGTCGGGACTAGTGATTTTGTTCCTTGTTTATCAAACACTGTGGTACCTAGAATAAGGTTGGTTTGTGGCGCATTTGGAGAGCTTAATGTGGATAGTGGCATATGTATTAGTATCATGTATAGTGCGTATGAACATCGACATATGTGGTACATGTCAGTGCTTGAAGATTTATGGTTGGCACATGTGCACATATGGAGTGCTTGAATTTAGATAGTTGCACATGCAGATATGTAACACATGTGACACATGTGTATGAAACATTGTGTTTCCATATGCACAAAACTATGGACAAGTTATCCTTATTGTCATTCCATCTTCTTTTGCAAGGATATGCAATCGTTGCTAATGGTCATATTTTTTTTGGACACATTGTCCTTATTTTCCTACATTCTCGTGCATAAATGGGTTTTCCATACCACGGACAAGCTGTCTTGTCCATACAGCTTGTGCTGACACAATTTTACTTGAACTGAAACAACCCCTAGGTGTAGAGCCAACCTCGGCGACAATCTCAACACAAGCAACCTCATCACAAGCAACCTCAGTAGGACCTCAACACTAACAGCCTCAACGTGACCTTAGTGCAAACATCCTCAACAAGATCTCAGCAACAGTCTGGAGTGTCCACATAAAATGAACATGCTTTTTCACAAGGGGTTTAAGTGCCACAACGATGTGATGCCAGATTAGGGCAGGGTGTCCCGTATCCGTTACGATACGGCCGTATCGGTCGATACGTATCGGTAACGGTCGTGGCCGTTACGCAATACGGGGCCGTAATGGTCAACCCCCCTCCCCCCTCGGCGATTCTGTAGTTGTAATGGCCCCGTAATGGCCGTTACGGGGCGTAACAGCCATTACTGCCCCGTAACGGTAAAAAAATGACCCCTTTTTTTTTTTTTTTGCTTTTTAAGGTCTATTTTTTCACTTTTTTTGAAACTTCTTTCTTTTAAACCCTTCCTAAATCATTCTATTGCTATTTTCGACCACTCTTAGCTTGATATTACAAATAAAAACAACTTATGTTAAGGATTTTCTTGATTCGAAGCTCTGTGGGCCATTTTCCAGAAATTCCTCAAAAATAGGTATTTATACTTTTTATTTAATGTTTTGCTGTTTTAATGGTAGAATATGATATGTTAATAATCATAGAAGATATTAATGTCCATTTTATAGATTGTTGTTATCATTTTATATGTTTTTATAATTTTTTTCTATTTAAGCACTATTTTCAGCCTTTTTTAAAAAAAAAAATTTGAAAAATTATTTTTTATTGAATGTTTTGATGTTTTAATGATAGAATATAATGTGTTAATCATAGTAGAACATGTTAATGTTCATTTTACAGATTGTTATTGTCATTTTATATTTTTTTATGAATTATGAAAAATGATTGCAAATACCTACACATGTAAGATATTTTCATATTACATTCATTCTAATATATTTATCATTGACAGTAGATAGTTAGAAAATTAAATATATGAGTTTTGCAGTCAAATCCAGGTTGTTTGGTTCATAAATTCATCAGACAATCCAATACAACTTCTCACCAAAGAGTGGACCGTTACACCACCATAAACATGTTCCAATTTATAAATGAATGCATATTTGGAATGCTTAGAATATTCCGGATTTAATCCATATTTTTTCATATTTTTTTGGCATTTTTTTTTTTTGCACCGTTACGGGCCGTTACGCCCCCGTATCGCCATTACGCCCCCGTATCTGTATCGGTATCAGAGGGCACCGTTACGCCAACCGATACCGATACGGGATACCTTGGATTAGGGAGGTATAGACACCCTCATACAAGATACTATTAACATCATGATGCATTAGATTGGCGCCAATTGTACTATTCTGATGGCATGTTGTTGGGTGAAATCAAGAGCTACAAACACTTGAAGCATGGATGATCACATCATCAATGTGGACCATCCAATTATGCGCACCAACTTAGATTGCCTACTGTGAAAATAGCTCTGATTGTACAGTCACGACCATTCGATCAATGGATTTTGGTGGCCAAAAGTTGACTACTACACTACATGTCCTTTTTCTACCACCATTCATTTGGGGGAAATCTAATTAATAACTGAAATGAAAAGGTCCAGCAATCCCAGTCAAAAGAGCAATATATCTGTTGAGGCTGGGATCACTCAATCAATTGGTTGGGCTAATGAACTACCCACAGTATCCTATCATTTGGATGGGTTGATACTAAATTTACAATTTCATAGTGCATGCTCGTGAACCCCTCTCACTCTGCTAAAGCATCAAATTACTCCCCCCAAAAAATCATGCACATTCATTTTCCTAACTAAGTCATGATATGAGTGGCTCCACATGTGAGGAGGTGAAACATGTGTCAGAGATTCAGGCGGACTGCATGCGTCTCAGATATCTGTGCCATTCGTCAAGTAGGGTAGACTGTGACCATGCCATGGACAAAAAGTAGTGTTGTTCCACCAATTTAGCAGGTCAAACTTGTATGAGAAAATGGGCCATGAGGGGAAAAAAAAGTCCTACATTCCAAATTTAACCTACATGTTCATCTCATTTGATGAGTACTGCCCTGATTTTTGGTATATGGCATTTCCCAGGTTCACTCTACTTGATGAATGGTCCAGATCCTTGACATTTGTTTTGTACTAACGGATACACGCGTTATGCATTCTCACATGAGGGTCTGCTCATTGAATCACATGACCAAAATGCCTCTTTGAAACATGTCCAAGTCTCTTATGGAAAGGCGCTTTTTCGGCAATTGCCTTTTAATAGCAATTGACATCGGCTCTTACAAGCAAGTTTGTCACTTAATTAATTGTTTCTGGGAATTAAAATCTCCCAGAAGTGTTTAAATTAAGCAATGCCAAACATGACTTCATGATTTTTGTTCATGGAATTGTCTGTACCCATGTTGCTTTGGTTTGAGACAACTGCACTCAGCCTTTTTGGTCAAGAAATGTATTCCAGTGTGCTATTATTAATTGAAATGGTGTGTAGGATGCAACTTAATGAATTCTTGAGCAGGTACGTGATCAATAATCATTCCACTCTGCCATACAAATTTGTGGACATCTCTGCAAATTGCACAACGATCACTATAAATCTTTCAAATTTCTGAGTCTTGAGTCCATGTTCCCTGTGAATGCTATTCTGTAGCAAATACCAAGAAAAATGCAATGTCATGATGGAGATTGGTTATTTGTGTTAAAATACATACACCCAAATTACTAAATAACCAGAGGGATATTATTCAGTAACATCGAATGGAAGTCAATGTTTAACTCACGGTAACGAAGATTAGGCACACATGGAAGAACTCTTTTATGTATTTCCATACACGTGGTAATCAGTACATCGTTTTGTTCTCTTGTTTTTAATCCTTAGCTAATGCTTACATGGGTAAATTTTTCGTAGATGTCATTTCTGGTATCTTATGCTGATGAAAGTTCTTTTTTCTTTTTTTCAAAATCATGGTTTGAAAAATAGAAAAGAGTTTTGACTAATTATTGTGATGATAAGTATTGTTTCTTGTTGCTCAGGATGGGAAGCCCACCGCTAATGCTTCTCTTGTGGGAGGTGAAACCGAAGCATTGCAGAGGCTCCAGACATTCGCAGCAGAATGCCGGGCACAGCCAAACAAGGGTGATAAGGATAGTGGTCGTGATAACATATATGGAGCCAATTTCTCCTGCAAAATCTCTCCTTGGCTTGCCATGGGATGTCTCTCTCCCCGTTTCATGTTTGATGAGCTGAAGAAATCTGCAACCAGGTAAATTTCCTGTCTGTAGGGTGTTCTCATTCATGACAGTTTCTTTACTGCATCGTGTTCCTTTTTAGCTTTTCAAGGGGTGTCCTAACTCAGAAAACAAATCTTGCTTTCCAGAATGGTTTCCGCCACCTCAACTTCGAAAAATGGCACTGGCCGCGTTGACAATGGAATGAACTGGTTGATGTTCGAGTTGTTATGGAGGGACTTCTTCAGGTACTTAAAAAAGTCCTTGAACTTAGTATATATGCAGACCAGTGGAATCCATTATTTCCAAATCATGGGGCCCACTGTATGAATGATTTGGATCCTATAAGGTTGGCCCAACATGTACTCTTTGTACTTTGTTGGTCGGACAAAAACCTAGATCAAGCACTGCAATTTCCTTGTTTAGAAACCATGTTGCACTTTCAGGGTCTTCCCTTTTTATGCCAATTAGTGAAGATCAATGGATATGGCATGTGGAGATGGGAAGCAGTTTGTGAAAAAAAAGAAAAGAAAGAGCTGTTCGTGAGAAGTGGGACGATGAAAGAAAAATGGTGGTAAAAGGAAGTTATTTGGTAATACTCTGATAGAGGGCGATGATCGATACTCAGGCACTCAATTGTACATGTGGCGTACATTCACTTAATCAAACTGTCCATGTCATGGGACCCACTTTAGATAGGTCATAATTTGAAATTTCAGATAAATTCAATCATCTTTAAAAAATATATAAAATAAAATAATGATCCTAACCTCTCATTAATGAACAATTGTATGTTGAACTTGGACCATTGACTATTTCATTTTTATCTTCCATTGAATGTTCATGAATCATGCAGTTTGAAATTTTAACCAATGTAATTTTTATTTTTATATTTATCTAAAATCCTGACCAACAATTTTGATGGTCTAGTTAGTGCCTGCAAATTAACTGTCACACTGTTGTATCAAAGTTTTTCTCTTTGTAAAAGGCTGTTCTGTTTTGCGGAGAGCCTCCCACCAGTTCGATTCACTGAAAATTACCTGTGTGCCCTTCTTTTCTTTTCTTTTTTCTTTTTGGTTTTGTTTTTTTTTGTTTAAAACACAAATGTTGTATGTTAACCAGTGTTTTAAATAGCGGTAGCGTGATGCGTAGCGCTTAGCCCTCTATAGCGTGTAGCATAAATATGTAGCGTGTAGTGTAAGCTACACGATATTTCTATTTTTAAATTTAAAAATAGGACAAATATATTAAATAGTGAAAAAAAAAGGAAAAAAAATATAAATGCCTAAAAGATGATTCATTTTATCAATTATAAGCATGTTCAAAAAAGTTATTAGTTATCATTTATCAAAAGCCAATCCACATACGTAAGCCAAATCAAATAATTATCACGTCAACAACTTCCTAAGCAAACCACTTTAATTAATAATGTCTAATTGAAACCACAAGTCACAATTATGAAAAGAAATAAAAATCCCATAGGTTAAAAGTATCAAGTACAATACAAGTGTCACATTCCTCAACATTAGAAACAAAGAAAATGTGAAAAAATAATAAAAAAACTAAAATAATAAAAAAATACATTGTAGCTTACGCTACGGACGCTACGCGCTATGTAGCTGTAGTGTACGCTACGACCACTGTAGATTTATGCTATTTGGAATGCTACGTAGCGCTACGACCACGCTACGCTACGTAGCGTACGCTACCACTACGCTATAGGCACTATTTGAAACACTGATGTTAACAATGCATAGTTTTAACCACTTGAAAAACTAATTGCGGGCAAATTGTTGCCCCTCGCTGCTCTCGTTTTATGTGATAGAGATGGAAACCCACGGGTAAAATTATATTAGCAATGGGTGAAATGCAGCAAGGCCCACTATGATTTTGCACTCATATTTCATGTGTTTTCTGGTTTCAGATTCATTACGAAGAAGTACAGTGCTGCCCCGAAGAAACTTGAAGCTACTCCAGCTACAGCTTGCATGGGCGCTCTTGCCTGAGCTCAGTGAAATCCATCTGTTGTAGGTCTTTTTGAAGGAAGTGGTGGGTTTTCCTTGTTGGGACCCTCTCAGCTTTCATTGTCCCAGAAAGAGGTGGGTGTAGAGTAGCCCGTTTTAATGTTTCTTTGAGATTGCCGATTTGGCAATGTGAACGAGCATGTACGTTTGTCCAGACATGAATAACAGACCCTTTTAGGAGAGGGGTCCTGTCGGAGAATCAAATACCGTCAATCGGTCCGTGTATCTGTCTTAAGTGCATATCATGTTTCCCTTTTCTTTCTTTCTTCTTCTTCTTATTTTTCTTTTGTCATTTCATTATATATTTTTTAAAAACTTATGTTGGGATCTAGTGTGGGACCACAATTGAACATAGGTGGGTCCAATCACTTCAGCAAACGGGTGGAATATTTAGTGAAGACAATAGACTTTTGGCAAGGAACCCTTTGATGTGTCTAGAATGCAATTTCTGGAAGAACCACCGGTTCTCTGGATCCTGCAGAAATGAACACTTGGGATCTCATAACGATTCAATTGATCATGTGTTTAGGAGATCTGATCTTTGTAGAAGGTTGGCCCCATCATTTAGAAGAACCCAATGTGAAAAGAAGGCCCATCCATTCATGTCAGGTATATTGGGTCAGATTAATGCTTTTGATTTACTTTAATGTTGTGGCCTACCTAGTTCATAGATTGTTCTGATTTTAATTACAAGTAATATGCATGATGAACCAATCTTTTGCAGGGCCTAGATGTACTATACAAGAAACACATTGGTGGGAAAACATGCGCGCAATACATAGGAAAGTCATTTCTCAAATGAAATACGAGTATCCATAGGTGGTGAAATTCCACTAGCGTGAGTGTGTGGGGTCTGTATGCGTGTGTAAAATAAAAAAATAAAAAAAATGAAATACCTTGATCCAAACTCCAGACCATTATTAAAGTTGGGGGAATGCAGAGGTTGAAAAACTCAGTACCCATCATGGTCCGGTTTTGGAATTTTTCAGGAAGTTGTGAACAGGGATTGATGACTGGTTGGCTTCAGATGTGACTCATCTGAGTCGAAGTCGGCTTGGGTGAGGCCAATCTGGTACTGCACCATGAGTTAGCATTGAAAATATGGGTGATTCAACCCAACTCGGACCGAGCAAAGCGTCTTGAGTCTCCCAGTCTTAAAATCATGGTTGGGATCTCATTGAGTAGTGCTGCCAATGGGTCAGATTCTGGCCTGGCCCACCCTGAGTGGTTCTGCTAATGGGTCAGTTTCTGTCCTGACCCACTATCGGAATGGAAGCGGGAGGAGCCATGCTCTGAGTAGGGAAATCCTACTACAAGAGTATAAATACACCTATACTGAATATCACCATATCTTCACCTCAACCAGCAGTCCGAGCTAGTCACGTCTAGCAGCCTTTAATGCCCTGCTTGTGAATGTCTTGAAAAACAAGAAGTAAAAGTGCCTTCTCTCCATTAGCCCAGTTCAGGTATTCATGTGCAAGGTATGTTGCTATTCTCAGACAACAAGAGGCATGATAACTGTTCCAATCAAGCAACTAGGATTAAGATTGTCCAGTTGGTCAGATTATTTATCAATGACCCATATGTTATGGGGACCACCGATGAGTGGTTCAGGATATCTGCTGTGTTCCTGTTGGAACTCGTTGATACAGAACATGGTGACAACTCATTCATGTTAATTTCTCAGCCTGGAAATTCTTAGGAGATTTTCAACTTTTGAGGTTTTTCTCAAGAAAATCCTGCCAAAAGTAAAAATATGTACAGTAAATTAATAAATAAATTTGAATTTTAAATATTTATTTATATAACAAATTCCCTGAGGTTTTAACTATTTTTCAAGCTAATATCATAATAAAAATGCTGTATTTTAAATTCTGCCGTTGGTTTGAAAATATCATGATAATATCTTTTAGTGTATTTTTTGTAATATTATCGTGATATTTCAAAATCTCGACAACATTTGTCACTGGTGCAGAGTGTTTTCTCAATGTAAATGTCTCAAAAGTCAAACAATTAGCTCATTCATCTTTTTCCAATATGCAACAACGCAACAACATGTTACAAAACAAACAAACAGAGGCAAGTAATGGGATCGAAACCTTTTCTCTAAAAATTCAAAGTAAAATGAATCTGATATATTTTAAAATTGAAATGCCAAACGCCCCATAAAGAAAATTGGGCATATTGTAAATAATACAAGAATTAATTACAATACATGGTGAACAGAATCAAATTATGCCAGAAACTCTTAGGGATGACAGCACAACAAAAACAACCCAAAGGAGCATGAAGTAGATAAATGTGACCCAAGCCCACAGCCTTGGCCCACCCAATTCGGCACCCAAGGTGATACGCCGAAACACCAAAACGGCGATGCAGCCAATGGAAGTCAGGAAGAACATAAGCAAGGAGAAACTGAGACCTTGTGCATTCTGGATACGCAATGGTTCCCTATATGCAATGAAATTGTATAACGTGTCAATCAGCCATGGGACACCAATGCCAATGTAAATATTCACCGAATTGCTGTGAGGCATAAAACCATGTCAGTGAACTCTTAGTTTACAGTTCAACTCCAATAACAAAAAGCATCTCCAATCACTATTATAAAAGAAAAAAAATGCAAACAGATAATTACTCTTATGTAATTCGTGGGAATGTGAACGAGACTTAGCACGAGTGAGGTGGAGAAGGGGCTTCGTGGCACATGTGCCAACATGGAACAACTATGAAAGAGATGCCATTCATCAGTTGGGGCCCACCATGAACACACCCTGACCTAAGATTCAGGCCAGTCCATTCATCAGGTGGCCTGCTCATGTACAATGAATGGGGACTGCTGTCATGTTTCTCATGCAAGTGTGGCCCAGCCGATAAGTGGACCAGCCCAAGTTTCTGAGCAGGGACTGTTCATGATGAATAGCCTGGATCTGTCACATGTGTCCATCATTGGCATGTGTGGTGTGAGGCCCCTTCACCATCTCACTCATGCAAGTACCTGGTTGCAGAGCACAAGTTCTGCCTCCAGTAGTAAGTCAAGTGTACCATAACACTCTTTGAAAAGCATGAGGAAAAGAACCTGCAAGTGATGTTTGCAATGGCAGAATCAGCTGTTATTTGACGTTCAGCAGCAATCTTGCTTGCAACTAAATCTGGCCAAGAAGTCCCGCTTGCTAAAGCTGTAAATGCTATGATATAAGCATTTATTCCTACAAGAAAAGAAAATCGTAAAACCATTTCAAATGTCAATTACATGCACCGACGCAATAACATTCTCACGACGAAACTATCTTTGGCTTTAAAAAAGAAAAATAAATAAATAAAAAAGCGAGAGAAGGGGAAAAACCTGTGACGCAGCTTATCAGATCTGTAAGCTTTGTAACAATGTAAGCAATTCCACTAATGAAAATCAGAGAGCAGATGAAGGCAATCCATCCATGAGCAATATGATAAGGAGGCACGAACGCGAAGAGAAGTCTCCAAGGAGCAAGGATTGATTGCCAGGAAATTCTTGCAATCCTTAAGTAGACACTGTTCATTTTCTTTGACTCGGTACTCTCCAACTGCTCGAGACAGAAAGCAATTAGACCATTGGTTTCCCACCATTACTGTGACTACTATTGAATAAGATATTTATTTCTGTGAACAACAGAGTCGCATAGATGTTCATTTTCACCTTCGTATTACTTCATCACCTCACAAAATTCACATAGATTTGTGGGCTTTGTCAGAGCATTTAGGAAAACTTTATCCATCACAAAATTCACGTAGATTTGTGGGCGAGAAAATATGGAAATTCAGCATCCTGTGCTGTAATTCTCTGTTGACAGAATTTCATTGCATATAACTCATGGCTATAGAGAAACACAATAAAATTCAACATTCAGCAAGCAAGAGAGATACCGTTAGTGCATCCAGAAACTGCTGTCCCCAAATAGAGAGCAAGTGGAAATTTTCTTGAGCGACCTTGCCAAAAGTTTGGTTAGATGATTCCGCTGCGTCATTGTCAGGCACAGGCTGATAATCATCACCTACAAACATAAACATGAAGAAAAAAGGATGTTTAGATCCAAAACTAATTTGAAGACAAACAAACAGCATAGAAGAGCTAATAACATTTGAAACATCAAATAATCCTTTCGTTGCGTACCACTCAAACTGAAATGAAATTTTATGTGATCATTGTGTACCACTCAACTGAAAGGGAAATTTTACAGGATAGCCATAAGACCAGCAATGCTTTTATGGACAGAATGATGGGCAGTTAAGGAACAACATGTTCATAGGATGTGTAGCTGAAATGAGGATGTTGAGATGGACGAGTGGCAAGACAAGGAAGGACAGAATTAGAAACAAATGCATTTGAGAGAACTTGGGAGTAGCGGCAAATAGGTAATAAGATGAGGGAAAGTAGACTTTAGATGGTTTGGTCATGTGCAATGGAGACCAACAACTGCACCAGTTAGGAGTGGGTTGGCACCAGTTGAAGGCACTAAAAGGGCAAGGGGAAGGCCCAAAAGGACGTGGCTGAAGGTAGTAAGAAAAGACTTGCTGAGATATGGTCTAACTGAAGGTGTGGCCCTAAGAGCGGAATGGTGGAAAAGGATTCATGTAGGCAAACCCAATTAACTGGGATAAGGCTTAGATGATGATGATGATGATGATGAAATAATCCTGTCATCGTCATCATCACATCTTAGCCTCTCTCCCACCATTTCGGGTAAGCTTTTAACTGATAATTTGGAAAAAAAAAGGCTTTATGATTGGTGGCCCACCAGGTGTGGACCTTTCTCATTTACCTGGCTATGGAACCAATCATTGCAGAGCCTCACATTGACAACACCAGCACACCAACAAACTCCCAGCCCAACTAATACATGCAACCCAAAGGGTAAGCAAGCAAAGGAGGGTTGTCAACAGAAATTGCCAGACAAACTGAGCATGAGGTAATAAACACAGGCATCCAAGTTGGCACTAAGGCATACCCCAATTGGACCAAAAGTTGAAAGGACAAGTTTCCTACTTGAGTACCCTATGGCCATTAGCACTAATTGACTTTTTCTCTTTCTTTCCATGGAAACAACTTTTATCAAACATTTAATTTTTTTACATCTAAGGATTAAAAAGATGTCATCTACAGAAAAATTTAAAGATCAAAGCATCAATTTTGATGCCTCTAAGATTGGGGCATAGAAGATCAAAGTATCGAAAATATAAACATTTCATTGAATAGACCAATGTCTGAATCCAATGCAAGGTTTCCATTCATAATAAAATCAAGGTTTCCATCAAGGTTTCCCATGCAAGAAGAAGAAGAAGAGTTGAGGTTTGATGTCCCCTCTCTCCCCTTTAGATTATTCAATAAAGAAGTGTACATGACATAAGTACCCTTAAGAAACAAAAGCAAAGATTCCCCCCAAGTCCTAAACCAACATAACAACTAATTAGCAAAGAAAATTAGGTGTGGTACGACCCATATTCACATCCATTAACACTCTCTCTCAAGCTGGAGCATAGATGTTATCGATGCCAAGCTTAAATATATATGTGTAGACTAACTTTGACTAAGGGCCTTGGTGAACACATCAACAAGTTAGATTTGAGTCCAAACATATGGCATAGAGATTTCACCACTTGAGACCTCACATATAAAGTGATAGTTGACTTCTATATGTTTAGTTCTCTCATGATAGATCGGATCTTTTGCAATGCTGGACACTACTTGATTATCACAAATCAACCGCATAGGTAGATTCAAACCCCATCTCCTGCAATAGTTTCTTGATGCACATCAAAGTAGTATAAACCATTGCTCTATGTTATGCTTTAGTGTTTGATCAGGCCATAACACCCTGCTTCTTACTCGTCGACATGACTAGATTTCCTCCCTCGATCATGCAACACCCAATAGAGACCGCCTATCTATTAAAGTACCTGCCCAGTCTGCATCAACGTACACACTACAATTGTTCCGCCTGTACAAAATTCCCTGATGTGGTGCTTTTTAAGATACTGCAAAATCCAAACAACTACATCCATGTAAGGTACCTTTGAAGAGCTCATAAACTAGCTCACCACACTCACAACATAGGATATGTTTGGCCAAGTGATAGTTAAATACATGAGTTTTCCAACCAATCTTCTATAACTCCCTGGGTCTTCAAATACATCTCCTTGATCGATAAACAGTTTGTCATTCAGATCCATTGGTGTACTAATTGGCTTAGTACCAAGAAGAGTCGTCTTCATGAACAAATCCAAAACATATTTCCGTTCAGGCATATTAATTCCTTCCCTTGATGTAGCAACTTCTATACCAAGAAAGTATCAAAATGACTTAGATCTTTTGTGAGAAAATGCACCTGAAGGTACCTCTTCAACTCTCCAATCTCCCATTGTCACTTCCTGTAACGACAATATCATTAACATATACCACTAACATAATAAGACCTGAGGTGCCTTTCCACACAAAGACGGAATGATCAGCATGACTTCAAACAAAACCATAGTTCAACACAACTTTACTGAACTTGTCAAACCATGCACGTGGTGATTACTTCAGCCTATAAATGCCTTTCTCAGTTTACACTCTTTGTCCGATACCCCATGAGCAACAAATCCAGGTGGTTGCTCCATATAGACCTCTATGAGATCACCATGGAGAAAGACATATTTAACATCTAATTAGAAGAGGGGCTAACCATAATTAACAACCATGAAAAAAATAACATGAACTCAACTTGACCACATGAGAGAACGCGAGTATAATCAATACCAAGGTTCTGAGTATATCCCTTGGAAACCAAGCAAGCCTTCAAACGTTCAACTGTACCATTAGGGTGAAACTTAATGGTTTAAACCCACCTGCACCCAACAACATGTTTACTGGCAGGTAGACTAATGAGCTCCAAAGTGTTATTATGATAAAGAGCAGCCATTTCCTCCTCCATTGCTTGCTTCCACTCCTTTTGCAACGTGTTTTCCAATATAACTTGGAAATAAAAAGAGAGGACAAAGATAAGGCAAATCTATGAAAAGTGGGAGATAAATATGGAAATGAGATATATTTAGAGATGGGGTGATCAGTACTCGCACGCTAATCCTCAAGGCAATAGAAACATTAGACCTATCTAGAGAAGACACTGGATCAATAGGGTTAAAAGAAGAGATGGTGGATGGCACATTACGAGTAGCTGCACTATCCCTTCATTTTCGTCATGAGTAAACTTGCAATTGATGCACAGTGGGAATAGAGTATCACATGGTTTACACCCCATCAATCCAGTTTCTTTTAAGAAGTCTAGTGTATATTTTCTTTGGGATAGATTAATCCCAATGGATGATCGCGAAACTTCAACCCCAAGAAAATACCATAGAAGACCAGATCTTTGGTTTGAAAACGATTCTTGTTGCGACTTTTAGCTTCCAGAATACCAACTTCATCGCTTCTAGTGATGATTATGTCATCAATGTAGACAATTAATACCACCATTCCTTTGGAGTTGTCTCACAAAAACAGTGTGATCCACCTGGCACTTGTGAAAGCCAAATTCCACCATTGGTTGACTAAATTTTTCAAACCATGCACGAGGAGATTGCTTCAACACATAAATAGCTTTTTGAAGTTTGCACACTTTCCCTTTCTCCCCCTGAGCAACAAACCTAGGTGGTTGCTCCATGTATACTTCCTTTGTTAAATCACCATAGAGGAAAGCATTCTTGACGTCTAACGTGTATAGGGACCAAGCCCTATTTTTGATCCTTTTTTTTAAAAAAAAAATTGTAAATCATGTTAAATAAGTGTCAAATTGTTATAAATCCATGATTTTTCATGTTTTGCATGAAAAATCATTAGTTGGGAGCTTCGATTTTGAGATTTGGAGATGGGCCGAGTTGCAGAAAATTGAAAAAAAAAAATCAAAATTTTCCAATTTCTCGCAACTCCATTGCAATCTGTGTTCAAACATAAAATCATTTACATGTATATAACCTAATGTAGTGATTCTTCTTTTGTCTTTGAATGTATTTCTTGTGTTTCCACACGTCTTCTTACATTTATAAATTATATGAATAAACTTTGAATATAATTGCATCAATTCAGTTAGACAACACATATTAGGACTCCATACAAAGAAAACCTATTATGTGCAATTGTTTTTGGTAATGTTTTGATTTAGAAGTGGGTATTGATGCCTTTTTTTAACAATCACCGAAGTTTCATTGAAAATTACAAAAAATTCCCCAATGTTTCCCCATGTTTCCAACAACAACGATACATTACGCGATACAACCGATATATCCCATGTGATAATCGATATGTATCCGTATCCCAAGGGTGCGATATGTAACGTGATACTGATATTTCGAACACTAGTTTTATCCTTTTCCAGAAACTAAGATTATTCAATCATAAAATCAATGCCTGGAAAAAGGAGGTGTTAGGGGCACGGGAGGAAGAAAACTCCAACATTTTGCAAAAAATTCTATCTCTTGATATCAAAGAGGAGCACAAAGATCTCTTTGAAGAAGAAAGAACATGGCGTGAAGTTCATGGAGCTAAATACTATGCACGGCTTAAAGAGGGAGAAACTAAATGGAGGCAACGGTTGGGGGCCACATGGTCAAAGGCGGGGGATGAGAACACTAAATTTTTCCATGCTATGGCAAGTTCTCATGTGCGCACCAACAGAATCAAAAGTGTGTTGGTGGAAGGCAAAGAAAAGGTATGTGCAACAATCATCAATTTTTGCTCGAACCTCTTATCCAAGGATGAATGGTCTCGTCCATCCCTAGACAATCTTCATTTTGATGCTACCTCAAGCGAGGCGATTGAATCCCTTGAATCCCCTTTCTCCATCGATGAAGTAGAAAAAGCCATTGCTAAGTTAAGCAACGATAAGGCCCTTGGACCGGATGGTTTCCCAATCGCATTCTACCCAAATTTCTGGGGAACTCTCAAGGAAGACGTGAACAATTTTGTTAATGAATTTCACGAAAAAGGTTTCCTTCCGACCAAGATGGGAGCTACTTTTCTCGCTCTGAAAAAAGAAGGGGTAGAAAAGCTGAAAGACTTCCGGCCAATCAACTTATTGAGTAGCCCGTATAAGATCTTCGCAAATTTCCTAACATCACGATTTTGGGCGGCAATTTCTGAAGTTGTTTCCAAATCACAAGCCTCTTTTGTTATTGACCAACAAATAGTGGACAACTCCCTCATAGCTAATGAATGTGTCAATGCTTGCATTAGAAGAGGCTCTAGAGGGGTAATTTGCAAACTGGATATAGAGAAAGCTTTTAATCATGTAGATTGGGGATTCCTCGATTACATGTTACATTGTCTTGGATGTGGGGTGAAATGGAGACTGTGGATTCAAACTTGCATCAAGTCGGAAAAATTTTCAATGCCTGCGAATGGTTCCTTGAATGGCTACTTTATGCATCGAGAGGTCTGCGGCAACGCAACCCGTTATCGCCTTATCTCTTTGTGGTGGTTATGGAGGCCCTAGGTAGGGTGATCATCAAAGGTGAGGAGCTGGGTTTAGTTAGTGGTTTCAGAGTGGGCAATTCTTCATTCCAAATATCCCATCTCCAGTATGCAGACGACATGCTTCTTTTTTGCGAGGCAAACAAATCCAAGATACTCAATCTTCACAAGATAATAGTATGCTTCGAGGTATTATCAGTGTTAAAGGTCAATATAGGTAAAAGTGAATTATTCGAAGTTGGCGTATCAACTGAAGAGGTTCGATCTTTTGCTACAATCATCGGATGCAAGGCAGTCACTTACCTAGGACTACCATTATGCCTACGTAAACCTTCTAAGCTTATTTGGGATAAAGTAATTGAAAGGCTTGAGAGGAAACTATCCTGTTGGAACTACAAACTCCTATCAATGGGAGGCGGGTTAACACTCATCAAAGCATCTATGCCCAACCTTCCAGTTTATTTCATGTCTCTTTTCAAGTGCCCAAAATCCATTTTGAATAGATTGGAAAGAATCAAGCGGGACTTCTTATGGGAAGGGACGAGTGATAAACATAAATTTCACCTTTTGAATTGGGAGAAGGTATGCAAGCCGCAAAGGCAAGGGGGAGCCGGTCTTCGTTCAGATGGACATGAACTTAGCACTTTTGGGAAAATGGGTCTGGCAGTTCAAGGTGGAAAAGGATAACTTATGGATGATAGTAATGGAAAAGAAAGACGGAGTGTAATAGGATCGTGGTGGACAAAAGACTCATCATTGTACAGGGCTTCATTTATATGGGAAGCGGTGGCTACTCTCAAACCTATGGTATGGGAAAGCATTGGTTTCAATGTGGGAAATGGCAAAAATACAAGATTCTAGGAAGATATCTAGATAGGAGATCAAAAGCTGAGATAGAGTTTCCCAAGACTAGTAGGTATAGCAGCAAACAAAAATATGAAAATAACTAGATGCTTCTGCTATAATTGGAGAGGAGGTTGTGTGATCCCCCCCATGCAAAAGAAATATGGAAGAAGCAAAGATAACAGAATTTTTGGAGATGTTGCGCTTGCTTAGCAGTTTTCGCCCATCTTTTTCGGAAAGAGATTCCTTGAGATGGTTAGCGGATAAATCTAGGTCTTTCTCAATGAAATCATTCCCTATTAAAAATTTTGGTACAACATTGACCTCAACGATCGCTCGCACTGCTTTTGTTTGGAGTTATGGTGCTCCACCCAAGGTGGTTGGTGGGTAAAAATAAGATTCTCACTATAGACAACTTGCAACAGAGAAAAATGATTCTCCCAAACGTGTGCCTCTTATGCATCAAGAATGAGAAAACAGTGAACCATCTATTCATACACTGTCCATTTTCCAAAAAGATATGGGAGTTTTTCCTTGACAAGACTGAGATTCAATGGGTCCTGCCAGCATCCATAGACTCGATGCTAATGTCATGGCACAAATGTGGGACGGGGAAGGAAAGGAAGAAGATTTAGCATTTATGTTTGTTAGCAGGTTTGTGGTCAATCTAGTGGGAAAGGAATCAATGATGCTTTAGGAACAAGTCAAGCAGCATATCGGACGTTTGCAACCATGTGGTTGCCCTTGTTCGAGATTGGGTGGCCAACCCCTCAACTTTGTCTCAGTTCTTTCCTGTTGGGGTTTTGCATATAGCTTTTCTTTTCTTTTTTCTTCCTTTTCCTTTTGTATTTTTTTGGCTTTGGCCTTGTGAATAATATTACCGCTTCTCAAAATTTATATTAAAGAAAAAAAAAACCACTTAGTCTGAAACTAGCATGACAACTAATTAACAAAGAAAAGGACTGGGTCTTAAACTAGCATACCCCACGGTGCTACGGCCCACATTTACATCCATTAACACTAAATTTAGTCACTAAACCCTTCTCGATGTAAAACATTAAGACTATGTACCCTAGTGCAGACGCATTCTTACTATCCTGTATTGGCATCATTTGAATAGTGGCTTCTAGTTGGCAATGTGAATGATGATATCTTCCATAGGTGTCAATCTGCATATGTACATTTGATATCTTATGTTGAATGACACCTGCCTTCAACAACCCACCTCATGTAGATGTAGGATCCCAACCATTTGTCTCAACTGATCTTAGAATGTGGGTCATGTATCTTTGATTTTGCAGGAATATAGTTAAGCACCCTCATCTAAGGCCTAACCCAAACTTAGCCATAAACTGCCCTAGAGATCCCACCCCAACCTACCCAATATTCCCATCGTGGGCCAAAGATGGAGACATGGAGGGTGTGGGACCTGGCCTGAGTTTTGGCCTAGACCCTTTTTTATGGACCTCCCTAGCTAGCAGAAGTCCCCTTTTCTGCCAACCTGGGAGCATAATTTTCATTGGCCTCTCCTAGTTAGCGGAAGTTCCATTTCTGCCATCCAGAGAGATGCCTTAAGAATTGTGGCCCCTTATCCTACTTGCTGAACTCAATCTTTAGGCTCCAGTTGCTCTGGCCTCCCATATCCAATTTCCATGATCTTAGGTCCATTTTGAAGCTATCTTATTCATGTTTCTATCAAGATGAAAGTATGCTCGTCCCGACTTTTGGACACCAAGTTAAAGAGTGAAAAACCGGGCAAAGAATGGAAATTGGGTCGATAGCTGAATTCAAAAAACTGACTCAAATTCCAGAAGCCATATCTCCCTAGCCCCTAGGAATTTTCACCCAAACCAAAACCACAGGATGACTAATAAGTTGGCTTTCCAAAAAGCCCTACATTACCCAAAACTAGCGACTAAACATGAAGCTACAATTGAAAAACCGAAGTTTGAGGCTGATATTGATGTAATGAAGTTCAACAGATGTACCAAAATGCCATTTCACAATAATTCAAACCCCAAACCCATTTCCCTCTTACCCTTTGACCCAAAATATACCAAAATAGACTTAGGACTCCCAGTTAGACCCTAATCTACCCTTTGTTTGCAAAAGCTACCACCCAAACTGCCTTTGCTTGTGAAACTACTCCTTAACTTAAAAGTGTTCAAAACTACTCCTACCTATTCAAACCCCCCAGACCCTAGAAAACTCCTAGAACTTTCCCCATAACCAAATTACCCCTCAATTATTTCCAATTTACCTCCAAATTTTCCCATCAACAACCCATGTTTATTCACTTGTCACCCATTGGTGAACCTTCTACTCTTTAGAAAGCCGATCACCTTCCCTCAAATTGCTAACCTACCCCTCTAGATCTCTATAAATAAATAGAGACCCTCCTCTCTAAGATAAGGGTCTTGTTCCTTGCAATCTCTAAGTACTACCATAGGAAAATCCCTCCCAAAGCCTCCTCCCACCCGTTAACTAAAATTCCCGCAAAAACAAAGAAAAACATATCAGAACTGGAGAAAATGGAAAAGCTCAAGTATTTATCCTTGAATCTTGAGAGATTAGACATGTATAGATTTAAGAAGTCTAAGGACTCTCAGCCTTTGAGTTTTGGGAAAAAGCTTTGGTAACCTCTCGTCTAGAGATCTCTTTAATTCTCTTCTATCCACTCCCTTAGCTAATGCAAATTCAAAGAAAGCCTCTGATGAAGACAAGACCCTACGAAGAACCTTCAAAAGGATTGAAATGATGAAATCAAATATTCCGGAGGAAGATCTGCCACATCAATATGCTTTTTCCCTTTTTCCCTTGATTTTCTTATAATTCCCTCCATTCCTCCCGCTCTTCCATCAATTTTTCTTGCTTATCATGCGATTGACTATAATAAAAAAAATCCTTCAAATTAGGTATTGTATTCTTATCATGTCATGTCGGATACTTCAATTTTATGTGTAAAAATACATTGGACACCATATCTGTGCCAGATAAACAGTGTATCCGTTTTGTATCAAGGTATCATAGGAGATAAAGACTTTCACCCAAATTCTAAATCACTGGAGAACTCAACTTCTCTTGCCTGGGATTACTCAGGTGAACAAATCACAAGTTTTATTATCATTTAATATTTAGGCTGCCATCTCGATGCAGAAGTGAATTGAATTATCAATGATTTTTTTAGTATCATTCATAATAAGAAGGTATAAGTTGCAGTGTGTTTCTTTCAAGTCCAACATGAAAGTAATGTAACTGCAATCTCATTAATGGCAATGAAGGAAAGTCCAATTTGGTTATTTCCACTCTATTAGACCAACATGCATGATTCAATCTAATGGTGCATCCTGGGGCACCCTTAATGTATCCAGTAGCATTCACATATGCCTGGATCAACTGTGTCAAACATATATTACAAATGAACTCCCACCTATCCAGCAACGATTAGATTTTCCATTCTATGCTCATCTGCAACTCGAATTCGAACAACGCATTATCGTTTCCATAGCAAGCAGATGCAAATAAGCCTACCCATTGCTTTCTCTTTCTTGCTTTCTTTATCTCTAAAGAAAACAAACACATATTTCTGAACATCGTCTTCCATATTGTGTAAAGATAAGGATTTCCAAGAACATGTTAAATTGTGTAAATGAGTTATTCTGTCATATGGAACCACCTTTCTGATGCCTCTTTAAACAAGAGAACAAAAGGAACTGCTGAATCAATGAAGAGCCATACAAGTCTAGAAAGAATTTTATCTGATGAGGAAAAACAAGCCTTGGAATATTCAGTACCTGTTCTTGTTTTGGAATGGATGGAAAAGATATCAACAATGTTTCCATCTTGCTCTTCATCAATTGGATGTATCTCAGAGCATTGGTCACATTCGCCATCAGCATTTTTGACAAAAATAGGCTCTTCTGGAACCCATTCTTCTGGCCTCTCACTTCGTTCCCTAGGTCATAGAAAAAGGCAGTAGTATTGTACAACCAAGGTTACAACTTCAAGCTATTATTGAATATACAGCTCTAGAGGCAGTATTTTATTAAGAGAATTGTAATACCAGCAATGATTCAAACTAAAAAAATGTGAGTGGGGGTCTCAAAACCTAAGGGCCTGTTTGGATTCGCGTTTAGGGTGTATTGTATTGTATTCGGGTACTGTTCATGTATACGTTGGATGATTTTCAGAATACATCCATTAGAAACATGCCACTAACCAATGTTTGGATAGGAGGTATTGTCCCAGCATGTATACAGTTTCTTGTACAGATCAATGTTTGGAAACGACGTATAAGGGCCACACATTGTATATACATATAAATATTGGTAGTCTGTGTAGTAGTGTCGCATTTTGTAAACTCTCATACATTCTATCTCAGGCGGGCTCAGTGTTGTTGTTGTGATTAATCCTAGCCGTCCATCACGTTCTGATTAAATAATGATGACCGTTCATCCATTGTCCCCAACTTGGATTGATGTGTTTAACTGAATTATGAACCGATGAAACCGATGAACCGACTGGATATAAGACAAACATCACGGTGGGACCCATAGAGCACATCAGATCTATAATCCCGAGTCACAGGAAAATCGTGTCCTGTGGGTTTCGTGCAAGGTAGTGTTACTGGTGGGACCCATCTGATGACTGGTCCCGATCTCTTACATGTGCCAACGCATCTCTCCTTACACGGATGATTATAGTCATCATATAGCATATGAGGTTTTACTCGTCCCCATTTCCTCCAGTTGCGCTCTATCCTACTCTCCCAAAACCAGCAAAGAATCATGGAAGAGCTGCAACTTCTTCCACCATCAAAACAAATGATCAACTCAAAGATTGCCGATCTAACGGTGGAGAACTGAAGATTGAAATCCGAGAAGGAGCAAATATACAAAAAGAAAAGAAATCTGCAATCCAGAGTTTCCGAACTGGAGAAAAACAAAGCAGATCTCCAGCAAGAAATCGAAAGGCTCCGAACAGAAAAACAACGCCGATCTCCAGCAAGAAATCGCCCGTTCTCCTCGTGAACTGACAGTGGGGTGTATTAACAAGCTAACAAAAAAAAAAAAAAAAAAACCCATCTGAAGCGTTTTGAAAGTCCCTCCCACGCGAATACAAGGCATTGAAGAGACTGTACAAATGGCAGTGCATCCGTTTGACAGTACATTACAATCGATGCAATTTTTTGGCTACACGCTGTATTCGAGCACGTGGAATTCTTCGGTTGCCTACTCTGAACCAAACACCATACATGTCACATCACACACTTTAATACCATACAATACACCCGCAAACGTGAATCCAAACACCCGCAAACGTGAATCCAAACAGGCCCTAAAAGAAAAGAGGAAGTATACAGTGGAAGAGAGACAAATGGCCATCGCTTGTCTTGAGCATATGCATGTAGCAGTAGCAATCCAAACTGCAGCACAGTCAGTAAGGCCTCCCACAGAGTAATCACATTCGGGGTCCAAACCTACAAAGTAGTGAAAAGAATTTGATTAGGAAGTCTGTTTTTTGCCCCTCCAAGCCAGTGCGGTAATAATCAAGAAAAATTTGATCTACTAGATGCATAAATTAAGGGAAAATGCAATAGGTTGAATACTATATGGATGGTCCTAAGTCTTAACCATCAAATTGATAGAGATCCAATTGACAGCTAAAACAGTAAAACAGAAATGATCAGTAGTCAAAATTCAAGGCAAAATCAGATGTTTAAGATTGCATGATCAGCTTGATTCCCGTGCCATGCTTTATGAACAATGGGGCCCATGATTTGGATAGTTAGCATCGAAATACGTGTATGCCATGTGTACAGTCGATGGGCTGACTACTTAATAAATGGTTTGTTGAAATAGTTAGTTCGCGCGTGGTGGTATCTGGAATTGTGTCCACTTGGGCCTTCTATTTGTAATTGGGTTTTGAGATGCCTTGTTACTGGAATATAAAGTAAGAGGGTGTGATGTCTTAATATTTACTAAGACATCACAGACACTCCCTCCTATCTTCCAAACAATCTCTTCTCCCTTCTCTAATCTCCCTTCTGGTCTGCTCTCTTCTTCTTTCCGCTTCGATGTTCTCCTCCTTTCCCATTCTTTCTCCTCCTTCCGTCCTCTTTCTTTCATCCGCACCTGGTCACGGTGTGGACAGCACACATTGTCCATCTTTGGGCCCAACCGGTTGGATGCTCTCCACATCGACAGGCCTCCTCTTGCGGATTGCACTGCCTCACTGAGGTGAGGACATTTACGTGGTATCAGCACATCGATCCAGTCTCAGATATTCCGTTCGATCAGATCTGCAAAAGTGTGATTAGCATTGGGTGTTTTAAGGCAGTGCTTTTGATTAAGGAGTTTTGCAATCTTTACTACTTTTTTTTTGGGAACCAGTTTGGTTTTTCCTCTTCTTATCTTCATGCTATAAACGAAGTTACCATTTCCGATTGGTGTGGAGGATCAGTGGGATCCATTCATGATGATCAACAAAACCTGGGAATGTTGGATTAATCCTAGACACAGACCAGTTGACTGTTTGGATGTTGTGGAATGCTGGACAGTGATCAGCGTACTTAGCCACATTTTTTGGCTGGATGATTGAATCATAATCTGATGTTGGGCATGCCAAACTGAGCTGTGGGTCATTCTCTGCTGGACGCTGGACAGTGGGCAGCGTGTTTGGGCCATTTTGCTCTGCTACATTCTGGACAGATTGTGTTTATTTGTCTCCTTGTTGATATGTTGTTCTATTGCTTCTTGATATTCATGGATTCAAAATCAGATACATGGACCAATGCCTGGAAAATTTCCTCCATTAAACTCAGAAGGGTTGAAAATTATCTGCCCTGGGCCCATTCTGTCCGCATATTTCTTACCTCCAAGCGAAGACTGAAACATTTAACTGATGCAGGGCCAACCAACGATTCAACTACACATTCCAGCAGAAGTAGGATGATTGCCAAGTTATGCGCTAGCCCTTTCACAGTATGGATGAAAATGTCTATCGCAATGTGATGCATGGTGATTGGGCAGAAAGAGATATGGGATACCCTCCAGCAGTTGTACTCCAATAAGAAAAATATACAACGTTTGTACGATATTTTCAAGGAGTTACAAAATATGAAGCAGGGTGACAATCTTCATGATCATTGCGCACGTTTTCGAGGTCTGTTTGATGAATGGAAGCTTGATCATTTCTTCACTACTGACATTGCCCAACAACAACGCCAGCGAGAAGAAATTGGTGCCATTTGCCCATACCTTGACCCAGTCAAGGCTCAACTTCTTGGAAGTGAATGTGCTCCTGCTTTGGTTGATGCCTTTCCTCAAGTGCTGCAAGTGCCGGTTCCATCCTCATCATCTTTGTAGCAAGAATACTGCTCTTATCTCGCATGGGGAAGCAATGCTCGTGGTTGTTGTACAGGAATACGCAGTGGCCGTACAAGAGGAAGAGGCCATGGACACACTAGTGGACAACAATGTTTGTGTGTTTACTGTAAGAAAACAAACCATACAATCAACAAAAGTTGGGATCTAGACTGATGCCCACACGTCTCCTCATAAAGGAGAATCTTTCATGACTAGTGGGGACTCTTCAAGAACCAATGATTTTGTGATGATATCTCATGCCAAACTCAAGAGGCTTCTAAATAGGAACACAGCTGCAGATTCTCTCTTCCTCCTCAACATTGCTTACCTACTCAGGTAATGCACTAGCCGCATCCTTTGGTTCATCACCTTGGGTGATTTCCTCCAGGGCCACCAACCAAATGACAAGTAATGTGTCCATTTTCTCTTTCTGTTAACATTTCAATTCTTTGCGTTTATATATATATAAAATAATAATAAATAAATAAACACTTCAATTCTTTGCCCCCTTTTTCTCTTGCTGATGGCTCTGTCTAACGTCCTCGGTAAAAGAATTGTCTCACCCACTAAGAACATAGTTTTGCCTTCAATTCTTTGTCACAAAATTTCCCCTTAATCTCCCTTTTGTTAGCCTATTAACCAAAACCTTAAATTGTTCAATGACCTTTTATCCCTCCCATTGTGTATTTTAAGACCTTAAGACGAAAGCGATGATTTGTGTGTGTGTTTTCTTTTCTTCTTCTTCTTTTTTTTACTTCATTACTTCTTGGGTTGGGTATTAAAGCGACTCTCGATGTTCGGGATGACAAGGGTGTCACTTGTCTACAATGGGACGCTCTATTTGGTCATCCTTCTTTAGAATTTCTTAAGAAACTTGTTCCTTCATTGTCTAGTATAGTCTATTACTTCATTACTTATTGGGTTGGGTATTAAAGCGACTCTCGATGTTCGGGATGACAAGGGTGTCACTCGTTTACAATGGGACGCTCTATTTGGTCATCCTTCTTTAGAATTTCTTAAGAAACTTGTTCCTTCATTGTCAAGTATAGTCTATTACTTCGTTACTTATTGATGATTTTTTTTTTTTCGAATGACACAGGTGTTTATGATACATGATAGATTTGAGTTGTTTGATACGTTTAAATCCTTTTATGTTGAGCTTAAAATCAATTCAAATATGAAATTCAATATCTTCGTTTTGATAATGTTTACAGTACTAGCAAAACACATTCCACAATTATTGACGAGGACATCCGAGCACCAAACCAAAGGAGGAGGGCTGAGCCAGTCTCCTGATGGTTAGACGGCCATTACATGGGGCCCACTTGGCCCAATTCACATTCCTAGCTACGTTGAAGACCCCACGTGCATGTTCATGCATCTTTGAAGACCCTACCCTGGGAAGATGCACGTGGGCTACATATATGATCTTGATAGACACATCGGACCATTGGATTGGGTGGACACGATGATCGGACCGTTGGATTGGGTGGACACAATGATCGGACCGTTGGATATCATCATCGGATATCTTGATCGTGGACCCCCATGGGCCACAAAATAGTTTAGTTGTTTAGATTGTTTACACGCATACTTTTGGTATACCTTATATTTGTGTTGAGATTAGGGAGTTATGAACAACTTTTAATTTATTAAACGTCTTTATGTTGAGAATTTTATCTGAGAGCGTCTTTTTGTAAAAGATCTTTTCTGAGACTATAAAAGAGAAAGATGAGTGTGTGAAGCCCTAATGCCATTATTTTATATATATATATATATATAAAAAGCTTTGTATTTTCTTTTCTTCATATGATTTGAAGAATACTCCATGTGATTTGGAGCTTGGGTGTGGTGTGATTCCATTCCCCATTCAACGGAGGTGCGAGGTCTCCATTTATCATCTTCCTTCTCTCTTCCTTTCTATTCAAAAGAGATATTTTTCTAAAAACTTCATCTCTTTTATTCCCTTCCTATCCAAGACCATCCAAATCATATTTTTCTTCAACTTCTCATCATCCAACTTCAACCCCAAGTTCCCAACCGAAATCAACCATTGATGACCCAAAAAACCTAGCCAACAACCCACACGTATGAGCCCCTAGGCTAACCTCATGGACAAGCGTTCAATCCTTTGATTTTCTTTTGCTTCCCCCATAAAAACCTATTGATTTCCCATCCATAACTCTACCCTAAACCCTAGATCTCCAATTTTCTATTTTCCCCAATTTCTAAAAACCCTAATTCTAAAATTCTCAATTCCCATGAACCTTAATTTTTCAAATTTTAGATTTTTTCCTTCCTAACCCTAATCATAAAGCCTACAAACCTGTCCCTTGAGTGCAGAACGTGCCTTTGCTAAATTGGAAGTTCTATCCTTCCATCGGGCCTAATTTTAATTGATTTATGTGATTCCTTGGCATGAGAGCATGTGATTTAAGTTAAATAAGATTTTATTGTCTATTGTTTACTCTTAATTACTTGATGGATTAACATCTTTTGTTAATTAAATTACTTTATGGACTCTTTCATAATCTCCACGTTGCATGCTAATATTAAATCATGTGTCCTGCATCAATTACCCTACCTCATTCGGTATTACCCATCAGACTTCATGTGCTTACGCAGCTCAACAAAACGAGGTTGCAGAAAGGAAAAACTATCATATTCTTAAGGTGGTGAGATCATTTTTGATTCACATAAATATTCTTAAATGCTCCTGGAGTTATGTTGTCCTTACATCATATCATTTGATTAACTAGCAGCCATCCTTCGCTCGTCATGGATAAACACCATTCTCTATATTGTTCCTTGAAGCTTTACCATTTCCATTGCCAGCCCGTGTATTTGGTTACACAGCTTTTCTCCCAAAAAATGGACCACAATCCGATAAGCTAAATACTCATACTACTAAGTGTGTCTTTCTCGGTTTCTCATGTACACAAAAGTTACAAGTATTTTGATCCCTAAATTGCCTCACCTACATACCAGTGCTGATGTAAAAAAATTTGAAGATACTCATTATTTTCTTACCTCTTCTTGTGAGGGGGAGTTGCAATCCAAGCATCCTTTTGTGACTCCTCGAACACTAGACATTCCTGCGTTTGTGCCATCCACTCATGCTCCAACATCCCAAGTTGACAATCATAGACTGTCTAATTCATGCTGACCACCCTCACCTTTCAATGAGGTTCTTAAATCAACACAGTCACTTCTAGATATTGATCTATCCATTGCTCTCTGGAAAGGTACTCATTCTTACACCTTACATCCTATCTTTGATTTTGTCCCTTACATCTTAGCCCTACTTCTTGCACATATGCTTTGACCCTATCCATGGAGGTGGTCCCCACTTCTCACTGTGATGCGTTAGCTCATCCTAGGTGGCGAAGAGCTGTGGAAGAAGAAATTGTTTCTATGCATCGTGTTGACACATGGACACTTGTCTCTTTGCCCCCTGGAAAACGGACGGTTGATTGTTGGTGGGTATACATGATTAAATACCAACCTGATGGCTCCATTGAACGTTTAAAAGCAATAGTTGTTGCAAAAGGAAATACCCAAACCGCAAAACTAGATTATGAAGAAACCGTTTCACTTGTTGTCAAACTAAATTCGGTACAAGTTCTGATTTCTATGGCAACTAATAGGTTGTGGTCCCTATACCAGCTAGACATCAAGAATGCCTTCCTAAATGATGACTTGATTAAAGAAGTCTACATGAAGCAACCTCTTGGGTTTGTTGCTCAGAGGGAGAAACGGAAAGTGTGCACGCTTTACGGGTTGAAGTAGTCTCCCAGGGAGTGGTTCAAGAAATTTAGTCGTGTTTTGGTGAACTTTGGCTTTCACAGGTGCCACTTGGATCACTTAGTATTTGTGAAGCAGAAGTCCAGATGGCATTAGTGAAGCAGAGCTCCAAAGGAATGGCGGTGTTAATCGTCTATGTAATGACATAATCATCACTGCATGATGACATTGGTATTTTGAAACCCAAGAACCACATCAAGAATCAGTTCCAAACTAAGAATCATAGACCTCTAAGGTATTTCCTAGGGATCCCAATGGAAATATGCACCAGACCTATTAGAAGAAACTGGAGTAATGGGGTGTAAACCATGTGACACCACAATGGATCCAAATAGCAAACTATCAAACAATAAAGGTGAATTTCTTGATGATCCAGAGAGGTACAAGAGGCTTTGTTAGTAAGCGTATCTACCTAACTGTTACTCGGCCAGATATCTCATTTGCAGTTGAGATGGTAAGGAGGTTTATGCATAAACCAAGGGTCCAACACTAGGATGCAATCCTACGAATTCTTCCTTATTTGAAAAACTTTCAGTACAGGACTTGTCTATAGATCTCACGGACATCTCTGGGTCAAATCCTATGGGGATGCAGATTAGGCTGGTTCCATGACAGATAAAAAAGTGCACTGAAGGTTATTACACTTTCGTCGGAGGCAACTTGGTAACCTGAAAAAGCAAGAAACGGACAGTGATGGTGAGATTGAGTGCAGAGGCAACATATAGGGCCATGGGCCGCACAATTTGCGAGCTATTATGGGTTCGACCTCTTCTGCAGGAACATCAACTATAGGATGGTAGGCAAATGACTCTCTAATGCGACAATCAAGCAGTGCCCCATATAGCTGGCAGTCCACTTTTTCATGAGCATACTAAACATAGAGGTGGATTGCAATTTTATCAGAGAGAAGATTGCCTCCAAGGAAGTAGTCAAAGAGCATGTTTTGTCTAAAGCCTTGTAGGAGGATATCTTAACCAAGTCCTTGCCCTGCATACAAGGTTCATACATCAGTGGCAAACTGAGCATTATTAATATATATGCTCCAGCTTGAGGGAGTGTTAAACTAATTAGTTCTCTTATGTGTGTGTGTGTGTGCATGCGTGCATGGTGGTATTTGGAATTCGGCCCACTTGGGCCTTCTTTTTGTAATTGGGTTTTGAGATGCCTTGTTGCTGGAATATAAAGCAAGAGGGTGTGATGTATTAAGGTTTACTAAGACATCAAACACGCTCTCTCCTCCTCTCTTCCAAACGATCTCTCTTCTTTTCTCCAATTTCCTTCCTTCTCTTCTCTCTTCTCTCTTCTTCATTCCTCTTCGAAATTCTCTTCCCTTCACATTCTCTCTCTTTCATCCACACCTGGTCATGGTGTGGACAACACATGCTGTCCATCTTTGGCCCAACCAGTTGGACAGTCCATGTCATCGGGCCCTCCTGCTGGTTGCACCGCCTCCACTGAGGTGAGGACATTTACATGGTTTACACACCCAATCATATAAACCTGGGGTGGGTCTTTACCATAGTTCAGATTGTGGTTATTCAAAATAAGAAAAAGAAAAAGAAATATGCGATGTCAGAAAATAACACAATGCGCAATATGTATGCAGTTGAATAAAAAATTAATGCCCTGGTTGGTAGACGCTAAAAACTGAGTTCATCTCGTTTTAGTTAACAGTAATTATGCATGGAGATCTTGATCTCTAATACATAATTACTATTAACATGAACTCATTATGTATTAGAGATCTCTAGTATATAATTATTGTTAACTAAAATGAGATTAACTCATTTTTAGGAGTCTACCAAACAGGACCTAAATGATTCCAGATTCGCAAGAGCATGGCCTTCAACCTCTCCAAGGACCAAGACCCAGAAAGCATTAATTAACAACACAAATCATTCAAATCATAGAAACAACATCCATGTGAAAGCTCAAAATATGAAGGATTGACAGCCACGAGCCTGAAAGGTGAGGATTTGTACTCACTGATAAAGAAGACTTAAGCAAGACTACCATCAAAAGCAAGTAGAAAATTAGCATGAACGAAGACTCATACCTCTAGAATTATGTAAAGCCAAATGTAAGCCCAAAATGACCAAAAGAGCTCTACCAGCCAAACACCTATATCTGATATCTTTTTCAGTGTTCCTGCTTTAGGAACCACCACACAAACGGCATGGATAGGAAACAGATCGAACGCAGCAGAACCAACTAGTGTCCCAGGACCCAAACCTACAGACCAAGTAGATATTATGAGACTAACAACATAAAGAGTACTGTAGGAATTATAGAGAGAATATATTAGCATATTCTCATCTATCATGCAAAGGTGTAAAATCCATGGTAGAATGAGTAAAATACTCAGAGATTGCATGTTGAAAAGCGATAGACAATGAAATACAACCGATGCATCGTGTGAAAAATGAACTAACAAAATAATTAAAATTTTTGGTGCATCTGGATGAACTGATCAGTTCAGTTCATAATTTACCTAAATGAATTCACAGAAACTATCTGGAGGCTAGAGTGAATGAGAAAAAAAAGAAGTGTGCTCCAGTGGTACTGGTACCACCTTAAGCTTACAGAGGTACTGGGTAGATGTGAGGCCCACATGATGTACATATCACATCCAACCCATCCATCAGATGCATCACCTCAATAACCTTCCAGGGCCCAAAAAATCTGCTCGATCCAAAACTCAGGTGGGATACAGCATAGGGAACAAGGAGGGCATGCTCACCCTTGATTTTTACAGGGAACCAGTATAGTTGCAAAACTACCAGGTTTTGCCCTGACCCTTCGTCCAGGCCAGTTTAAGTGTCTGAATGGCTGGGATTTCGTATATATAACATTGTAGGTCATCCATGCCAATCAAGGGTGGGCATCCCCTCCCACCTTGTTCCCTACGTTGTGGACCACCTAAATTTTGGATAGGTGTGGGCCCTGGGATACTTTGGGGTGATGCATGTGACAGACGGGTTGGATGTCATGAACACATCACGTGGGCCCCACATATACCCAGTACCACTGGAGTGCACCCCTAAAAACATAGGGAGTCCAAAGTGATATTAAATGTTGGTAGCTCTATAGCAGCGGCTCACTTGACAATAGCAAAACCTGGATAGACCAAGCCAGAATCAAGTTTATGTAACTTGATCAAAGCAGTTGCATCATGTAATAACAAATGGAATATGCACCATTGAAGTCAACACTGTATAAACATTTTTTCTATCAGAAACTTTCTATAAACAATTTATTCCAGAGAGGGCTTTCATTAGGACCACGTCAGGTGCAAATAACTGCATCTGCATGTAAGATAACACAGAAGGAAGGCCTCTTTCAAAGAAAGAGTTGAGGCCTTGAGAGAAGCCATAACCGGATAACTTATCCATTTAGTTATTAATCTGTAGAGTGGTGGATATTTTTTTGGTGTATTTAGTGTTGCCACATAAGAGTGGTAGATACTTCTAGTTTGTGATCACCGTGTCTTTTTTGGGAGAGGCAAAATCCTTCAGCATTTGCTTCCGTATGCAATCATTTGGAGCATATGGTTAGAAAGAAATGGGTTTTCTTTCAAGAAAAAGGGACTTCGCTTTTGAGGCTCATAGATAAGATCCAAGCGATGCTTGTTTACTAGGATCTCTATAGGAAGGAGTTTTGGGTGTCTGTACTAATGATTTTATCAGAGATTGGAAGGTAGAGGATGTAAGGAAGGTGGAAAGAGGAAGTCTTTGATGGTGAAATGGAGACCTCTGTAGGCTCAGCTGGCATTGGCGTTTCACTTTAGAAATGAGAAGGAGCACATTGAACATTTTACTTCTTTGGGCATTGAACATAATGGGACTTCAATGATGGCACAGGGATGGGCGTGATGAGGTCGATCACCATCTTCCTCAAGGGGATAACTACTCCGAATCCACGGAGCTTCTCTGGACTCCTCACGGATACCTTGAATCCATAAGGAAAAAATAGGAAAGAATAGAAATAAATTCTAATAAATTCAAATTTTCATTAATAGATAATAAAAACGAATTTACAACCCTTTCAATAATGACACCAAACCTTGGAAGAAGTTTCAGAATCAAACTCCAACTCAAACTCCCTAAAATTCGTAACTTACTATAAATAATAAATTTACTATTGTCCTATTTGGCTTAACCATGTTATTCTCCTAATTTTTCTAAGCACTTTTCATGTTGGATACGACTCCTAAAGCTCAAAGGATGAAGAGTTATAATCAAACTAAAATTTACTATAAATAGTAAAAAAGGAAATAAAATGGATTTTCGACCGTTGATCTGATGGCATCTCGCAAATTCTGCATGGGCAACCATTGGCTAAAGTATCTTCTCCTACCCCAAAATCATATATGGTACATCAAGTAACACATTCCGGTTTGCAAGATACACCTGTTGTAAGGTTACGACAGTCCGGATCACCTCCACCTCTGAACGGGCCTTCTCTGGTCCATCTTGGACATGAAAGTGTTTGCGACCCGCTCTACATGAAATGAGGAAAAGGAGCTAGAGCTGTGAAGGGGCTGTAGCAGTTTATGGAATCTTTGAATGGGAGACTTCTTGTCGAAGGTCATTCAGCCAATGCAATCACTTGGGAAAGATCCAACAACAAAATCTTAGGATATCTCTCAATAGCAATGTCATGTTCCTAAGGAAGGCTAATGATGTGGCTGATAGTCCAACTAATGTGAGAGATAAAAATGAGGAGCTTGTTGGGAAATCTCGAGCCAGTTTGTACTCTTTCTTAAAACAGTCATCTATCAAAGAAAAAGAAACAATAGACCCGTAGAGATCTGAGAAAAAACAGTGGCTACATGGAAACTATGATGAGAAAGCCCAAAGATCAAGCTTATCTACATTGGGAGGAGCTTCAAGTACAAACGTAAGCTAATCTTAGCCAAGGTGGTAGCGATTTCAAAGTTTAACTTACATAAGTAGATCAGTCAGACAAATTTAGGTATCATTTTTACAATTTTAACAACAATTCTCACAGAGGAATAAACTTTTTTTATAAAAAAATAATCTTACAGAGGAATAAAGGTGGTAACAAATGCTTGAAAATAGAAAGTTTTTTTTTTTTTTTTTAAAGTACAGAAACACATACCTCCAGCATAGATCTGACCAAGGTTTCGGATAGCATCTATTGTGGCCAAAGAGATTTGTGGAAAGCTTGTCCCAAAGGCCAGTAGTGTAATGTCTGCTATCACGTAGTTCCAAACCTTTTGGTGTTTAATCACTTCAGTCTTTGTGTCGGGATCTATCTTCACAACCTCCCGTGTGTGTTTAACAACATTCTCCATTGAACGGAAAAATCTAGCAGTTATAGCCGATAACCCAATAAAACAATAGGCAAGGCCAAGAAAATACAAGAAAGCCCGCAATCCACTTCCAAGGACGGTCTCCCCATGGAAAAGCAAGTAGCTTTCACATCTTCCACGTGATGAAATATTGGTAATTCCTAGTATGCTCTCTGCCATGTAGTTATGCTTCGAGGCCATTTTACCTCTTCATTTCAGACATGATATGGCGAAGACCCTTGAGAAATGATGGCTTGGCCTGAATTCATGAATTAACACGTAATATTTCAGAAAACATATCAAAGGCTTGTCCCGCAAGGGATTTCTACTTTCAACCTAACTATGATGAAGAATTGAAGATGCAGTTCTTTATAGTATCATGCTGCTATGTATATGGATTGGTTTATTAATGGTTTTATAGGAACTATTGTATATTTAGGTCTTTTTTCCAGTCCAAAAAACAGCAGCAACCCAGGGATCAATAATGGTAGCGCTTGAGTCTGTGTAAAGCCTACTTGCACAGTCACATTCAAACATGGTTTTAAATTGCAGTTTTGGAGTGGAAGTCGACAAGACCAAACCCGTTACTCCTCACCCAACTCTCTGTTTCCGTCCATTTGACTCATTTTTCTGCCCACCAATGCATTCGAATCTTCAATCAACATAACCACAGCTACATCAATATTGATTCCTAGATGGCAAATGGCTAGTGGAATTGTTATTTATGACATGTTTGCCTTTCAATAGTCTCTCTAAACATTAGTAAGTTTTTTTAATCTATTTCTTTAATTTTATTCGTCTATGGATGGTGATTGAAGACTCTTTTTTTAGTGTTAATTTTATTCTCTCTTTGAATCTTGCCCATTTCTACCTTCTTAGGTCAAGCGCACTCTTTCCCGGGACCATGTTGGACTCCATAGTTTGCGCATTCATTAATTTGTGTTTTTATTTTGTTATTCTGGAATTGGGATGTAATGTGCATTTTATATTTAATAAATATCAGGTGGTGTGACTCCCCCTGTTTATAAAAAATAAAAACAAAAAACATGCGTTACTTTGATGGAGTTACTTGATGATAAGATGTTTGATTTCATGTGTTAGTTTTACTAGTTGCAGGTGTTAGTCCGACCCAACCGGTGTAACCCAACCTAACCTGAATTATGTTATGGTTGAGTATTCAATACCTTAGTTGGACTTAGGTTGGGGTGAGTTGGTTTGGGCCTCTGGCCGACTCTTCTTGAGTTTAGGTTGGTCTTGGGTTGGGCCTCAACCCAATCCGTCCCACTCAAATTGCACCCCTACTTAGGAAGGCGCCCACACAACCTTTTCTAACTTCAACTCCCTCTTTACCTCCATGAATTATTCTATTTCTTAGGATTCACATGTGGTGACTTCTCTCCAAATTGTAATTCTCAATTCAACTCAGAGAAGGCTACTTTGGCATCAAAACTAATAGGAAACATAACAGCAAATTTAGTCATCTCTCTTTATTGAAATTGAATTGAATCCTCGCAATCCAATTCTGCCATGTTTAGCCTGTGTTTGGGTGCACGAATGCTATGGATTGCAAACTTCCAATGAAAAACGACAAAATGGAAATGACATAATTACAATTTGGGGTCAGTTTCTTTCAACATGGATACTAAAAATTCAAAATCAAGTCATTTCCATGTTACTACACTAAAAACTGCAATCAATTTGACAGTGCATCCAAACGCGCCGGTAATGTCAGAGAAGGCCTTAAGTTTCACATTATGATTTTCACAGAGTCCCAGATCAAATTCATATATCTAACTGCAGAAACAGCATCTTTTTGGAAGTACCACACACCAAACGAGTTCACAGACGAATGCAAGTAATCGAAAAAAACAGACATGAAGAGAACTATATTTCAGTATCAGTAAGAGATAACAAAAATTCAATAACTCCCAAACAGAAGAATCAAGATACATGAATTTCATAACTTTGTACGCAGGAAGTGATCTGGACTGCTGGTATGGTGGACCACACAACAGAGGGTCCGTCTTCATAGTCCAAAAATCACACCAATCAGGAAATCCTAACCGTCTGATAACCATCCAACAGATATAGAGGGGAAAAATCTACAGTTATAAGCGTTAGGATCGTCCAACCAATGTGAGATTATGAGCAATGGGCCGTCCACCGTCTGTCCGACCTGATGGACGGTCCCGATCCTGCCCAATTGTGTCGGTACGGACACCGGTGTGGAGAAAAGGGTGGGAGCTTACTTGTGCATGAAAACGGAGAGCGGAGAGATTCTGTCGGACTGTGGGTCAGACGGGATTCGCCGATGAATGGAGTTCACCGGCGTCGGATTCTGACGCCTGGGTGAGTTCCGGCGAGGTCTGGAGAAGGGAAGAGGACAGATTACTCCGTTTTAAAATAAAGTAAGTTATTGTTAATCAGGCAGCGACTGATGCTTGATACGCAGGCACTCAGAAATTGTACACGTGGCATATATGGACTGAAATTAAACCGACTAGATTGTGGATCAACTCTTGGTTAAGTCACATTCGGAAGATCAGATTGTTTGAACAATCTTAACCGCTGATCAGTGGACATACGACCATTACATATTTTTCATTCTTAACCGTCCAATAAATATCCACCGATCTTATAGATAATCAAATACCCGAACTGGGAACTGTAAAAATGACTTGATTTCATGCCACGTGTGCAATTTATAAGTGCCTGCGTATCATCCATCACGAACGGGGATTGCGTCCTACACGGAGACGGATTGGCTACTCCCCCTGACACTAGCCCCGTGGCTGATGGTCGGTGCTCTGTGGGCCCCACCGTGATTTATATGTTTCATCCATTCCGTTCATCCATTTTTACAGATCATTTCATGGATTTATGGAAAAAACTATAGGAATATAAATCTTAGGTGGAGCACACCACAGGAAAAAAATAATGATTAGATATCCACCATTAAAATCCTCCTAAGGCCCACTGTACTGGTTATTTGACATCCAATCTGTTGATTAGGTCATAAAGACCCAGATGAAGGGAAAAAATAAATATCAGCTTGATCTAAAACTTTTATGGCCCCCAAAACTTTTTTAATAGTCAACTTTCATTCAACACAATTTCCTGTAATGTGGTCCACTTGAGGTTGATATATATCTCATTTTTCTCTTCATATCATAAAATAATTTATAAAAATAAATGGACGGAATGGATGAAACAAATACATCATGGTGAGGCCCAGAGAGCACCGACCATCAGCCAATGGTTGGTGGCAGGGGGAGTAGCCAATCCGTTTCCGTCCTACACCCGCCCGGACAGTAATCCGTCCGCTCAGGGTTCTTAGGGCCCACCATGATGTAAGTATTTTATCCACGCCGTTAATCGTTTTCCTCGTATCATTTTAATATATTATCCAAAAAATTAGGAAGGTAAAAGGCTTAGGTGAACCACAAAGTGGGGATTGAACGTCCACCATTAAAAACTTCTTGGGAGCTAGAGAAGTTTCGGATCAAGCTGATATTTGTGTTTTCACTTCATCCACGTCTAAATGACCTTATGAATAGGTTGTGTGGTAAAAAAAACATCACGGTGGCCTTTAGAAAGGTTTCAACGGTGGGTGTCATTATCACTGCAGCTTCCTTTGGTGTGTTCCATTGGAGCAGTAGACCTGGCTCATTGCTAAAATCAAAGCTTAAAATAATCTGAAAAAAGCTATGAACGGCGTAGATAAAATACTTACATCAATGTGAACCCCACAGAGCCGGGGGTAGGACGCAATCCGCGTCCCATCCATAACACCCTAATAAGATTTTATCTTGAAGCAAATGCAAAATGCAAAATGCAAAATGAGTAGAAATGCGGGATGGCGAGAGAAGAGGGCGGTTTGTCAATACAAAATAAAGTAGATTTTAATGCAAAAAAACTACCTGTTATTATAGAAATTAAAATCTGGAACCTTTTTTTGATAAAGTTTCAATAAGCTGCCCTATTAATTATAACTGAATTATTTTTGTATTTATATTTTCATATTTATATCGAAATTGTGTCCACCATGCAAGGAAAGGGGGGCGGCGACTTGGGTTGACCCACCGTGATGTCTACATGAAATCCATTCTGACCGGTAAGTGTCACCCCATACTAGGCCTAGGGTCCAAAAATATTTCATATCCATGATTCCGTTGATTACTGTGAAATACATTATTGGAAACAATAAAAAGGTTAACCATCACCCACCAAACTATTTTCCCTTGGTGTACTCTATTTGAATCATGAATGATCCTAAAATTTAAGCCTCAGCATAAATTTTAGTATGGAATTTAATAGTTAAAGTGAATTTCATATAAAATTCATGATGGGCCTTGTATAAATCAAGGGTGGATGTCTCTTTTAAATGTTTTGTTTGGCATATTTCACCTGAACTACAGATTAACTTGAGTTTTTAGCCGTAAGCCTAACAAATGATACACATCTAATAGTTCAAGTGGATTTCATATACACATCAATGTGGGCCTTGAATAAAACAAGGGCTATGTCCCTCTTTAAAAAAATCAGGCATTTAAAGAAAATTTTATGAAATGACCTTTAAGTTTTCATGAGTCTAGATATCTATGTAAGATCCACTCTAACCATTAGTCCCAAGAATTAATTAAAAATAAACAGTTGACCTGTGATTCAAAGGAGCTATATCAAAGAAAATAATTAGGAGAAAGACATCCGCCCTTGATATTTACAAGCCCATTGCAATTGTTATATAAAATCCACACCAGTGCCACACCAAAATTATGCATGAGGACCAAACATCATGCTCATCTATGATTTAGGTGGGTAGAAGAAGAGAAATAATTTTAAGGGTGAGAGTTGCTTTATATGTTGTTTTCGATAATGCAGTCTACTTAAATCACCGATGAGGTTGATATTTGGGTCCTATACCTGACAAAGAGTGAGGCACCTGATTGTCAAGATGGATTTCACATAAACATCATGGTGGCGGCACGCCTATGCTACCCATCCCCCCCATAAAAACGACCCACCTAACTTACTCCAATAATAATTAAATTAATTGGGTAGCTTATTGAAAACATTTTCAAGAAGGGTAAGTGATACGAAATGTGATATTAATTAGATATATTTTTTTTTTTTGTAAAACCTATTTTATGAGAGCATATTAGGTGAGGCCGATGGTGCGGCCCTTATTGGGGGATTATCATGGGGCCAACCTTGATGTATATATTATGTATCCAGTCATCCATCTATTTTTCTAAATTATTTTAGGGCATTATCCCAAAAATGAAACAAATCCAATTATCAGGTGGACCATACCATCAGGAATAGATTGATTGACCATTAACGGACTAAAAAAGTTTTGGGTCAACTGTTGTACTGTATTCCTGACTGTTCTTGGAAAACCCAATTAGAAAGGATACATGTTATAATAAGGAAAAAATATAATAGGTTAAAGATCTTCAGCTATGCTTAAAATGTTTTTACGGAATTACAAATAACAGGGTGATAAGACAGTGAGCAGTTGAAATGAATGTAAAAGCACACCAAGCGGCTGATAGTCATCTAGGAGGTCGACCAAGCGATTGATAGTCATCTACGAGATAGACAGAGCGGCCAAATGAAATGTGGTCGAGTCAACAGTGAGGTCTGAAGTAATTACTAGGACATGTGATAAGTTTAGAAGGAAGTCTCCAAAAGAATTACAGTAATTGTTAGAAAGTGGGGAACATCCAAGAGGCCATACAAGGCTGAAACGTTTATCGCAAATGTTAAAATGTGGGAAGCATCCAAATGGTCAGGTTAACACTATAAATCATAAACGATTTCAGTAAAGCAAATTGTCTCGTACCAACCCAATCAAACTAAATCTATCTTTCAATGATCCATCATTTACATTCCTTAGGATAGTCGATCACCACTATTTCTTATGGTATGGTCCACATGATAATTGGATCTGCTTCATTTTCAGAATAATGCTATAAAATGATCTGAAAAAATGGATGGACGGTGTGGATACATAATACATACATTAAGGTGGGCCCCACAGTGATCCTACGGTAAGGGCCGCACCATCTTGGGTGAGGGCGGGGTCTTGCCTAATCCGCTTTATTATTTTATATTGCCATTATCTTCCTACATCATCCCAAAATTTTGGGTGGTAACCATTTTTCAGAATTCTTACCAGGTGCTAGTCGATGCTGGAAAAGCTTTGTAGGTCCACCATGATGTGTGTGTTTTATCCATGCTGTCCATCTATTTTCCCAGCCCATTATCCTTAAGAGGAGGCAGATCCAAATCTCAGGTGGGCTACACCACAGGAAACAGTGGTGACTGGACGCCCACCATCAAAAACTCCTTAAAAAGTTTTAGATCAGGTTGATATATTTGTTTTTCATTTATCCAGATCAATATATATGACCTAACAACCAGGTTAGATAGAAAATAAACATTACAGTGGACTTTAGGAAGTTTTTAATAGTAGATGTTCAATCACAACTATTTCCTATGGTGTGGTTCGTCTGAGATTTAGGTCTGCTTTATTTTTAGGCTCATGCCCTAAAATTAGCTGGTAAAATGGATGAACGGATTTGTGAACCACATCTCGGTGGGCTTGATAAATTATTACAAATGTTTTAATGTATGTGATGTGGCCCACCCAAGTCATGAATTGACTTGATTTTTAAGCCCATGACTGACATGGAATGGTGCATATGGATGATGGGGTAGATGTTCGGCTTCGTAGTACCATCTCTCTCTCTCTCTCTCTCTCTCTCTCTCTCTCTCTCTCTCTCTCTCTCTCTCTCTCTATATATATATATATAGGGCCGATTGAAATGTTTATTTATTTATTTATTTATTTTAATTATTTTTTTTGTTAGCTTGTTAGTACACTCACTGTCAATTCACACTACATTGTTAGCCACCCCCACTAGGGAATCGATACCAAGACCTCAGTGTTGAAATGAGGTATCTTTCACTCAGTCTACCACTTGAGCTATGGATCTGGGTGTCATTGAAATGTTTATTTACCATCCAACCTATTGATTAAGTCACACGGCCTAAATGAAGGGAAAACAAAAATATCAAAACTTTTTAAGGCCTATTTGCATTATCGATTACATAAGAGTTATGTATTGTAATGTGTAGAAAATAAGGAATGGTTATCATAAATATGGTAATTGAAAGTAAGAAAAGGGTACTAGCTATAAGCAATATTCCTCTCTTGCTTGCTCACAACATATAAAGTACTTTCCCTTGTTAAATACACTTAAATGTAATTTTGTTAATACATGTTAAATTTAAGCTGTCTATCCATTTTACTATATCATTTCAAAACATGTTCCAAAAATAAGGAAGATTGAACACTACAGCAAGGCTGAAGAAGTTTTCAATGACGAGCATTCAATCCCCACTCCTAGCTTTGATGTGATCTATTTTCTCTTTGGATTTGACTCTATTTTTGTCTCATTCCATAAAATGATTATGTAAGATAGATAAAAAGCGTGGATATAACATATACACCATGGTAGCCCCCACATGACTATGGCATGTGAACATGGGCATTAGGATTACTGCAGTTAATTCCATGGTGTTGTCTGCATGATATTTGAATTCACCTCATTTTTTAGGCACATGCTTTAAAATAATTTTTAAAAAAAATGAATAGACAGTGTTGGGAACAAAAAATACAAGTCCGCAGACTCGGACTTAATGCCTCGGGTCACCAAAGGATGTGTCAAATCCGATGCATGATTCGCTAAACCGAGACAAAGGTTGAGTGGGTTCGGACGACTCATCAGCATTCCGGGCATGCGTCGGGCGGACCACCTTACCAGAATCGACCATCGCAAGATCAAGCCTCATCCCGGATATCTTGGGATAAGATCTCCGACCCCGAAGCTCACGGGATCGGATGAAGGCTCGAGATGGGCACGATCCTATCTCCGTGATACCAGGAGAAGATCCCGCGCACAATATCAGGAAGAGAATTCTCGTGCGATTAAATGCCCCAGCAGCTATAAAAGAGGGACCCCGGTCACCTTGAAAGGTACGAAAAGAATTCTCTCTAAAAACTCCTCAATACACTTAGACCCAGAATCCTGGCCTGACTTTGACATCGGAGGGTCCCCTGCTCAAGCCAGGGTCTCCTTTGTCCTCTCTCTGTGCAGGTATACGAAGGTCTAAGAGGACGAACCAGATATTTGCATCAACAACTTGGCGCCGTCTGTGGGATCCGTACAAAAAAGCCATCTCATATATTTATATTGATTTCAATGGTAATGACTAGAAGGACGGTCCCAGAGGAAGATTTGAATGAGATTGAAGGGCCGGTGGGTCCAGTCGCGGTCCCCGCAGCCCAGAACCCACCTAACAACCGCCAACGAGGAGCGACCAGGACAAGCAACAATCAGCGGGGTCGCGACGATGGACGGTTGGATAAGGAGGTTCAAGAAATCCGGTCTGATATGAATATGATGAAGCAGATGCTGGAACGAATGTATCAGCAACAAATGCAGCCGCTCCCGCATCCTCAAGGGGAGACAGCGCACGTACCAACTACGGCGGTTGATCCTCAACCTTCCGCGCCGCAGTCTTTCCGGCCGAGCCAACCCCAAGGCGGATCAGAACCATCTCCAGCGCAGTCAGCCAACGCTTCCCTACCCCCGACTGATCTTCGGCACGAGATAGAGCGAAGAAGGCGCAATCGCCCATCCATGAAAGGCACGGCAGAGAGCAGTGAACCTTGGAAAACCGATATTCAAAATTTTAAAAGAGAAGTGCGGGAAGAGATGGCGAAAGAGATGGCGGACATAAAGCACGGCCGGAATGTATATTCAACCGGGTCCGAAGCGAAGGCGTCCCCCTTTGTGGACTTGGTACTGAAGGCCCGGTTGCCCGAGAGGTTTCGATTACCTCAAATCACTCCTTTCACCGGCAAGACCGACCCGACCGAGCATATTGAATGCTTCAGAACCTATATGGAGCTCCACGATGCCTCGGATGCAGTAATGTGTCGGGCCTTTTCTCTTACATTGACCGATGTAGCTCGACTGTGGTTCAAACAGTTGAAACCAAAGTCCATCAGTTCGTTCGCTGAGCTGAGCGACGCCTTCCTCACCAACTTCATCGGCGGAAAGAAGAAATTGAAGCCCCCTGCACATCTGAACAACGTAGTTCAAAAGCAGGGAGAGCTACTGAAAGATTATATCAAGCGTTTTAATTTCGAATCCCTTCAGGTTCGAAAACATTCAGAAGAAACGGCTCTCAATGCGCTCATGCAAGGAGTTAGAGATAAGCCATTCCTGGCATCTCTAGACAAAACTCCGCCCGATACTCTGGCAGAATTTATGGCACGGTCGGATAAGTATGCGAATGCCGAGGAAGCGCGAATCCTGCGTGAAACTAAACTTTGGCCAAAGAGTCGGCCAAAAAGGAAGCCGACTCGGCCGGAGGAAGGAAACGCAAGGATGATCAAGCGCGTGATGAGCGAAGGTCAGGCAAACGGCCGGATCGAAGATTTTCCACATATACTCCCCTGAACAAGACTCGGGAAGAGGTATTGATGGAAATAAAAAACGAAGGCTTTGTTAACTGGCCCAGTAAGCTCAGGAGTAATCCTAATCGGTGGGACAAGGATAAATACTGCCATTATCACCGTGATCACGGGCATAACACAAGTGATTGTCGTCACCTAAAAGAAGAGATCGAACGACTCATAAAAGATGGCCGACTCAGAGAACATATGGTTAAAGCTGGGGCAGCTGAGGCACGCCCGACCGAGAGTCAGCCTATGGAAGAAATCCGGACGATTATCGGCGGTCCACAAGGTGGGGGCGACTCAAACAATGCACGAAGGAATCATGCAAGAAAACTTAGTCAGCCTCAATCCGAGCTTATGATTATAGATCGGCCACCAAAGGAGAAGAAAAGAGAAAGATATTGCATCTCGTTCACAGAGGAAGATGCCCGAGGCATCTATCACCCCCACGATAACGCTTTGATTGTCACCCTGACTATCGCTAACCGAAAAGTGTTTCGGATACTCGTCGATACGGGATCATCTGCAGACGTGTTATTTACCCAGGTGTTCGACAAAATGGGGATCGAACGGTCCACACTACGCCCAGTTCGGACCCCGTTGATCGATTTTTCGGGAGGACAGGTACTGCCCGAAGGGATTGTCTCGTTACCACTCACTGCTGGTAGTGCCCCACATCAGACGACGATGATGATTGACTTCCTGGTCGTCGATCAACCCTCAGTATACAACGCAATACTCGGCCGACCTTCATTGAGTCTCCTCCAGGCCGTGGTATCCACATACCATCTTTTAATGAAATTCCCGACCGAGTCGGGAGTCGGAATTGTCAAAGGAGACCAGCAAGATGCGAGGCGATGTTACATGATAGCTGTAAAAGGAGCCGCCGACAAAAGTCCAACTAACATATTAACGATCAAATCATTGGACCCTCGGGGCGAGAATTGTGAACGAGGACAGCCGGTCGAAGATCTTGTCTCGGTCTCCTTGGTCGAGACAGATGGACCCAAGACGGTACGAATTGGCTCGTCTCTGCAGTACCCTTTGAAAGAAAAGCTGATAGCCCTGCTCCGTAGGTACGCCGACGTATTTGCCTGGAGTCATGAAGATATGCCCGGAATCGACCCCTCTGTGGCGACTCACCGACTCAACGTCGATCCGTCGTATCGACCGATCCGGCAGAGCCCCGAACGATACGCCATCATTGAAGAAGAAGTCAACAAACTCCTCCAGGCTAATTTCATAGAAGAAATACACTATCCAGAGTGGGTCGCGAATGTCGTGCTTGTAAAGAAATCCAACGGGAAGTGGCGAGTCTGTATTGACTATACCGACTTAAATAAAGCCTGCCCCAAGGATAGCTTTCCGCTTCCGAGGATAGACCAGCTAGTAGACAGTACCGCCGGACATGAGCTCCTTAGCTTCATGGATGCATATTCAGGGTATAATCAAATTGTAATGCATCAAACAGATAAATCAAAAACTACCTTTGTCACCGACAAAGGCCTTTATTGTTACCGAGTGATGCCATTTGGTTTGAAGAATGCCGCGCGCAACTTATCAAAGGTTAGTTAACAAAATCTTTGCTCGGCTTATAGGCCAAACCATGGAAGTATACATCGACGACATGCTCGTCAAAAGCATACACGCGGCAGATCATGTGAATGATTTGGAAGAAATGTTTCTAATCCTACGGAAGTTCCGGATGAAGCTAAATCCAAGTAAATGTGCTTTTGGAGTAAGCTCCGGAAAATTCCTCGGTTTCTTGGTCAGTCAGCGAGGAATAGAGGCAAACCCTGAGAAGATAAAGGCTTTGATTGATATGGAATCCTCCAAAACCATTAAGGACATCCAAAGGTTGACCGGACGAGTCGCAGCACTTAATCGGTTCCTGTCCCGAGCCACGGATAAATGTCTCCCTTTCTTCAAGCAATTGAAAGGAAGGCAAACGATGAGTTGGACGGAAGAATGTGAAGCGGCGTTCCAACAGTTAAAATCATATCTCGGTTCTCCACCTCTCTTAACAAAACCCGAGTCAGGGGAGTCCCTACTCCTTTACCTAGCAGTATCCGAGGCAGCGGTCAGCTCGGCTTTGATACGAGAATTCGAAGGAAAGCAACTGCCGGTGTATTACGTCAGCAAAGCGTTACTGTCGGCAGAAACGAGATACCCAAGCTTGGAAAAAGTCACCTTGGCTTTAGTAACTTCCTCTCGCCGACTCAGGCCGTATTTCCATGCCCATACCATCATCGTGATGACCGATCTTCCGCTTCGCCAGGTATTGCAGAAACCAGAGGCTTCCGGCCGACTCACTAAATGGGCTATCGAGCTGAGTGAGTTTGATATTCAATACAGACCAAAGGCAGCAATCAAAGGGCAAGCCGTAGCTGATTTTATCGCCGAGGGGACGCCTCCGACCGAACTCTCAGTAAACGATACGTCGAAGGACGGTGCAGTTCCGACATCAACCGCTCCCCCTTGCCATGTTCCATGGAAACTGTATGTCGACGGTTCTTCCAACTCGAAGGCCAGTGGGGCTGGGGTTGTGCTGGAAACCCCCGATAATACCTATATACAGTATGCCTTACGACTTGGATTCCAAGCGTCGAACAATACGGCAGAATACGAAGCATTGTTACTCGGCCTCCGACTCGCCGCTAGTATGGGAGTTACGCACCTAAGCGTTTTCAGCGACTCTCAGTTGATTGTTAATCAAGTTACCGGTGTATACCAAACACGGAAAGACCAATTAAGAGCATACATGGAGAAAGCGAAAGAACTTGTCAATGGATTTCAGCTCTGTCGTATCACTCGGATCCCTCGTACAGAAAACAGCAGAGCCGATTTATTAGCAAAGCTCGCCTCCGCCGATGAAGATGATATACCCAGGTCCGTCCCTATCGAATACGTCGACAAGCCGAGTGTAAATGAACCAATTGGAGAGGCCGTCAACACAATCGACTCGAGACCATCCTGGATCGATCCAATCCGCCACTACCTTGACAAGGGAGAGCTGCCTAAAGATCGTGCCGAGGCTCGACGAGTTAAGATCCGAGCCTCTCGTTACACCATACTCAACGGAACGCTTTACAAGAAAGGCTACTACGCTCCGTTGCTGCGGTGCCTCAAACCCAGTGAGGCGAACTATGTATTACGTGAAATCCATGAAGGAATCTGCGGAAACCACTCTGGAGGGCGATCTCTCGCCTACAAGGTCCTACGACAGGGATACTACTGGCCCACTATCCAACATGACGCTCGCAAGCTCGTTCAAAAATGCGACAAATGTCAACGGTTCGCGGCAATTCCGAGGCAAGCACCCGAGGCACTGACACCGATGACTGGTCCCTGGCCTTTCGCACAGTGGGGCGTCGACATCATAGGACCGCTCCCTATGGGAAAAGGTCAGACCAAGTTTGCTGTGGTAGCAGTGGACTATTTCACGAAGTGGGCCGAGGCAGAACCATTAACCAAAATAACCGAGCAGAAGATCACCGAGTTTGTATGGAAAAACATTATCTGCCGATTCGGAGTGCCCCGTACCATTGTCACAGACAATGGAAGGCAATTTGATAATAGGAGCTTTCGCGAGATGTGCGACAACCTCGGAATCAGAAACGTTTATTCTTCACCTCATCATCCTCAAACCAACGGACAAGTTGAGGCGGTTAACAAGATTATCAAGCAACATCTTCGGACCAAGCTTGGCCGGGCCAAAGGAGCATGGGCCGAAGAGCTCCCGAAAATTCTTTGGGCTTACCGAACTACAGCTCGAACAGCCACAGGAGAGACTCCGTTTTCACTAGCTTATGGCTAGGAAGCCGTCACTCCCGTTGAAATCGGATTACCTTCGGCTCGAATCACCTCATTCAATGCAGAAGAGAATGAAGAACTCCTTGCACTCGGACTCGACCTTCTGGACGAACAAAGGGAAGTGGCGCGGCTGCGCACGGAGGCGCGGCAACGACAAGTGGCTCGGTTCTACAATACCCGAGTTAAGATTAGAAGGTTTTGAATGGGAGATATGGTTCTCCGGAAAGTATTTTCCAACACCAAGGAATTTGGGTCGGGTACGCTGGGACCCAATTGGGAAGGACCCTATATCGTCTCGGGCACCATCCGACCAGGAACGTATCGGCTAGAAGACCTAAACGGACAACCATTGCCTCACCCTTGGAACGCTGAACACCTCAAGGTCTACTATCCTTAGCTCGGTACTCAATGTTTAAAGACTCTGAACTAAGAAAGATTAAAGCCAAGTCAAATGAATAAAGCTAAGCATTTTTCTTTCATTCATCAAAACACATGCAAATACAACGTGTGAATACATCAAAGCAAATAGAAAAAAAAAAATCGAAGGGCCCTGGTAACTGTCCTCATGCACCGGCCTCGTCCCCAGCAGCAGTGTTTTCAGCAGCGGCGTCCGGGTTCTCGGATTCCGAGGCTGCTCCACCCTCGATTTCTGAAAGGTCAAGGTCAGGAAAAGATTTCTTTATATCCTTGACGCATTCCAGATATCCGCTTTGGAACAAGCGGTCCCTCTCGTCCTCGAACTCCGCCGACTCAAGGAAAGCTTGGACGGCTTGGTCCCTAGCCTTCTCAGCCTCCCGAGTCTTCTCGTCGGCCTGCTGAATATGCTCCGCCGCCTCAAGCTTAGCCCGAGCTAAGTCATCTGCGCACGAAGCATGAACTGCGAGAACTCGCCGGTTCTCTTCTTCAGCTTCGGAGAGAAGAGCCAGTACCCGAGCAACCTCTGCTTTCGCTTCATCCAAGGCTCTTCTGGAGGAAGCCGCCTCTGCTCCCGCATCTTCGGCAGCCTTCCGGGCAAGGGCCGCCTCGCCTGTCAGGACGCCGACCCGGATTTCGGCCTCCTCGCGTCGCCCTTCGGCTTCCGACAGAAGAGTCTGCAGCCGATGAGTCGAGGATAGCTCCTTGCTGGCCTTAATCAAGCAGGGAGCGAGTTCAAAAAGCACCCTTGCTGCATGGCCGACGGTTTGCGATGACGGAGCGTTGTAGAGCCTCACGAACTCTCTTTCGCCCCCGTGGGCTAAGGCCCAGGGAACCATTCCCGATACCACCTGCTGCAGGATAGACGGCCCTTTCTGGTTCGTCTCCTCCCCTCTGGAGGATGCGGTCCTCGTCTCACCTTCCCCTCTGGATGACGCGGCCCTAGTCTCTTCCTCCTGTCTCGGAACATCCGTCTCAACGTGTACCGAGTCGGGTGCCGCCTGAGGTTCCGAGGCAGCGACCGCCGTCTCTTCCGCCCTTTCTTCCAGGTCGGGAATTACGACGACGGAAGGGGCAGAAGAACTCGCTGGCTCTTTCTCCTTCCGCACCACCCTTTGCCTCTTCGGCGGCCGAGGCTCCGACAGAAGCCGACGCGGCGGAGCCTTCAACTTCGTGACTGCCCTAAGGGGAGGACGAGCTCCAGTCATTTCTGAGGGAGCCGGTTCGTGAACAGTCCTGAGATTGGGACGGGCTTCGGGCAGATCTAAAAAAAAAAAAAAAAAAAAACGACGTAGTAAGTCAGGGGAAATTCGGAAAACTCAGAAGATACATTTTCAATTACCTGTGACTTCCGAGTCTAGACCTGCAAGATGAAGGCATTCCGGCTGTAAAAGCACCTTCCAAGACCTATCCGCCGGATCCAACGTCCTCAACTCTTTGATCCGAGCCGAGGCACTTGAGCCGAGCTTCGGCCGCTTCTTCGGAATATCTGCCAGACACAAGCCCTTCAGATTCAGAATATTACAAAAAATGAAAAAGGGCGAGAGAGAGAAGACCCAAGTCACCTGCTCTCTGGAATGTCCGAGGAACACGAGCCTCGTAAGACCCGGACTCATCCGTCTCCCAGCGACCACATGCACAAAACCAACGCTCTCTCCAATGTTTGTTGGAAGTGGGAGGGTCAGTTATCAAGGAACCACCTCCGCCTCGCCAAGTAGAGAAGATGTAGAAGCCAGGGTAGTTCGGATTCACTCGCACTTGGTACAGGTGGAGAAATTCGTCGACTGTAAGCGGTGGCTGTTCCATCTCGGCCCACAACACCGCACACCCGAATAAGTTCCTCCACCCATTCGGGACTATCTGCCCCGGGGCAATCTGAATGCGAGACAAAACTCCCCGGAGGATGGCCTGAAGGGGCAGACGCAAGCCGCATTGCATTGACACTTGGTAAATCGCGACCGCCCCAGCAGGAGGGTGATCCGGCAAGTCATTCGGACGGGGGAGATAGGTGATGACCGACTCGGGGATGTGATACCCGATTCGGATTCTGTCTAAGTCCGCCTCAGTTAAAACTGAGGGAACCGGACCGCTTAAATCTTCCCCCGATCCTTCTCCTTCAGACTCGGCGTGCGCCGATTCATCGACAGGAACTGGATCAGAGGTTCCCTCGGCAATCAACATTTCATCTTCTTCCTCCTCATCTTCCTCCATGCCCCTTGGAAAGTTAGGCCTTCCCGGGCGGGTTAATAAAGACGACCCACCACGAGAAGGAACAACGGAAGCAGGGCGCTCCGCCAGAGCTTCAGTGACTCTCTCAGATAGAAAAGCAGCGTTGGCATCCACTGCTATCTCCGTCAGTAAGGAAGGCGATTCCGCAACATTTTAAAAACATTGCGCTTCGCCTTCGTCTCCGGAAGCTCCCCCCTGGGGACTTCGAGAACCCCTATCCGCCATTATTACCTAATAAAGAGGAAGGAGAAACTCACCGGAGGGAGAAAGGAAAATGGAAATGGCGGAAGGAAGCGCTGACGGTTAAGAGAGAGGAAAGGAAGAAGATGAAAGACTGAGAAGGCTCCAAAGGGAATGAAAAGTAGGAATGGCAATAGAAGTTCGAAATGCGGGACCCCCACCAATTTATAAGATTGCCATACGGCGGAAGTAATTAATGGGGAAATGATTCGACGCCTGCATCGATTCCCCCACTCGACACGTGGCGCTGGTCGACCGACGACAATAATGCCCTTGCTACGTGTCCAACCCTCATTGGCGGGATGAGTGATTTGACGGCTGACGGCGCATGCGATGTCAGGAACCGAACCGCCTCCCGTCAAAGGCGACACGGAACGCATTAAATGACTACCTACTGTCTCGGACTGGGTTGTGAACCAACTCAAAACTCGCTACTCCTAAGTGTCATATGAAACACACGGAGTAGGGGGGCTTACTGTTGGGAACAAAAAATACAAGTCCGCAGACTCGGACTTAATGCCTCGGGTCACCAAAGGATGTGTCAAATCCGAGGCATGATTCGCTAAACCGAGACAAAGGTTGAGTGGGTTCGGACGACTCATCAGCATTCCGGGCATGCGTCGGGCGGACCACCTTACCAGAATCGACCATCGCAAGATCAAGCCTCATCCCGGATATCTTGGGATAAGATCTCCGACCCCGAAGCTCACGGGATCAGATGAAGGCTCGAGATGGGCACGATCCTATCTCCGTGATACCAGGAGAAGATCCCGCGCACAATATCAGGAAGAGAATCCTCGTGCGATTAAATGCCCCAGCAGCTATAAAAGAGGGACCCCGGTCACCTTGAAAGGTACGAAAAGAATTCTCTCTAAAAACTCCTCAATACACTTAGACCCAGAATCCTGGCCTGACTTTGGCATCGGAGGGTCCCCTGCTCAAGCCAGGGTCTCATTTTTTAGGCACATGCTTTAAAATAATCTTTAAAAAAAATGAATAGACAGCATAAATAAAACACATATATCATCGAGCGGTCCTTAAGTACTGACAATATAGTAGGCAAACCCCATCATATACGGTCTGTTATGTTGTCCATCCATCTTCGCATGTCATTTTCAAAATAGATCTAAGGTGCTAAAGTGAATCACACGAATGAGAAAATTTGAGATTGAAATCCAACCATCAAAAACTTTCTACAGGCTACAAAAGTTCAAATCAAGTTAATATTTTTCACCCTCCCTCTGTGTGTGACTTAAAAAACAAGTTGGATGGCAAATAAACAAGGCAAGTATGTCCTAAGAAGGTTTCAACTGTAGGAGATGAGTATTGCTCTTTTTTTTTCCCTTTTTTTTTCATTTTTTGTATTGCTCCTGGTGGCACGGTGTAGCCTGAGCTGTGTGGGACCCACCATCATGTCTTCCATTCTGCTGGCTAATTTTAGAATATGGGCTATAAAAAAAAAAAAAACTAGTCACATCCAAAGCTATAGTAGGCCTATTTGAGCTTTGGATGTGACTGATTTTTTTAATTTTTTTTTAAACACACACGCATACACCCTCACGCACTCACGCCAAAGTGGAATTTCACCACCTATGGATATTCGAACCCTTGACCGGGTGTTAAAAGTAGCCCACAAAATGGAAGACATGATGGTGGGTCCCACACATCTCGGGGCTACACCTTGCCACCAGAAGCAATCCACATTCACCGGGGGAAAAGAAAAAAAAACGCAATACTCCACTCCAAGTGGAAGAAAATTGTATCTATGGGATGGCTAATACTGTAGGATCACTATGATATTTTCGTCGTGATCTGTGTATATGTTCATTCATCAAGTCAACGGTTCAGATTTTTCAAAAAGATACATGCAACGTGTACCATAGAAATTAGTCAAAAGAATACTTATGGAGCCACCAAAAGAGTAGTTTTCCGTCCCTATCATTAACCCATCTTCATAGACAGCGTTGACAGGAGGGCACCAAAATATCAAGGACGTAGCTTAGGTGGATCCGTCGCTGTCAGGCGACTGTGATGTATGTGTCGTATATTCATGCAGTCCATTCATTTAGCCATCTTGCAGCAGATCCAAATCTCAGGTGGACCACACCACAGGAACCAGTGGTGATTGAATACCCACCTTTAAGAAGTTTTAGGTTCACATGAGATATGGACTTGCTTTATTCAGGATAATATTACTTTATAGTAAGAGTTTAATCCTCACTATTTCCCGTGGTGTGGTCTACGTGAGCTTTAGATTTGCATCATTTTTGGGCTCATGCCCTAAAATAAGCCAGCAAAATGGACGGATGGTGTGGATTTAAAAAAAAAAACACACATCATGGCAGGGCCCACATAGCTTTTCCACAAGCCAGCTGGCTTGTTAAGGGAAAACACCTCATGTTTGAATCAGATTGATTCGAATAGTGTAGCCCACCTGATCAACAGACGTGATGATTTTTGTGCCTTCGTGGTGGTCCCCACAGGTGGCGTGTTAGCGGGAAAGATTGCAGGATGCAACTTGTGGCATGACACCCAGATCCATAGCTCAAGTGGCAGACTGAGTGGGGATACCTCGTTTCAACACTTGAGGTCTTTGTGTCGATCCCTGGTGGGGGTGGCTAACATGGAGTGTGTGTACTGACATGGTTGTATACTAACAAGCTAACCCCAAAAAAAAAAAAACTTGTGGCATGTTACACACATTAAATACATGTGTCAAAGACTTCGGCCGGGCACGTTTATTGTATGCTTCAAAGGTGAGGGCCCCAGATTTCTGGGGCAGCTGTCATAGGGAGTATAGGGAGTGGGTGTGATAAAACTTATGTGGGTCCCACGTAGGTTTGGATGGCATATAAACATTAAGATAAATCTCAGGAAGATTTCAACGGTTGACATTTCCCTTCCCACTTTTTCCTCTCATGTGGCGTAGTTGAGCCTTGTATCTGCCTCGTTTTGGGGGTAATGGCCTGACATTAGCTGGGGAGTGGGATGAAAGGGGTGAATTTCTCACTAACATCATAGTGGGACCCACCTATCTTCGGACTGGGGTTAGTAGGCAATCCACATCCCTTTATGATGGACGGTGGCACATGCAGCTTTTAATTTGTTACCCGACTCCCTAAATTTTCAATGAAAACGACGCACTTATGCAAATATGTAATAATTGGAGAGGGATTGGTTTTGAGTCCGTCCACCATTCAGAATCCCAGCATATGACACTCTATTTGGATCCACATTTGATAAGATTGGATAATCGGGACCATCCATATTCTGTATTCTATGCTAGGGGGACCACTCTAAGAAATATAGAGTCAACAGATGATTCAAACTGTTACTACCCACATACAAATTTACAGTATTGAAAGAAATATTTAATGGATTACGTTCAACTAAAATAACTAAAGGTCAACACAACCATTTGAATTGTGATTATTGAACAATGGCTTATTTATAGTGTGCCCAGAACTTATACGGTTCAGATCAGTGGACCATCTCCACATGTGGGCCATACTTGGGCAACACATGTTGGATTCTGAGTCACAACATCCGTGATACGATTGCCTAGAAAAACTAGCAGGTGGGTCATCATCTGCGACGTCTATTTCCTATTACAGAGAGTCCGCGTGACAAAAAACCTATGTGGGACCCACCTGGGAGACATCTACTTCATCTATTAGTTGCACCAGCTGATGTTAGGACAGGATCCGAAAAATCAGGCAGATTCAAGCTCAAGTGGGCCACACCAAAAAAAAATATACAGTGGTGACTGGGATGCCTATGCATCATTGATACCTCCTTGGTCTTGATGGCCATTTTGGAAGAGGCTGAAATTTGTAATTCCCCTTTGGTTGGACTCACCTGATGAACAAGCTGGATGGATTATAACTATCATGGTCAGTAGGCCCTTCAAAGGCTTCAAAGGTGGGCATCCATACATCTATGGTTTCTTGTGGTGTGGCTCATTTGAGTTTTACGATATTTCTTATCCTTAGGCTCACGACCTTATATAAGTTAATGAAACTGGTGGATGGAATGGATGTTACAAAGATATCATGGTAAAACCTTTTTATAATGTTTAATAAGTACTATATAAAATTTATGCCCTCTTCATCACCTAGGTGAAGGGATATTATAAGCTTTTCACCTAATTATACAGGCCGCAAGGTTAAATCACAATAATTTATCCCTTGAAAATTTTAAAGATTAATTATTTGTCATCTTCAAATCAAAGACCTGAATATGATCTTTTTCTTTATTATAATTTTTTGTGAAGGTTAGGTAAGCTTGCTCACTTGGCTAAAATGAAATAATCTTTTTTTCATAACAATACAATTTTTTTTATGGTTGCCGGTTTCCATTATAGGCTAGATTTTGGCTCCACACATGAGCTTGATTTCATTAATAATGTAAAAGCTTTTTTTATCGAGATGTACTAGCCTAATTTTAAAAAAAACTAAATTTTATATGAGCCACACAAAACCTAATTATCTACCAGACTATGATTTAATTACAAAATAGATATCTTTACCATAGATTGTACAATTTAATATGATATTTCCTGATCCTAACATGGACCTACAATGGTATGGCTAAACCCAAGTTAAAAATTTTGGTTGGACCAAGCATGGACAAAAACTTGATAAAATCTCTATTTCTCACTTGAATAGTTTCTAATCTATGTGGGGCACATGTAACCAAGAAGTAGACATTTTAGAAGAATGAAGTTGATGGATCACATTCAATATGAATAGTTTCTAACTAAGGATTGGAATGACATACTTAAGAGATAACACATGTATATATAAAGAGGAGTCGAGCTAGGTTACACCAGGCCTAAAATTACTTGAGCTCTGAACCTCAACCAGGAAATTGATCCAGCCATGCATGCAAGGTCTAAGCCCTATCCAAAGCCAGTCAGCCCGTAAGGCCGTGCACGCTATTGGATCATTGCCACCCTTAACGTGCCTGTCAGCAAGCTAGTTATTGGTTTGAGCTGTTCATCTCATCAAGCGCCGGAACATAAGTTTCTTTAAAAATAAAAAATAAAAAATAAAAATTCCAAGCCTCTCTGTTGACACTAAATTGCAATAATCCATCCACCATCACAATGAAATTTTCAAAGATGACTAACGTTTGCATCTAATTAAGTGCGTGAATGCAAGCTGCCGCCCCTCGTTGCTTCTTCTTTTTAATCGTATTTTGAAAGAATAGTCAAACCTATCGGTGAAAGGTAAGGAAAGAGACTTTTATACTTTGGAGAGCATGATGATTGATGGGCCGTGCTTACAAGAGACCTAGAAACTGTTTGTAATGGGTTACAAGTAATTCAAATTAAATTGTCCAAATTATGGGTCTTAGTTTGGATCATCACCCAAAAGTCATGCTTATTTGGCAAGCTTAATAGTGGACTGGTACACATTTATTAAATGGTTGAATGTGAAAATTATGGCACAGGCAAATCAGAGGTAAGGGTTGTTCTATCAAATTAATTTTGAGACTGTGACACATGGATGGTATGTTCCACAATTTAATCAGTTTAATTTAAGTTGAATACAGTGCATATAAGATTTCTTAGCACCACATAATCTATGTGGATGTACTGAAAGGGAATCACATAAATATCTGTATTTGTAGTTTGCATCTTTTCTTTTTTGTTTCTTTTGATTTCGATATAGTTGTGTGTTAGTTTTGAATTTGGCCACGTAGAACACGTGTGAGACCTGTGGGCATGCGAGAATCGATTTGGTTCGATTCAAACCATGACCACCAACCCCTGGCATCTAGGTTGAGCGATGTTCGAGCATGGCTCGACTGTTCATCTAGTTAGCCAACTGTCGCGCGCTTGTTTCACTCAGGCGACTGGCGGAGGTTGGGGCTCTTCCTCCAAATGAACTTTTTTTTTCCTTAAAAATCTAAAGACTTTAGAATGTGCAGCAGTTGAACGAAAAATAGTGCGGAAGATGAGATGACGGAAAATATGACGTGACTTAGCACTACAACATGATCACTAGCCTGGCTGAGAGCAGCGGAATGCTTCTGCAATTAACGTGTTGATGAACAAGGCAAGGCCAATGTCGAGAATTATAACTACGGTTTGCCCACTGTATTAGCATAGGCGAATAGATTCCTAAGCTAAGGTCATCCATATCTAACTCACAGGCATGGATGGAAGGGAATTACAGTTATTGGCTATAGATAAGAGTCAGTCTGACATACGTGCAAGGATGAACTGTAACTATACCTTCCCTAAGGGTCCGTTGCTGATAAATAAGGGATTTCTTAACCTGGAAACACGACATTGCATTGGATAGAAAATTTGACAGTCTGATTTTTTATTCAGGTGCTGGAGTTATTTGGGCTTTTCTTCTTATTTGCTTCTGCTATGTATAGTCTTATAGGGATGATAGGAGAACAATTGTTTGTCTACGTTGCACCTTCGCATGCAATCAGCTAGAAAAGGAGCGGTACATTTCATCGACCATGATCTTATCTTCGTTATATGCTTAGAGCGAGCTTTAGGATTGTTGTGGCTGGAATAATTTCTTGCCTTTATTTGGAGAAAACTAAAATGCCGAAAACACCCTCGAAAAGATGAGTTGATCTTCAAATCACTACCGCATGCTTCTCAAATATTTTTTATGCCACATGACTAAATCTACATCATTTATTTGATTTGTATGGATCTTGGTACAAGCACTCTGTGTGTGATCAAGAAGGGATTTCTTCTCTAACAAATGAGGCACATAAAAATGAATTTATGAAATAAAAAAATTCAAATTATCTCAACTTAAAAAAATGTCCACTGCACGGCCAATGGTAAAACTTTTTTAAATTAATTGTTTAAAACTTAAATTAATGAGAACTAGGCTAAGGTGAATATGATAATGACATGTACCATAATCCATGTCCCATGGATGAGTTAGTTTTGTTACTAATTTAGGGAAAAGGTACTATGAGGTCAACCTCACTGGAGCTTCCCATATGAGGCTGTGATCCATAAGCCCCATTGCACTGTGTGTTAGACATCCACACCGTGCATTTGGTGGGTTCCCTCTAGGTTAAGGAAGTTACAATAAATCGGTTGTATTTGAAAGTCATGTGAGCCACAACATGTGAAATCATGCCTAAAACATATAAAAATACTTGGGTGGGGTCCACTTGAGTTTTGAAATGCCCGAAATTTGGTGTCTCCTCATCCAAGTAAAGCACATGGGCTGAATGTCTAAACCACATCTCTGTTGGCCTCGTAAACAATCATATGCTTTAAGCATGTGAAACCATATGAAATCCTGCCTAAAACATATAAAATCACTTGGGTGGGGTCCACTTGAATTTTGAAATGCCCTGGAATTTGGTGCGACTCTTCATCCAAGTAGAGCACACACCTTGGATGGGCTGTCTAAACCACATCTCCGTTGGCCCTATAAACAATCATATGTTTTAGGCATGTGAAACCATATGACATCATGCCTAAAACATATAAAAACACTTGGGTGGGGTCCACTTGAGTTTTGAAATGCCCTGAAATTTGGTTTGACTCCTCATCCAAGTAGACCACACACAATGGATGGGTTGGATGTCTAAACCACATCTCTGTTGGCCCTGTAAACAATCATATGTTTTAGGCATGTGAAACCATATGAAATCATCCCTAAAACATACAAAAATACTTGGGTGGGGTCCACTTGAGTTTTGAAATGTCCTGAAATTTGGTGTGATGCCTCATCCAAGTAGAGCATACATAATGGATGGGCTGGATGTCTAAACCACATCTCCGTTGGCCCTGTAAACAATCATATGTTTTAGGCATGTGAAATCATATGAAATCATGCCTAAAACATATAAAAACACTTGGGTGGGGTCCACTTGAGTTTTGAAATGCCCTGAAATTTGGTGTGATTCCTCATCCAAGTAGAGCACACACAATGGATGGGCTGGATGTCTAAACCACATCTCCATTGGCCCTGTAAATAATCAAGAAGGTTTCAATGGGTGGGCTCCGCTCTCAACTATTCTCTGTGTGACTAGAGCTGGGCATCGAACTGAGTTGGATCGAATTGGGTCCAACTCAATTCAGTCTGAAATTTATATAAGCTGACCCGAACTCGAACCGATCCGGTACTGAGTTCGGGCCATCTGACTCGAACCGATCTGATGCACGGTTGGCCTAACCCGAACCGAGTCCGACTCGGTCAGGAAAACCGAGTCAGATCGGGTTGGGTACGATTCGGATCAAATTTTTTAACGATGAAAATCATTATCATCACTACTATTTTCAGTGTGGTTCATTTGAGCTTTTGTAACACCTCGGATTTTTACCAACTTGGAGTTAGACGTACTTAGGCAATGGGTCGATCCTAACACCTTAATTACTTTTCAAAAACTCAATCCCAAAGTCTCAAATCCCCTTTCAACCCATTTCCTTCAAAATCTCTCATTTCCTTCAAAAATCTCACCTTTCACCACCTTATTCTTCAAATTTTTCTAGGTACTTTTATATTAGATACTAATCCTAAAGTTTAAATGATGAAGAACAATACTTAAACTAAAACTTACTGTAAATGGTAAATACGTAAATAAAATAGGTTTTTGACTATTAACCTTTTAGAATCTTATGAAATAAATAGATTAGCTTTTCCTACCCCAAAATCATATATTACGCGTCAAATAACTCATTCTGGTTTACAAATGAGACCCGATAATGCCTCGACGGACACGGGGGCCAACCGACACAAATCGGGAGGACCCGAGGTGGGTCCCGCATGTATCCGACACCCCCGGGGGGGGGGGGGGGGGGGGGGTGAACATCGCCCTAGAGTCCAGCGACCGGCGAGGCCTCATCCCTACAGCAGGCCCGGTCGGGCCGCATCGGTTGAAAAACAGTCGGGCGCTTACATTGTACGGTTGTGAAAAACAGTCGAAGTTTTCTAACCTGTCAACTTATTTCTAATATCGTGGCACACTTGTTGAATAGAACACCTTCATCTTTGGACGGTAACATCTAGATAGTGAGACCCACCTAATGGATGGCCTAGATATGTCGCCTATTTTCCACAGTTGTGATGGCATACATTATTAGAATTACACCCGCACGTGGGCTTAGCAATAGCAAAGCTCATATCACAAGCGGGGGTGTCAATGGACTGGGATCAGGCCTACAATTTGGATTTTTAAAATATAGCCGGCCAGATAGCCCGGCCCAAAATAGTTCAAAATTCGGGCCAAGACCAACCCTAGGTCCGACCATTGATAGCCCTGATAACAGGTAGAGGTGTACACGAGTCAAACCAAGTTGAGCTTGGCACACAGTTCGACAACAACTTGGGCCAGCTCGAGCCGAGATAGCCAAGATCGAGTTTATGCAGCATTTTCACAAATACATTGAGTGCACTTTCAATTTTTTACAATATATAAAATAGCAATAGTTGTTTACAGGTATTTCATCAAACACCTTGTAGGCAGCATCAAAATCAAGAAAAAAAAGAGTATTTTTTGCATGTACATACTTTCCTTGCCACCAGTCGACACTTCATTAAGTCATTTCATCGAACACTTGGTGAGCAACATCAATATCAAAGTAACCGAGTCACCGAACTGGTTCGATCTGAGTTCGATTTGAGTTGGGGTTCGATCCGAGTCGATTCAAGATCAGGCAAGCGCGAGCTCAATTTGAAATTTTTCGAGCTCAAAAAATCAGCTCGACTTGGCTCGAACTCATTTTCGAACTGAGTCGAATCAAGCTTTTTCGAGTCGAGTTGAGCAAGCTAACCAAGCAAACTCGGTTCGTGTACAACCCTAAACAGGTAACATTATAACATTGGGCTAATTAATTAGCATGTTTTCCTTCTTTTTTTATCCGAGTAGCCTGCAATCTTTTCTCTTTTATAAGTCTCTCATTGATGGAGGTGATAAGGCGGTGGCTGTTTCCTTGACTATGAGCCCACCTTAATGAATGTTCTGTATATCCACACCGTCCATCCGTTTTTCCATCTCATTTTAGGAATTGGCCTCAAAACTTAAGTAATCGAAATCTCAAGAGGACCACACCACGGGGAATTGTGGTGATTGACCATTAAACACTTACTGTAGGCCATACAAGTTTTTTCATCAAGCTGATCTTTATATTTTCCCTTCATCTAGATCTGATTTGACCTTATCAACAGATTAGATGGCAAATAAATATTATGGTGAGCCCTAGGTAGTTTTAACTATGGGAAATCAAGTACCACTGTTTCATGTGATGTAGTCCACCTCATATTTGGATCTGATTAAGTTTTGGGACGGTCTTAAAATGATTGGAAAACGGATGGATGGCGTGGATATACAACACATTCATCAAATTGGGCCCAACAGTGAGAGTAACACCTACTATCATGTCACCCGGGACATTTTTGAATGTGATTAAAAAACCTGAGGCATATTTAAAACTCGAGTGGCCCAAATCACTAACCTTGGAAACTAATACTCCACACCTAACCACACCCTTTCCTTTTATATTTGTCCCCTCATTCCCTTTGGATTACCTCTCACAGTAGCAAGGTTTGGATGGTGCTTTATGGGTCTCACACTGATGTATGTGTTTTATCTGCCCTGTTTTTCTATTTTGAATCATTATTTTAGGCATGAGCCCTAAATTCAAATATCGGTAGACCACACCACAGGAAAACAGCGGGGATGATTGAACACTCACTATTAAAACCTTCATAGGGCCCACTATAATGTTTATTTGCTATCCAACTGATTGACTAGGTAACACAACCTAAATGAAGGGAAAACATAAATACCAACTTGATGCAAAAAAATTGTGGCACCGAGGAGGCTTTTTACCGTGGGCATCCAATCACTATTGTTTTGTATGGTGTGGTTCACCTATTCACCTGTCTCATTTTTCAGTTCATGACTTAAAAATGAGTTGGCAAAATACATGTCCAACGGAGATGAACACAACATAATGTTGGGGCTTTTTGAAATTTGGTTTTGGAAAAATCAAATATATTTAAATTTTTCAAAGGAAAAAGTATGGTTTTTCCTTTATTCCCACATTGGAAATAAGAAAATAAATTTTGTAGCTTATATAAGGAGGTGTGTATAGTATTCGTACTTAGAGTCTTGGAGGTTGAGATGCTCACGTGTGCGCTCGGGCTGAGCAGTGTCTATGTAGTGTCGCCAGTTGGCGCACTTTATACTTCGCACAGTGCAAGCGGTCTGAGATAAGCAGATTATTGATATGAAACAGTCAACTGTTTTGAGAATGACTAGCATTATTAAAAGCCATAACGTTCCGAAAATGGATGGGTTTTAATGATCCAACGGCCAGATCTTTTGATCCAATGATCTGAAACAGCCCAAACTCATTATCAACGGTCAGAAACGTTTGACCATTGATGGCCACCTAGCAACAATCCACTACCTTGGTGCCTATATAAACTGGACCATTCCGGTCTAAAATTCAATCAATTCCAATGATTCTCCTCATCCATCAAATCTCACTAATATCCATCGGATCTAGATAGGCTTCTCTTATCCTGAAATCAATTCACTCATAATCCATCCCCAATTAATAATGGGGCAAATCACGATTTAAAGATAAAAGTAATTTTACATGATTCAAGTGATAAAAAAAGAGAATAATTTTCTTTAATTATTTTTTCCATATTTCCAACATATTTCACAACAGGGCCCACATCGCACCTTCCTTCCCTTTCTCTCTTAATCTGCATGCCTTGTTCCATGCCCCTTCGGACTTGGATTGAGTCCGGGCAGGAGATTTGAGTGGCCACTGTGATATACGTGTGTTATCCACACTGTCCATCCATTTTTTTTTTTCTCATTTTAGTCAGTCCAAAACTGAGATAGATATACGACAGATGTGAACCGTTCCAAGCTGGAAACGGGCGGGTGTGGACGCCATCCGCGTTCACTTCTTTTGATTGTTACAAACGGGTAGTACGAAAAATATACAACCACCTAACAAAGTGGAAAAACCCAAGTACAGATTGCCAGGATCTTCCTGACCGTAGAACATTTTAAGATATTGCCTGCCGACAATCGATCAAAAGATGATGGGTGGGTCCCACAGAGTGATTGATAATTTAGGTACGAACGTTTAACACATGTTCCCTTTTTCACGACAAGTCCTGAAGAAGATTTTCATAGAACCAAACCTTCTCAGGAATGTACGTAGCTTTCAATACACCATATTTTCTTTGGTACGTCAGCTTCAAAGGGACGGCTGTGATTCTTGTTTTGACAATGGAAATTGATGAGGTTTCAAATGGACGGACCAGGCTGTTCCTCGGCATGTCCACGCCCAACCTATGAGCCGAAGAGTCTGACCCATGGTCAGGCCCCAGCCCAGCGCAGATCGGCTCAAGTTGGGCTGGCATATACGGACCAGTTTTGGCTAGTGACCCCAACAGCAGCCAGCTAGTTGGTGTCAATGGACCCCACCATGATGTATGTGTTTTATCCATGCCGTCTATCTATTATGTCAGCTAATTTTAAAGTATGAGCCCAAAAATGAGGCAAATTGAAATCTTTGGTGAACCACACTACATGAAACAGTGGGGATTGAACTCTTACCGTTGAAATCTTTTTGGGTGGCACGAGAGTTTTGGATCAAGCTGATATTTGTTTTTATCGTTTGTGATCTGCGTGACTTAATCATCAGATTGTATGGCAAAACAACGTTACAGTGGACCCTAAGGGTCAGTTTGGGCGGTGGGAGTAGAAGGGATTGAGATTCGTCTGGTCCTGTGCCAATTCCACTCCATGTTTGGGAAGAATGGAAAAGCTTGGAATTACATTAAATGGAATTGCATTGGGTCCATGTCAATTTCACTCAATGTTTGGGAAGTTGTGTAGGTCCCACCATGATGTGTGGGCTATATCCACACCGTCCACCCATTTATCAAGATTATTTTAGAGCATGGGTCAAAAAATTAGGTAAATCTAAAGCTCAAGTGGAGCCCACCATAGAAAGCAACAGGGATCAAATACTTACCATTGAAAACTTCTTTGGGGCTACATAAGTTTTGGATCTACCACATTTTTAAGCCCATGCCATGAAATGAGGTTACAAAACAAATTAACGGTTTAGATATAACACAAGTGTGTTATTCTCAATAATTTCAAATAATAGTGGGTATATTCATTCAATGTACCACTATATTATCAACAAAGCATGACATTAATTTTATCCCATGGCAACAGTAGACAATTCTTAATCAACAGATTGTATGGCAAAACAACATTACAGTGGACCCTAAGAAGTTTTTAATAGTGGATGTTCAATTAACTGTTTTCCAATGGTATGGTCCACTGAGTTTTGAATATGCCTCATTTTTTTAGCATGCTCTAAAAAATAGATGAATGGTACAGATAAAACATATACATCATGATGGGGTCCACAAAGATTTGACACCTGCTAAGAGGCCATGCCCCTAAGTACTCAGCCCACCATTGTTTAGCAAGTATGTCAGAATTTACAAAGTTAAAAGTTTTTTTATTTATTTTCTGGGTTGTTTAATAAAAGTACAGAAGTAATTTAAAAAAAATGAATTTAAAAAATAAAAATAAATAAATAAATAGATGTTTTGCCTTCACATGGGAGAAAGGGAAGAGTGGCTAGAGGAGCAGACACTATCTGCTTGTGTGCATCCTCTTGAGGAGCTTTAAACTTTTTTTTTTCTGGCCCTAATCTAGACCCTTGATGAGGTTTCCCTGCTCAATCCAACCAGTAGCTCGTTCTACCAGGTCGTTCAAGTGTGAGATAGGGCTTTGGTGATTACATTTCCGATCCAGTGTGATCTGAACCGTTGGATCATCCAGATCGAACAGCCAGGTGTACAATGCCCCTCTATGTTAATCTTAGAGACATTTTATTGAAAAGGTACGGCGGCAATCTTGTAAATGCTAATAGCTTCCTAACAAGTATTAAAAGAGCGTGACTTGACTGTGATGCCCACCTCGATGTGTGCATTGTATATCCACACCGTTCATCTTCTTTTCTCGATTTTTTTACCACGTGGTCCCAAAATTGAAGTACATAAATATTTCAAATGAACCACACCACAAGAAATAATGATTATTGACCATTAAAATCCTTTTGTGGCCACAAAAGTTTTGGATCAAGCTGGTATTTCTTTTTACCTTTCATCCAGGTATTTGTGACCTTATCAACAGGTTGGATGGTCAATAAAAATTACGGTGGATGCTAGGAATTTTTTAATGGTGGTGGTTCAATGACCATTGTTTCCTATGGTGTGGTCCACCTGAAACTTTTAGGTACTTTATTTTTAGTACCATGTCCTATAATAAGCTGAAAAAACAGATAAATGGCGTGGATATACAATGTATACACTGAGGTGGGCCCTACAGTTAGGGTCTTACCCTGTGGCAATTTAAGTCCCACACGTATTAGAAGGGGTACTTGCTAAACGGTATCTCATTGATTGTGATCAACCTATGTAATAAACTACAATTCTTAATTGTAAGTAGTCTATTACATTGGGGCCAATTAATGTAGCTAATGCTTAGATGATGATGATGGTTAAGGCCCACCATCTGGGAGTAGAATTAGGTGTTACCTTGGGGCCCACCTTGATGATGTGTTGTATATCCACACCATCCATCCATTTTTTTCAGCCATTTTATGACATGATCAAAAACATTAAGCAAATCCAAATCGAAGGTGGACCACACCATAGGAAACAGTGGTAATTGAGCACCCACCATTAAAAACTTTTGAGGCCCACCATAAGTAGATTCTTAATGTTTGTTTATCATCTAACTTGTTGATAAGGTCAACCAGATTTGGATGAAGGGAAAAGACAAAAATCAGCCTGGTCCAAAACTTTTGCAGCCTACAAAAAGCTTTTAATAGTTATTCACCACTTTTTTCAATTTTGTGGTCCACCGGATATTTGGATTTGTTTAAGTTTTAGGGTAACGACCTAAAATAAGTTAAAAAAATGGATGGGCGGCGTGTACATACAGTAATCAAGCATCTTCAGAGACCAAACCTATAGCACTGTGAAAAAACTAATCTACACTCTCCATGCCCTCATTCATCCCTTATATATTTCTCTCCCTTGCATTTTCTATTATCCTTCAAAGTCTATTGTTTCACAAATCTGCATTTTACTAATAGAAATTTGATTTTTGTCAAATATGCCTTTTTTGCAACTTTACAAGCTAAGGACATATTCTCGTGATAGAAAGGTTAGGGATATAGCAAACTCATTTTATTATTGGTATGGTATAGATGTGGCCTTTAAGGTATTGGCATTAGAACATATGCAAGATAAGTTACTTATGCCACAAGTAGCTTTTCTTTGTTTCTACTTATTAAGAAAATAAATATATTTGGTAACCAACATACTTATCAGCTTCTCCTCTCTTTCATCTCTCTATATACCTCTCTTCAACAACTTATGAAAAGTAGAAAAGCTTTTAAAAAATAATAACAAATAACTGAAGTGATCAAGTACTTCTAAATAAAAAAGTTACTTATCACTAATCATAAATCAAATTTACTTATCTGGAATAAGTCACTTGTCTACTGCTGTAAGTAGAAAGTGTTTGGGCCCCACCTCTAATGTGGGCCTTCTAGATAAGTGACTTATCTGAAATAAGTCACAATAAGCCACTTATCCGAAAGAGTTAAAAATAAAAAAAAAAATTCTTGTACCCCTTAAGCTACCAATTTTGTCACTTCACTACTACCTGTTTTCTTGCGAGGCCCACGCACATGTGGAGCATTGACCATATATATGCAATCATGGATGCCAGTGGGGCAAACATGTGCAAGATTCAATCTTTCCATTAGGTGTTGCCATTTTCAATTCTTTAGGCCACAAATCAGGCCATTTTATTCTCCAAGTAGGCCAATGTACAAAACCAATGGAGCATATTCAATATGTAAATTCCATTCTTTTAACGGGGTGCACCACAGTCGTCATCTCATAGCTTCAGCTAAATTCAAACCTAGGATCGCAGTAAATGAAGTTGGAATAAAATTTTACAAAAAAAACTTTAGAAAACGAAAAATCGATTAAGAAGTAAGAAGCAGAGACTGCTTAAGCGTCCACATATCAAATGTTTAGTTGGTCCAATAGACAGACCCCCACCTGAACACATACTAATTAGCATACCTTAATCCCTATAAATACTTTTTTCCGCGAGCCATTTTTCAAAACTTTTGCTAAAAAAGGGAAGTTTATGCATGATCCAAGTTCAATGGTGGCCCTCACTGTTTATGTGCATACTAGTATAATCTATTTCTTTCATTAGTTTACTAAATTACTGGAAAAAAACTTATTCTTTTATACACACACACACAATGTAATTATAGCGTGTCATTCATTAAAAGTGGGAAAGAAAAAATTTTAATTAAAAAAAAAAAATCGCAAAGGAGTACTTCATTAATAAAGTTGTAGCATTTCAGTGCCTTTTTTAGCCTCATTTGCAACAAGGTACCTCAGTAATTTAGGTTTTCTTTTTCCACATCCTGGTATCTTTCATTAGATTTTTCTAACATCTGTTAATGCAAGTTGTTATATTTGGTAAATGATGAAAAAAAGCCTTATGTAAAAAATGATAACAAGCTTGATCATTTATTAAGGGTCCATTTGGATACCATCAAATAAGTTGCTTTTTTACTTATGTTAAGTAATTAACTTACTTTTTTTTACTTAATTTAGTCTAGTAAGCATTAACGTAAAAGTAACTTATATGGCAAAAGCTCATCTTAATAAGAATATATGTTATTCTTTTAGGCTTTTAAATTTGTGACTTTTCTACTTCTCTCTCACTGCACATATCAAAGAAGGCTCTCTCTAACAGTCCATATCAAAGGAGTCCCCATGTTGCGGATTGTCCACATTGAAAGTGGGGTTCACACCGGGGTGGTCCAAATAAAAGGTGGACCCACATGATGCATGACTCCAGATTAGTGTGGGCTAACATATAGATGGTCTACATCAAAGGTCGGCCCATAATGATAAAAAGCCAACATCCAAAGCAGGCTGGTATGATAGACACCCCGCTCCAAAGGTGGGGCCTATATGATATATATGATATATGATAGACAGTGGACTCCACGTGATTGGCAATTAATAATTGTGGGCCCCACAAGATGGCTGGGCCACATCAATGTGGGCCCCACATGATGGACAGTCCACATCAAAGGTCAGCCCTAATGATGAGTGGCCCATATCCAAAGCAGGCCTCACATGATGTACAGTTCACATCAAAGGTCAACCGTAATAATGAGTGGCCCATATGTATGGTGGAAGGCCCACATTGAAGGTGGGCCCACACTATGGACACTCCACATTAAAGGTGGGCTTCACGTGATGGGCGGTTGATATTGAAAGTGGGCCCCACATTATAGACAATAACATTGATGGTGGGCCCCACTTGATGGATGGCCAACATCAAAGGTAGGCCCTACATAATGAATGGTGCATGTTAAAAGCCAGGCTATAATAATGAACGGCCCACATACAAGGTGGGCCATATATGATTGAAAACCACCATCAAAGGTGGGCCCATACAATGAATGGTGCGCATCAAAGGTTAGCCTCATATAATGGATGGTATATGTTAGGGGATTGAAAGCTAGGTGGGGCCCACCATAATGTTTATGAAAAATCCACCCGTCCATCCATTTCGCCAGCTTAGGTTAGGAGATGAGACCAAAAATGAGGTAGATCCAAAACTCAAGTAGACCATACAAAAGGAAACATTAAAGAATGCGACACCCCTAATCACTGAAGTGGGAAAAAAAAAAATACAAAGAAATGTGGTAACCGAACATGGAAGGAATATTCATTTACAGTATTTATAGATCTGTTGTAGCCAACTCCTCCCGTTGAAGTCTTGCGCTCTCATTGCTAGTCCCACTATAGAATTTTCACCATATCCTTCTCATGAAAACTGTCCAACACCAACACATTGATCCGACGGTCAACATGTGCAATCAGTGTGATTTCTAGGTAATGGGCCAACACACGAGAAGCAAGGAAGGAAGAGAGAAATTGGGGACTGCAATAGCCTGAAATACATTAGCACATGAAGGGGCTTACATGTGCTAACTATCGCTACGGAGACAAACAGATCCACCATTGATCCGAAAATGCAGTGAAAACCAAGATTTACACGGGCCACACCATTGGGAACGGTGTAAAATCATTCCTAAAATGTTCAAATTCACATGGTTTGGCAAATATGAGCATTGGAATGTCCTTATTTTTTTGAGGGGGAATCCTGTTAATCCTGATATGGAACGTCAAATGACTGGATTGGATGGCACATACACACTACGAAGGCCCCCACTTGCAATTTGGACTCCTCTAATGATGGGAGTTCCCATCTCAACTATTTCCCATGTATTGTGCACCTGACTGTTGAATCGGCCTGATTTCTAGCCCTGGTCCAAACACTGGGCAGTGTACCTGATTGACAAGGTAGATCTCATCCACATGAAGTAACTACTCATCAGCGAAAGTAAGGCTTCAATATCCATATGAAGTCATGCATACATTGAAAATGGAAGAGAAAATCAGAGAAAATTTTGGCATATGGAGATCCGATCCGGGACCAAGTCAAAGTTACCTGACCCGGACCGATCCGAAATGTGCATTGCCTAATCCGATCCGAGTTCGACTCGGTCAAGAAAACCGAGTCGGATCGAATTGGGCATGATTCGGTCCAGATTTATATTTTACAATAAAACTTCCTAAAATTTTCAAATTAAATGAATCTACAATCCACCAAATCAGAAACCCTAAAATTTTTAATCTCCATGTCCCTCAAATTTACTACACCAAAAGCCCTAAAATTCATATACTCTCCTAAAATTCACAAAACAAAATTCTTAAAATCCTCAAAATCATAACCATAAAAACTCTATTTTTGTGGCCCTGAAACCCTAAATCTGTGGCCCTAAAACTCTCAAAATTGGAAGCTCTAACTCTCCAATTTCTGCACTTAAGAGAATGAGAGATAGAGAGAGAATGGGAGAGAGATACCTGATGCAGGTCGTGTTACCTAGTCAATCATTATTTTAGGCATGAGCCCTAAATTCAAATCTTAGTGGACCACACCACAGGAAAACAGTGGAGATTATTGAACACTCACTGTTAAACACTTCATAGGGCCCACCGTAATGTTTATTTGCTATCCAACTGATTGACTAGGTAACACGACTTGCATGAAGGGAAAACATAAATACTAGCTTGATGCAAAAAAATTGTGGCCCTAAGAAGGTCTTTTTACCGTGGGATTCAATCGCTATTGTTTTGTATGGTGTGGTTCACCTATTCCGCTATTCATCTGCCTCATTTTTCAGCTTATGACTTAAAAATGAGTTGGCAAAATAGATGTCCAAGGGAGATGAACAAAACATCATGGTGGGGCTTGTTGACATTTGGTTTTTGAAAAATTAAATATATTAAAATTTTTCAAAGAAAAAATGTGGTTTTTCCTTTATTCCCACATTGGAAATAAGAAAATAAATTTTGTAGCTTGTACAACGAGGTGTGTATAGTATTCTTACTTAGAGTCGTAGAGGTTGAGATGCTCACATGCGCGCTCTGGCTGGGTAGTGTCACTAGTCGGCGCACTTTGTACTTCGCTCAATGCAAGCGGTCTGAGATAAGCCTCTGTTTTAAAGACACAGTAATTTTACATGATTCAAGTGATAAAAAAGAGAATAATTTTCTTTAATTATTTTTTCCAAATTTTACAACAGGGCCCACATGGCACCCTCCTTCCCTTTCCCTCTTAATCTGTACACCTTGTTTCATGCCCCTTCGGACTTGGATTGAGTCCGGGCAGGAGATTTGAGTAGCAACCGTGATGTACGGGTGTTACCCACACCGTCCATCCATTTTTTCTTCTGATTTTAGGATATAAGTTCGAACCTGAGGTAGATATATGACATATGTGAACCGTTCCCAGCTGGAAACGGGAGGGTGTAGGACGCCATCCGCGTTCGCTAGTCAACGATGAGATAGCTTTTTAATGTTGCAAACGGGTAGTACGAAAAATATACCTAGCAACGTGGAAAAACCTAAGTACAGATTGCCAGGATCTTCCTGGCCGTAGAACTTTTTAAGATATTGCCTGCCGACATTGGATCAAAAGATCATGGCAGAGGAGTTGTTGATGATTAAGGTACGAACGTTTAACACATGTTCCCTTTTTCATGACAAGTCCGGAAGAAGATTTTTATAGAACCAATCCTTCTCAGGAATGTAGCTTTCAATACACCATATTTTCTTTGGTACGTCAGCTTCAAAGGGACGGCTGGGATTCTTGTTTTGACAATGGAAATAGAGGAGGTTTCAAATGGACGGACCAAGCTGTTCCTAGGCATGTCCACGCCCTACGTATGAGCCGCAGAGTCTGACCCATGCTCAGGCCCCAGCCCAGCGCAGATCGGCTCAAGTTGGGCTGGCATATATGGACCAGTCTTGGCTAGTGACCCCAACAGCAGCCAGCTAGCTGGTGTCAGTGGACCCCACCATGATGTATGTGTTTTATCCACCCTGTCTATCTATTATGTCTGTTCATTTTAATGTATGAGCCCAAAAATGAGACAAATTAAAATCTTTAGTGGACCACACCACATGAAACAGTGGGGATTGAACTCTTACCTTTGAAAACTCTTTGGGTGGCACGAGAGTTTTGAAACAAGCTGATATTTGTTTTTTTCGTTCGTGATTTGAGTGACTTAGTCAACAGATTGTATGGCAAAACAACATTACAGTGGACCCTAAGAAGTTTTTAACGGTGGATGTTAAATTAACACTGTTTTCCAATGGTATGGTCCACTGAGTTTTGAATTTGCCTCATTTTTTTTTAGCATGCTCTAAAAAATAGATAGACTGTACAGATAAAACATATACATCATGGTGGGGTCCACAAAGATTTGACACCTGCTAAGAGGCCATGCCCCCAAGTACTCAGCCCACCATTGTTTAGCAAGTATGTCAGAAATAAAAAAGTTAAAAGTTTTTTAATTTATATTTTGGGTTGTTTAATAAAATTATAGAAGTAAAATATATATATATATATATATATATATATATATATATATATATATATATATATAGAATTCAAAAATAAAAATAAATAAATAAACATATGTTGGTTTTTGCCTTCCACATAGGAGAAAGGGAAGAGTGGCTAGAGGAGCAGACACTATCTGCGTGCGCATCCTCTTGAGGAGCTTTAAACTTTTTTCCCGGCCCTAATCTAGACCCTTGATGAGGTTTCCCTGCTCAATCCAACCAGTAGCTCGTTCTACCAGGTCGATCAAGTGTGAGATAGGGCTTCGGTGATTACAGTTCTGATCCAGTGTGATCTGAACCGTTGGATCATCCAGACCGAACAGCCAGATGTACAATGCCCCTCAATATGTTAATCTTAGAGACATTTTATTGAAAAGGTACGGCGGAAATCTTGTAAATGATAATAGCTTCCAAACTAGTATTAGAATAGCGTAACTTGGCTACGAGGCCCACCTCGATGTGTGCATTGTATATCTACACCGTTTATCTTCTTTTCCAGATTATTTTACTCTACGGTTCCAAAATTGAAGCAGATAAATATATCAAATGAACCACACCACAAGAAATAATGATTATTGACCATTAAAATCCTTTTGTGGCCACAAAAGTTTTGGATCAAGCTGTTATTTCTTTTTACCTTTCATATCCAGGTATTTGTAACCTTATCAATAGGTTGGATGGTCAATAAACATTACGTTGGATGCTATGAATTTTTTAATGGTGGGCGTTCAATGACCATTGTTTCCTATGGTGTGGTCCACCTGAAATTTTTACGTGCTTCATTTTTAGTACATATCCTATGATAAGCTGAAAAAACAGATAAATGGCGTGGGTATACAATGTATACACCGAGGTGGGCCCTACAGTTAGGGTCTCACCCACATCACTGCATGTGGCAATTAAGTCCCATGCTGTGTTAGAAGGGGTACTTGCTAAAGCACACGGTATCTCATTGGTTGTAATCAACCTATGTAATAAACTATAATTCTTAATTGTAAGTAGTCTATTACATTGGGGCAATTAATATAGCTAATGCTTAGATGATGATGATGGTTAAGGCCCACCATCTCGGAGTAGAATTAAGTGTTACCTTGGGGCCCGCCTTAATGATGTATTGTATATCCACACCATCCATCCATTTTTCCAGTCCATTTTATGACATGATCACAAACATTAAGCAAATCCAAATCGTGGGTGGACCACACCATAGGAAACATGGTAATTGAACGCCCACCATTAAAAACTTTGGAGGCACACCATAAGCAGATTCTTAATGTTTGTTTGCCATCTAACCTGTTGATAAGGTCAACCAGATTTGGATGAAGGGAAAAGACAAAAATCAGCCTGATCCAAAACTTTTGCAGCCTACAAAAAGCTTTTAATAGTTATTCACCACTTTTTCCAATTTTGCGGTCCACCGGAGATTTGGATTTGTTTAAGTTGTAGGATAACGACCTAAAATAAGTTGAAAAAACAGATGGGCGACGTGTACATACAATAATCAAGCATCTTCATGGACCAAACCTATAGCATTGTGAAAAAACTAATGTACATACTCTCCATGCCCCATTCATCCCTTCTATATTTCTCTCCCTCGCATTTTCCATTATCCTTCAACGTCTATCGTTTCACAAGTCTGCATTTTACTAATAGAGATTTCAATTTTGTCAGATGTGCCTTTTTTGCAACTTTACAAGCTAAGGAGATATTCTCATGATATGGACAGGCTAAGGATATAGTAAACTCATTTTATTATTGGTACGGTACAAATATGGCCTTCACCGTATTGGCATTAGAACACATATAAGATAAGTTACTTATGCCACAAATAGCTTTTCTTTGTTTCCACTTATTAAGAAAATAAGTACATTTGGTAACCAACATACTCATCGGCTTCTCCTCTCTTTCATCTCTCCATATACCTCTCTTCAACAACTTATGGAAAGTAGAAAAGCTTTTAAAAAATAATAACAAATAACTGAAGTGATCAAGTACTTCTAAATAAAAAAGTTACTTATCACTAATCATAAATCAAATTTACTTATATGGAATAAGTCACTTGTCTACTGCTGTAAGTAGAAAGTGTTTGGGCCGCACCTCTAATGCGGGCCTTCTAGATAAGTGACTTATCTGAAATAAGTCACTTGTCCGAAAGAGTTTTCAAAAAATAAAAAAAAATCTTGTACCCCTTAAGCTACCAATTTTGTCACTTCACTACCTGATTTCTTGTGAGGCCCACGCACATGTCGAGCATTGACCATATATATGCAATCATGGATGCCAGTGGGGCAAACATGTGCAAGATTCAATCTTTCCATTAGGTGTTGCCATTTTCAATCCTTTTAGGCCACAAATCAGGCCATTTTATTCTCCAAGTAGGCCAATGTACAAAACAAATGGAGCATATTCAATATGTAAATTCCATTCATTTAACGGGGTGCACCACAGTCGTCATCTCATAGCTTCAGCTAAATTCAAACCTAGGATCGCGGTAAATGAAGTTCGAATAAAATTTTACAAAAAAAAACTTTAGAAAACGAAAAGTCAATTAAGAAGTAAGAAGGAGAGACTGCTTAAGCGTCCACATATCAAATGTTTAGTTGGTCCAATAGACGGACCCCTACCTGAACACATACTAATTAGCATACCTTAATCACTATAAATTATTATTTTTTGTGAGCCATTTTTCAAAACTGTTACTAAAAAAGGGAAGTTTATGCAAGATCCAAGTTCAATGGTGGCCCGCACTGTTTATGTGCATATTAGTATAATCTATTTCTTTCATTAGTTTACTAAATTATTGGGGAAAAAAAAAAACTATATATAAACACACACACACACACACACAATGTAATTATAGCGGGTCATTCATTAAAAGTGGGAAAGAAAAAATTTTAATTAAAAAAAAAAATCGCAAAGGAGTACTTCATTAATAAAGTTATAGCATTTCAGTGCCTTTTTTAGCCTCATTTGCAACAAGGTACCTCAGTAATTTAGGTTTTCTTTTTCCACATCCTGCTATCTTTCATTAGATTTTTCTAACATCTGTTAATGCAAGTTGTTATATTTGGTAAATGATGAAAAAAAGCCTTATGTAAAAAATGATAGCAAGCTTGATCATTTATTAAGGGTCCATTTGGAGACCATCAAATAAGTTGCTTTTTTACTTATGTTAAGTAATTAACTTACTTTTTTTACTTAATTTAGTCTAGTAAGCATTAAAGTAAAAGTAACTTATATGGCAAAAGCTTATCTTAATAAGAATATATTTTATTTTTTAAGGCTTTTAAATTTGTGACTTTTCTACTTCTCTCTCACTGCACATATCAAAGAAGGCTCCCTCTAACGGTCCATATCAAAGGAGTCCCCATGTTGTGGATTGTCCACATTGAAAGTGGGGTTCACACCAGGGTGGTCCAAATAAAAGGTGGACCCACATGATGGATGACTCCAGATTAGTGTGGGCCAACATATGGATGGTCTACATCAAAGGTCGGCCCATAATGATAAAAAGCCAACATCCAAAGCAGGCTGGTATGATGGACACCCCACTCCAAAGGTTGGGCCTATATAATATATATGATATATGATAGACAGTGGACTCCACGTGATTGGCAATTAATAATTGTGGGCCCCACAAGATGGCTGGGCCACATTAATGTGGGCCCCACACGATGGACAGTCCACATCAAAGGTCAGCCCTAATGATGAGTGGCCCATATCCAAAGCAGGCCTCACATGATGGACAGTTCACATCAAAGGTCAACCGTAATAATGAGTGGCCCATATGCATGGTGGAAGGCCCACATCGAAGGTGGGCCCACACTATGGACAGTCCACATTAAAGGTGGGCTTCACGTGATGGGCAGTTGATATTGAAAGTGGGCCCCACATTATAGACAATAACATTGATGGTGGGCCCCACTTGATGGATGACCAACATCAAAGGTGGGCCCTACATAATGAATGGTGCATGTTAAAAGCCGGGCTATAATAATGAATGGCCCACATCCAAGGTGGGCCATATATGATTGACGACCAACATCAAAGGTGGGCCCATACAAAGAATGGTGCACTTCAAAGGTTAGCCTCATATAATGGATGGTATATGTGAGGGGATCGAAAGCTAGGTGGGGCCCACCATGATGTTTATGAAAAATCCACCTGTCCATCCATTTCACCAGCTTATTTTAGGAGATGAGACCAAAAATGAGGTAGATCAAAAACTCAAGTGGACCATACAAAAGGAAACATTAAAGAATGCGACAGCCCTAATCACTGAAGTGGGAAAAAAAAATACAAAGAAATGTGGTAACCGAACATGGAAGGAGTATTCATTTACAATATTTATAGATCTGTTGTAGCCAACTCCTCCCGTTGAAGTTTTGGGCTCTCATTGCTAGTCCCAGTGTAGAATTTTCACCATATCCTTCTCATGAAAGCTGTCCAATACCAACACATTGATCCGACGGTCAACATGTGCAATCAGTGTGATTTTTAGGTAATGGGCCAACACACGAGAAGCAAGGAAGGAAGAGAGAAATTGGGGACTGCAATAGCCTGAAATACATAGGCACATTAAGGGGCTTACATGTGCTAACTATCGCTACAGAGACAAACAGATCCACCATTGATCCGAAAATGCAGTGAAAACCAAGATTTACACGGGCCGCACCATTGGGAACGGTGTAAAATCATTCCTAAAATGTTCAAATTCACATGGTTTGGCAAATATGAGCATTGGAATGTCCTTTTTTTTGGGGGGGGGAATCCTGTTGATCCTGATATGGAACGTCAAATGAGTGGATTGCTGTCGAATTTCGGCAACCTGTGACGTATAATCGACGTTGCGATCGACCCTAAGCCTTATGCTGTGCATTTGAGTCTGCTTAAATCAAGACTTGTATCATTGCGACCGCACCGTCGCCGAGTCTCTCGCACCGATCCGATACCCTGGCAGGAAGATATGAGCCGGCTTTATTTCGAAGAAAACGCCGCGCGTTTGCAATCCCAAGAAAATCTCTACAATATGTCAAATCAATCCCATCAATCAATCCCATCCATCACCTCATGTCAAGTACAAGCAACCCATGCTTTCTCTCTCCAAAGTCAACCCTTTCTCACCCTCTCTCTTACACACCCATGCTAGTCAAGTACACATCACCTCACCCATCACTCACATCCATCACTCTCTCTCTTTACATCCCATCTCCCTCTCTCTCTCTCTCTCTCTCTCTCTCATTTCTCAACTCAATCCCAAGCAACAAGTGAGCTCACGTCCAAGCTTCTCCATGTGAGAGAAATGTGATTTTGGTGGCCCACTTTCTCATCCCAAATCCTCCATCCTAGCCTTTCACTTTTCATCTTCCACCATCAAAGTGAAGCTTAAGGAGACCGGCATTTCAACGGACCAAGAAGATCGACCGGTGGGTGCTTATTAGACTAGATTTTTCATGTTTTATGATGGGCAAAGTGAGGCCTACCGAATCAATGGCATGGATCTCACTTTGGACCACTAGGTGTGGCCAATGGCCCACCTTGATGCTCATGATCATTCCATGATGGGGCCATTCTCCATGGACCCCATCATGATGTTTATCTTCCTTGCATGCATAGGGTCATCTAGACCGTCTATTTTGGTGGAGAAAGGATCTCCACCGTTGATTTTCAATTTAATGGGCCCACATGCAATGGGACCCACTTGATGTACAATTGGATGCTTGAAACGGAGGGCCCATAGTGCCGGGGTCCCTCCATCACACGTGTCCCACTCTCTTTTTCTCTCTCTCCCTCTCTTGTTATGTATGTATTTTATGTATGATGGAATGGCCATATGGCCCACCCGAATGGACCCCACCATGAAGCATGGTTTGGACCAAATCCATTTGTGGGTGAGGCCCATCTTACATGTGTATGTAATCCATACCACCCCACCATGTGATGTCCCGCCTAAGCAGGGCCCACCCCAATGCAAGTGTTATGTCCAGACGTCCAGGGACGTCCCTGGACGTTAATTGAAAACACAAATATTAGCTTTTCTAAAGCTTATTGGGTGTGCCATTCATGCAGGCCCCACCTTGATGTAAGTGTTCAATCCACGCCGTTCATTCTATTCTCGAGTTCATTTTAGGCGTTGGACCGAAAATGAAGTTGATCCGAGTATCTGGTGGGCCATCGTATCAGAAATTGTAATGGTTGCCGTTGAAAAATCAACTACTATTTTTATCCATCAAAACATATTCAATATTGGGCTCATTTGCCTTGTATTAAGCCATGGGACCCAATGGCAGGGTCAGATTCCACTGATGCGGGCCCCATACACGAAAAACCATGACATTTGGTGTTTTCAAAAAAAAAAAAAAATATCATGCAGGCAGCGCCTGCTGCTGCTGCTGGCGGACGGACGGACGCAACATACCCACGGCTCCAGTCGTGGGCCCCACCATGATGTATGTTCAATATCCAAACCGTCCATTGGGTGAGCCCCTCCTTGCAGTACGCTCCTGCCGAAAATTCGGCCGATCTGATACTCAGGTGGCCCACATTATAGGAAACAGTGGAATTGAATGTATACCATTAAAACCCTTTTTGGGTCCACGGAAGTTTTTGGTTCAAGCTGAAATTTGTTTTTACTCTTCATCTAGGTCTGAGTGACCTTATGGACGGATTGGATGCCATATAAGCATTATGGTGGGCCCCACATGGGACCCACATTGATGTATGTGTTCTAGGCCCACCGTCCACTGCTGTGGACAGTGGATTCCACCCAGATATATGTGTCTTACGAAGGTCGTCCAGTGACTGGACGGCCAGTGAGCCCCACCATGATTTATGTGTTTATCCACACCGTCCACACCTGGACGGTGGGACCCACCATGATGCGTGTGTTGCATCTAAACCGTCAATCCATTTTGCAAACTCATTTTTGAGCGTGAGCTAAAGAATGAATCAGATCCATGGTCCATGATGCATGTGTTGCATCCAAGTCACCCAACCACTTGAAAGTTCATTTTAAAGCCTGAGTTCAAAAATAAAAAATAAAAAATGAGACAGATATAGGAATAGGTGGACCACATTATAGAAAGTAGTGGGTTTGAAGGCCCACCATTAAGACCCTTGGTCTACTAAGTTTGGGACCAAATATGATAGTGGTCTTTCCTTTTAATTCAGGTCTGTGAGGCCTTATAATCAGATTGGATGAGAAATAAATATTATGGTGGGCCTTAGAAATTTAATGGTGGAAATCATTACCACCACTTGTATTTGGGTGTAGCCCATTTGATATGCATATGGCCCATGCGATGTGGCCCACCTGTCATATTTAAGGCCCATTTGAGGAGGCCCACCTTGATATTTATAAGGCCCATTTGAGGAGGCCCACCTTGATGTATTTGTGGCCTGTTGTTGAGGCCCATCCTGATATATGCGAGGCCCACTGTGATGCATTCAAAGGCCCATAGGACATGGCCCATTGTAATGTACATAAGGCCCATTGATGCGGCCCACTTAATTTATATAAGGCCCTTATGAGGCGGCCCATTTGATGTATTTGAGGACTATGGGTCGAGGCCCAATGAGATGTATATAGGTCCATTGCAATGTGTGATTCCCTATGGTTTGTGTAATGATATTTTATGGCGGGCCATGCCTTGGGAGCAATGTTGGTTTGACGTCCACATTGTAAGTACAATGTTGGTTAAATGTCCGCATTGTAACTCTCCTTAAGGCCCATTGATAGGCCCATACTTGTTGATAGTTCATTACTTTATAACATGCTTAGTGCACTTCCATGATTCATGCCCATACGCATCATATGTATGCTTGATATGAGGAATGTTTGATCATAGCATAAGCCGTTGGGCTGAGACATTTACGGGACTCCTTATGAGACGGAGTGCCCCACATGATCGCGTGATACGCGCATGATTGCTCCATGATTGTACAGTGTGACTCATGCATCTCGCATATGTGTGACTTGATCACTGCATGCCCTAGCGACATCAGGGCCGTAGCTTCACAGCACATCGTGGATGGCCGAATGGGATACCGGAAATTATTGGCTCTTGTGGGCACTTAGGATGTCCTTCGGTGAAAGTCCCCAGAACCTTTTTGGTACCGGGAGATGCTCCAACGCCTAGACCGAGTGGATACACGAGCGCCCGAGTGCCGAATACCGGAGGCCGCGTCTCCCACTGTTTCGTGGTCGGTTGGAAGGGGTGTGGCCTTATCCGCCCGAGTGAGGGGCTATAAGCTAGTGAGTTTGACTAGCTCGCAAATGAGTCCGCTATCGACGAGCCGGTAGGTATTGGCAAACTGGTCACGCGGATAGTGTGGTCTCTTCCACTTGCCCGATGTGCGGCTAGGGAGGAGGTATCGGTGTGGAGTGTATTAGACCCCGGTGATATCCAGAGAGGAACTGTACTGATATGTGTACTTGATGAGGACTGGCATGCTTGCTTTGCATCTCGCATATGACATTTGGCTACATAGGTCTCGCATCGCATGGCCTTGGTATGGCTGATAGCATTCATGTCTTGCATCATATAGCTTTAGTACAGCTAATAGCATTCATGGACTTATCGAATATTTCCGCATTACTTTGATACTGTACACTTGGCGCTGGCCTTGCACACACACTTACACCACCCTCTAAGCTTTTGTAAGCTTGTGCACGACCGTTGCGTGCAGGTAGTGTTAGACAGCAGCAGCGCTGAGGCAGGAGTGCACATCAGTTTATTTTGAAGCTTTTGATCACCCTGTATTTCCCTTTCCTCATTATACTTAAAGTTTTTGATATAGTGGATATGTGGTGATGTTGTTTTGTGACTTGGTTATGCTTATGATTATGCTCCATTATAACAAAAATTTTATACTGAAAATCCTCCTTGTAGGATCCCAGGATCGGAATTTGGCATGTGAGTGCCGGAATCCAAGAATGGGGCACTATGGAGGCTGTCGGCGCCGGATTAGCATTGGAATGTCCTTTTTTTTGGGGGGGGGAATCCTGTTGATCCTGATATGGAACGTCAAATGAGTGGATTGGATGGCATATACACACTACGAAGGCCCCCACTTGCAATTTGGACTCCTCTAATGATGGGAGTTCCCATCTCAACTATTTCCCATGTATTGTGCACCTGACTGTTGAATCGGCCTGATTTCTAGCCCTGGTCCAAACACAGGGCAGTGCACCTGATTGACAAGGTAGATCTCATCCACATGAAGTCACTCCTCATCAGCGAAAGTAAGGCGTCAATATCCATATGTAGAGCTGGGCATCGGTCTGGATCGGATCGGAATGGGTCCAACTCAATCTGATCCGAAATCTTAATGGCTTGACCCGAATTCGATCCGATCCAGGACCAAGTCCAAGTCACCTGACTCGGATCGATCCGAAATGTGCATCGCCTGATCCGATCCGAGTTCGACTCAGTCAGGAAAACCGAGTCGGATCGGATTGGGCATGATTTGGTCCAGATTTATATTTTACAATAAAAATTCCTAAAATTTTCAAACTAAATAAATCTACAATCCACCAAATCAGAAACCTTAAAATTTTTAATCTCTATGGCCCTCAAATTTACTACACCAAAAGCCCTAAAATTCATATACTCTCCTAAAATCCACAAAACAAAATTTTTAAAATCCTCAAAATCATAACCATAAAAACCCTATCTTTGTAGCCCTAAAACCTCCAAAATTATAACCATAAAAACCCTAAATCTGTGGCCCTAAAACTCTCAAAATTGGAAGCTCTAACTCTCCAATTTCTGCACTTAAGAGAATGAGAGATAGAGAGAGAATGGGAGAGAGATACCTGATGCCTGATGGTGCGTGAGAGCTTTGAACGGCATGGATTTAAAAATACATCATGGTGGGCCAGAGAGCTTTGACGCCAGCTAGACACTTCATAGGGCCCACTGTAATGTTTATTTGCTATCCAACTGATTGACTAGGTAACACGACCTGCATGAAGGGAAAACATAAATACCAGCTTGATGCAAAAGAATTGAGGCTCTGAGAAGGTCTTTTTACCATGGGCATTCAATCGCTATTGTTTTGTATGGTGTGGTTCACCTATTCTACTATTCATCTGCCTCATTTTTTAGATCATGACTTAAAAATGAGTTGGCAAAATAGACGTCCAAGGGAGATGAACAAAACATCATGGTGGGGCTTGTTGATATTTGGTTTTTGAAAAATCAAATATATTCAAATTTTTCAAAGAAAAGTGTGGTTTTTCCTTTATTCCCACATTGGAAATAAGAAAATAAATTTTGTAGCTTGTATGGGGAGGTGTGTATAGTATTCTTACTTAGAGTCGTAGAGGTTGAGATGCTCGCATGCGCACTCGGGCTGGGTAGTGTCACTAGTCGGCGCACTTTGTACTTCGCTCAGTGCAACCGGTCTGAGATAAGCCTCTATTTTAAAGACATAGTAATTTTACATGATTCAAGTGATAAAAAAGAGAATAATTTTCTTTAATTATTTTTTCCAAATTTCACGACAGGGCCCACATGGCACCCTCCTTCCCTTTCCCTCTTAATCTGTACACCTTGTTTCATGCCCCTTCGGACTTGGATTGAGTCCGGGCAAGAGATTTGAGTAGCAACCGTGATGTACGGGTGTTACCCACACCGTCCATCCATTTTTTCTTCTGATTTTAGGATATAAGTCCGAACCTGAGGTAAATATATGACATATGTGAACCGTTCCCAGCTGGAAACGGGAGGGTGTAGGACGCCATCCGCGTTTGCTTACTTCTTACTCAACGATGAGATAGCTTTTTATTGTTGCAAACGGGTAGTACAAAAAATATACCTAGCAACGTGGAAAACCCTAAGTACAGATTGCCAGGATATCTTCCTGGCCGTAGAACTTTTTAAGATATTGCCTGCCGACATTGGATCAAAAGATCATGGGTGGGTCCCACAGAGGAGTGATTGATGATTAAGTTACGAACGTTTAACACATGTTCCCTTTTTCACGACAAGTCCGGAAGAAGATTTTTATAGAACCAATCCTTCTCAGGAATGTAGCTTTCAATACACCATATTTTCTTTGGTACGTCAGCTTCAAAGGGACGGCTGGGATTCTTGTTTTGACAATGGAAATAGATGAGGTTTCAAATGGACGGACCAGGCTGTTCCTAGGCATGTCCACGTCCTACGTATGAGCCGCAGAGTCTGACCCATGAACTACGACCCATGCTCAGGCCCCAGCCCAGCGCAGATCGGCTCAAGTTGGGCTGGCATACATGGACCAGTTTTGGCTAGTGACCCCAAACAGCAGCCAGCTAGTTGGTGTCAATGGACCCCACCATGATGTATGTGTTTTATCCACGCCGTCTATCTATCATGTCATCTCATTTTAAAGTATGATCCCAAAAATGAGGCAAATTAAAATCTTTGGTGGACCACACTACATGAAACAGTGGGGATTGAACTCTTACCGTCGAAAACTTTTTAGGTGGCACGAGAGTTTTGGATCAAGCTGATATTTGTTTTTATCGTTCGTGATCTGGGTGACTTAATCATCAGATTGTATGGCAAAACAACATTACAGTGGACCCTAAGAAGTTTTTAACGGTGGATGTTCAATTAACACTGTTTTCCAATGGTATGGTCCACTGAGTTTTGAATATGCTTCATTTTTTTAGCATGCTCTAAAAAATAGATGGATGGTACAGATAAAACATATACATCATGGTAGGGTCTACAAAGATTTGACACCTGCTAAGAGGCCATGCCCCCAAGTACTCAGCCCACCATTGTTTAGCAGGTATGTCAGAATTAAAAAAGTTAAAAGTTTTTTTATTTATATTTTGGGTTGTTTAATAAAATTATAGAAGTAATTTTAAAAAATAAAAATAAATAAATAAATAAATAAACAGATGTTGGCTTTTGCCTTCCACATAGGAGAAAGGTAAGAGTGGCTAGAGGAGCAGACACTATCTGCGTATGTGCATCCTCTTGAGGAGCTTTAAACTTTTTTTCTGGCCCTAATGTAGACCCTTGATGAGGTTTCCCTGCTCAATCCAGCTAGTAGCTCGTTCTACCAGGTCGATCAAGTGTGAGATAGGGCTTCGGTGATTACAGTTCCGATCCAGTGTGATCTGAACCGTTGGATCATCCAGATCGAACAGCCAGATGTACAATGCCCCTCAATATGTTAATCTTAGAGACATTTTATTGAAAAGGTACGGCGGAAATCTTGTAAATGCTAATAGCTTCCAAACTAGTATTAGAAGAGCGTAACTTGGCTGCGAGGCCTACCTCGATGTGTGCATTGTATATCTACACCGTTCATCTTCTTTTCCAGATTATTTTACCGTGCGGTTCCAAAATTGAAGCAGATAAATATATCAAATGAACCACACCACAAGAAATAATGATTATTGACCATTAAAATCCTTTTGTGGCCACAAAAGTTTTGGATCAAGCTGTTATTTCTTTTTACCTTTCATATCCATGTATTTGTAACCTTATCAATAGGTTGGATGGTCAATAAACATTACGGTGGATGCTATGAATTTTTTAATGGTGGGCGTTCAATGACCACTATTTCCTATGGTGTGGTCCACCTGAAATTTTTAGGTGCTTCATTTTTAGTACCATGTCCTATGATAAGCTGAAAAAACAGATAAATGGCGTGGATATACAATGTATACACTGAGGTGGGCCCTACAGTTAGGGTCTCACCCACATCACTGCATGTGGCAATTAAGTCCCACGCTGTGTTAGAAGGGGTTCTTGCTAAAGCACACGGTATCTCATTAGTTGTAATCAACCTATGTAATAAACTATAATTCTTAATTGTAAGTAGTCTATTACATTGGGGCAATTAATATAGCTAATGCTTAGATGATGATGATGGTTAAGGCCCACCATCTCGGAGTAGAATTAAGTGTTACCTTGGGGCCCGCCTTAATGATGTATTGTATATCCACACCATCCATCCATTTTTCCAGTCCATTTTATGACATGATCACAAACATTAAGCAAATCCAAATCGTGGGTGGACCACACCATAGGAAACATGGTAATTGAACGCCCACCATTAAAAACTTTGGAGGCACACCATAAGCAGATTCTTAATGTTTGTTTGCCATCTAACTTGTTGATAAGGTCAACCAGATTTGGATGAAGGGAAAAGACAAAAATCAGCCTGGTCCAAAACTTTTGCAGCCTACAAAAAGCTTTTAATAGTTATTCACCACTTTTTTCAATTTTGTGGTCCACCGGATATTTGGATTTGCTTAAGTTGTAGGATAACCACCTAAAATAAGTTGTAAAAACAGATGAGCGACGTGTACATACAATAATCAAGCATCTTCATAGACCAAACCTATAGCATTGTGAAAAAACTAACCTACATACTCTCCATGCCCCATTCATCCCTTCAATATTTCTCTCCCTTACTTTTTCCATTATCCTTCAAAGTCTATCGTTTCACAAATTTGCATTTTACTAATAGAAATTTGAATTTTGTCAGATATGCCTTTTTCGCAACTTTATAAGCTAAGGACATATTCTCATGATAGACAGGCTAAGGATATAGTAAACTCATTTTATTATTGGTACGGTACAAATATGGCCTTCACCTTATTGGCATTAGAACACATGTAAGATAAGTTACTTATGCCACAAATAGCTTTTCTTTGTTTCCACTTATTAAGAAAATAAGTATATTTGGTAACCAACATACTTATCAGCTTCTCCTCTCTTTCATCTCTCTATATACCTCTCTTCAACAACTTATGAAAAGGAGAAAAGCTTTTAAAAGATAATAATAAATAACTGAAGTGATCAAGTACTTCTAAATAAAAAAGTTACTTATCACTAGTCATAAATCAAATTTACTTATCTGGAATAAGTCACTTGTCTACTGCTGTAAGTAGAAAGTGTTTGGGCCCCACCTCTAATGTGGGCCTTCTAGATAAGTGACTTATCTGAAATAAGTCACAATGTACCCCTTAAGCTACCAATTTTGTCACTTCACTACTACCTGTTTTCTTGCGAGGCCCACGCACATGTGGAGCATTGACCATATATATGCAATCATGGATGCCAGTGGCGCAAACATGTGCAAGATTCAATCTTTCCATTAGGTGTTGCCATTTTCAATCCATTAGGCCACACATCAGGCCATTTTATTCTCCAAGTGGGCCAATGTACAAAACAAATGGAGCATATTCAATATGTAAATTCCATTCATTTAACGAGGCACACCATAGTCGTCATCTCATAGCTTCAGCTAAATTCAAACCTGGGATCGCAGTAAATGAAGTTCAAATAAAATTTTACAAAAAAAACTTTAGAAAACGAAAAGTCGATTAAGAAGTAAGAAGGAGAGACTGCTTAAGCGTCCACATATCAAATGTTTAGTTGGTCCAATAGACGGACCCCTACCTGAACACATACTAATTAGCATACCTTAATCACTATAAATACTTTTTTACACGAGCCATTTTTCAAAACTTTTGCTAAAAAAGGGAAGTTTATGCATGATCCAAGTTCAATGGTGGCCCTCACTGTTTATGTGCATACTAGTATAATCTATTTCTTTCATTAGTTTACTAAATTACTGGAAAAAAACTTATTCTTTTATACACACACACAATGTAATTATAGCGTGTCATTCATTAAAAGTGGGAAAGAAAAAATTTTAATTAAAAAAAAAAAATCGCAAAGGAGTACTTCATTAATAAAGTTGTAGCATTTCAGTGCCTTTTTTAGCCTCATTTGCAACAAGGTACCTCAGTAATTTAGGTTTTCTTTTTCCACATCCTGGTATCTTTCATTAGATTTTTCTAACATCTGTTAATGCAAGTTGTTATATTTGGTAAATGATGAAAAAAAGCCTTATGTAAAAAATGATAACAAGCTTGATCATTTATTAAGGGTCCATTTGGATACCATCAAATAAGTTGCTTTTTTACTTATGTTAAGTAATTAACTTACTTTTTTTTACTTAATTTAGTCTAGTAAGCATTAACGTAGAAGTAACTTATATGGCAAAAGCTTATCTTAATAAGAATATATTTTATTTTTTTAGGCTTTTAAATTTGTGACTTTTCTACTTCTCTCTCACTGCACATATCAAAGAAGGCTCTCTCTAACAGTCCATATCAAAGGAGTCCCCATGCTGTGGATTGTCCACATTGAAAGTTGGGTTCACACCGGGGTGGTCCAAATAAAAGGTGGGCCCACATGATGGATGACTCCAGATTAATGTGGGCCAACATATGGATGGTCTACATCAAAGGTCGGCCCATAATGATAAAAAGCCAACATCCAAAGCAAGCTGGTATGATGGACACCCCACTCAAAAGTGGGGCCTATATGATATATGATAGACAGTGGGCTCCACGTGATTGGCAATTAATAATTGTGGGCCCCGCATGATGGCCGGGCCACATCAATGTGGGTGCCACACGATGGACAATACACATCAAAGGTCAGCCCAAATGATGAGTGGCCCATATCCAAAGCGGGCCTCACATGATGGACAGTTCACATCAAAGGTCAACTGTAATAATGAGTGGCCCATATGCATGATGGAAGGCCCACATTGAAGGTGGGCCCACACTATGGACAGTCCACATTAAAGGTGGGCTTCACGTGATGGGCGGTTGATATTGAAAGTGGGCCCCACATTATGGACAATAACATTGATGGTGGGCCCCACTTGATGGATGACCAACATCAAAGGTGGGCCCTATATAATGAATGGTGCATGTTAAAAGCCAGGCTATAATAATGAACGGCCCACATACAAGGTGGGCCATATATGATTGACAACCAACATCAAAGGTGGGCCCATACAATGAATGGTGCGCATCAAAGGTTAGCCTCATATAATGGATGGTATATGTGAGGGGATTGAAAGCTAGGTGGGGCCCACCATAATGTTTATGAAAAATCCACCCGTCCATCCATTTCGCCAGCTTAGGTTAGGAGATGAGACCAAAAATGAGGTAGATCAAAAACTCAAGTGGACCATACAAAAGGAAACATTAAAGAATGCGACACTGAAGTGGGAAAAAAAAAATACAAAGAAATGTGGTAACCGAACATGGAAGGAGTATTCATTTACAATATTTATAGATCTGTTGTAGCCAACTCCTGTTGAAGTCTTGCGCTCTCATTGCTAGTCCCACTGTAGAATTTTCACCATATCCTTCTCATGAAAGCTGTCCAACACCAACTCATTGATCCGACGGTCAACATGTGCAATCAGTGTGATTTTTAGGTAATGGGCCAACACATGAGAAGCAAGGAAGGAAGAGCGAAATTGGGGACTGCAATAGCCTGAAATACATAGGCACATGAAGGGGCTTACATGTGCTAACTATTGCTATGGAGACAAACAGATCCACCCCATCTATCAGATGGGGCCTTCATATTTCACCGTTGATCCGAAAATGCAGTGAAAACCAAGATTTACACAGGCCACACCATTGGGAACGGTGTAAAATCATTCCTAAAATGTTCAAATTCACATGGTTTGGCAAATATGAGCATTGGAATGTCCTTATTTTTTTGGGGGGAATCCTGTTAATCCTGATATGGAACGTCAAATGAGTGGATTGGATGGCATATACACACTACGAAGGCCCCCACTTGCAATTTGGACTCCTCTAATGATGGGAGTTCCCATCTCAACTATTTCCCATGTATTGTGCACCTGACTGTTGAATCGGCCTGATTTCTAGCCCTCGTCCAAACACGGGGCAGTGCACCTGATTGACAAGGTAGATCTCATCCACATGAAGTCACTCCTCATCAGCGAAAGTAAGGCTTCAATATCCATATGAAGTCATGCATACATTGAAAATGGAAGAGAAAATCAGAGAAAATTTTGGCATATGGAGATACTACAGGTAAAAGATAAACCATTGGCTGGCTTTGTGGGACAAAATCTAATCCATCAGTTAGACAGCAGCTACATTTTCAAGTTCCTAAAATATCCCTGCCATTAATTGAAAAGTCTTCTCGTGTCCTTTGAGTATTCCTTGAAAACTAATTGCAGGAGTAAAAAATTTCCAAATGTTACTTGCATTATATATAGTATAATAAGATAATCCATAAACAAGGACCTTCCTCTATGGTTCGCACATAAAAACCAAAACACAAGAAACGAAGGATAAACCAGGTTTTCCCCGTTGCTTCCTGCATGACAGGGAGTATCATTGTTGCATAAGCTCTAGAACAGTCCTCCAAGTGGAATTGGATTCCTTAATCTGATAAGAATATAATGTGGCTTAAATAGAATGATGGGCCTCAAAGCACAAGCTCCAATAGTTTTCTGAATTTGTATACTAAAAGGTGGAATGAAAAGTTGCAGAAATTTTCCGAGGTCAAGTTGATCCCCCACAGGGTTGACAGTTACTATTCATTTTGGAGTCTTAGTTGGAAACCTATTACAACGAGTTACTATCTTATGGTTAAAAGGAGTCTGTTCGTCAGTGGCATGTAGGTGGTATTAGAATAGGAGTCCTAGAAGCTATTTACAGTTTCATGTTATGCAAGGTTTATGATAGCTTAGGTATGTATGCATGGTGCTGTGTGCATATGTAGGGTGCAGATTGAGTGGGTTAGAGAGTGAGTGAGTGAGACACAGAGAGAGAGAGAGAGAGAGGATGAGTGCTGTGGTGTGATAGAGAGAGAGAGGATAGGTAGTGTAGTGTAATACAGAGAAAGGATGAGTAGTGTGGTGAAATACAGAGAGAGAGAGAGAGAGAGAGAGAGAGAGAGAGGATGAGTAGTGTGGTGTAATACAGAGAGGGGGGGGATAAGTAGTGTGGTGTAATACATAAATATAGAATATTTTTTTCCTTACATGCTTTGGACGCTAATCAGTCTTCCCGTTCATCTCCTCTTTTACAGTGGTTGTGAGGTTGTGTTCCCAAAGCCATGCAGCTTTCATTGTGTGAACTTGCAGAGTCACAAATACGAGCGAGGATGTGAGCATGATCACTACAACAAACTCAACACACCATTCATTTAAGGGACCCAAGTCACTCAGAAGTCAGTCAGTTTGGCTGATTATTGCAGTCTTGATGCAGTGGCTTCTGATATGGTGCTTGAAATGTCTTTAGACTCCCTTGGGTTTTGATTGATAAAATACTTCCAGTCCTTGGGTTTTGATTGCTAGAGGATTTCCAACACTCAGAATCCCAAATTCAGTTATTAAACGGACAAATTGATTCCTCTAATTGTAAATGGCAATCCTCCTATGTTGGACTCTCACAAGTAGGATTATTTTGTACTAATTTCTGATGAAGATTATAGTCTATCAGCTGAGCACGGCAGTCTGAAGCTGCTGCTGTTTCAGGCACACTCCTTACAGTCAAAACCTCAAAACCAAACTGCCCTTTGTATACATTGCCTTCAGTGACCTTCTTCAGTAAGTTCTCTTTTCATGGCTGTTCCCCATCCTAACATGGCGACAAATGCCAAAAAATTAGTTCTGTTTACATGAAGGATTCAGACCAACATGCTATAAAGTATTATTCTAACCCCATGTATACAATCTCATTTGCGCTTTCCATGAATGAGCCACCATCCTTCTTGATTGTCCTGAATCTATTATGGTTTTCAAAAGAAGGGGCTGAATCACCAGTAATCTTTACAAGAGCACAATCCATATCTAAAATGGTGAAAGCGGTTGCAATCTCTTACGACAATCTCCCTATTGAAAACCCTAGATATGAGCTTAATAGCAACATGGCAATCGACACATATCCTAAGGTTCTTAACAATGCGTATTGGTGTGCCAGGCCTTGTCTTGATGAAACTAAAAGCAATGGCTAACTTCTCACTGTGAAGGGACAATGCCAGCTCCTTTCCTTCCTCATCCAAATCTAACAAAACCTCTCTAGTATTCCCTACATAACCTGCCAACTTTAATTTCTTCATGATCTCCTCAAGCATCTGATAGATCTCTCTGGTCTCTGGGTGAGATTCATCCCCCACAAAGAACTCATGGAGGATGCCACCAACCTCAACCATACTACACCCAGGCACCTTCCTAATACCCTTAGCTTCCATAAGATCTCTCACATATCTTACATCCTCCCACCTGCCCATTTTGGCATAAACATTGGATAGAAGCACATAGGCACCACTATTATTCGGTTCCAATTCAATAAGCTGTTTGATAGAAAATTCACACATCTCAACATCACCATGCATTCTCGACCCGCTTAGAAGAGCTCCCCAGATGAGCACATCAGGCTTCATGGGCATAGACTTCACAACATCCCATGCCTTCTCAATAAGGCCAGCTCTTCCATAGAGGTCCACAATGCTACCATAGTGTTGAATCGTTGGGGTGATACCGAATTCCTCTCTCATCATCTCAAAGTACTCCATGCCCTTACTCACCAGACCTGCATGGACACAAGCGCACAGAACGGCCAAGAATGTGACTGCATTAGGCCTCACCCACTGATCCTGCATCCGTGAGAACAAATCAAGGCACTCCTTCCCATGCCCATGCATAGCTAGACCCGAAATCATGGCGCTCCAAGCCATCACATCCTTCTTCCAACCCAGTTCTGTAAACACCTGTCTTGCCCTTTCAACGCTCCCACACTTTGCATACATATCTATCAACGAAGTCCCCAACACAACGTCAACTTCCATCCCACACTTGTCAATATAAGCATGTACCCATTTCCCATGCTCCAATGCACCCAACCGCCCACATGCTGAAAGAACACTTGACATGGTATATTCATTCGGACGAACTTCCTCCACCTCCAACAACTGCATATCCCTAAACAATGCAAGCGCTTCTTTGCAATCACCAGACCTCACATACCCATCAATCATGCAACTCCAAGAAATAACATTCCTCTGCGGCATTTCATCAAACATGTGGCGCGCAACACCAACAAATCCCGATTTCACATTTGCAGAGATGATAGAGTTCCAAGATGGCAAATCGGGTAGGGGAATCTCACCAAACACTTGGTGGGCAGAATCTAGACACCCGCAAGTGGAGTACATATTGATGAGGGAGGTCTGGACAAAGGCGTCAGAAGCGAAGCCCGAGCGGAGTATGTGAGCGTGAGTTCGTTTACCGGATTGGAGATTGGAAGGAGAGGCGAAGGATTGGAGGAGGAAAGGGAAGGTGCGGAGATCGGGCAGGACGGCATGGAGCCGCATACGGAGGTAGACGGAGAGGGAGGGGCGAGCCACGGATCGGGTGTGGGCCCGAATGAGAGTGTTCCAGGTGAAGGAATCGGGCGTTGGATGGGAGAGATGGAGGGATGGATGAGTGGAGGATATGAGCTTTGATGCTGCTCTCATTTAGTGGTTAAGTTAGTTATGGTGAGGTGATTTTTCAGGTTCGTTGTGGAATGAAGGGAATAATAATCACGGGAGCAGATAAGGTGCGGCCCCGGTCGGCCCTGACCGTGGGTCCCACCTTGATGTATTTTTACTATATCCAAGCCGTCCACCCGTTTTACCAGATCATTTTATAGATTCATACGAAAAATGAAATAAATGTAAATCCCATATGGATCACAATAGAGGAAACAATAGAGATTGAACTCCCACCATTAAAAAGTTCCTAGGGCCCACCGTAATGTTTATTTTCCATCGAACCTATTAATAAGGTCAAAAAGGCCTGGATGAAGGGATAAAACATACTATCTTGATCCAAAAAAATTATAGTCCACAAAAGGTTTTTAATGGTGAATCACCACTATTTAGTATGGTGTGGTCCATCTGAGATTTGGATCTGCTTTGTTTTTGGTATCATGCCCTAAAATGATCTGAAAAAACAGATGGACGGCGTGGATATACTACGCATAAATAACGATTGACCCACTGTCAGGGCCGCACGGCCGGAGCGTACCTAATCCACTCCCAATAATCCCATGCCTTTATAACTGTGTGACGCCCACGAGTGATGTGTATGTGGAATCCGAACCGTGCATCTGGTGATCCTCCTCATGATCACCATACATTCCAAGATTCATCCATATCAAAAATTCAGCTGGGACACATGATGGAGAGCAATGTACAACCAGGGCTAGAACTTAAATATATTCACATCTTGTGGCCCACTTAAAATTTTGAGTGTATTGAATTCAAGTTTACCCTTCATCCTGGTGGGACGCACCTGATGAGTGGGTTTGATGACATAAAACACTTCAGAGCCCACGTTCCATCTGGAATTTTCTACGGTGGTCGTCTCCCTTCTAAATGTCACACATCGTTCCCTTTGGTGCGGCCACATGAATTATGGATCATGGACTTTTAATAGTTCCAGGCCTAGCAATATGAGGCGAATCTAATCGACGGATTGGATGGAAATCGCACTTCACGGTGGGCCCCACATGGTACATACATTCGAACGCATGCCATCACAGCAGTCCTGATTCTTTGACAATTTTAATAGAACGTTTGGTGGATCTGGACCGTCT